>NC_090324.1:170004845-170318681 GCF_040869045.1 Eurosta solidaginis
AAATATATATTTTTGCTTGCAAGGTTTTTAAAAAATTTTATATTGAAAAGTAGTAGTATTACAAGTAGAACAACTCAGTTAAAGCATGCGGTATAAAAAATCTAACATATGAATTAAAAACACATTTACCTGTCCTAAAAAAATGTAACTAGATTTGATTAAGGCTAAACAAGTGAACAGTGGCTGAGCGACTATTACAGTAATCAACAGCCAACTGCATCAACATATTTTACAGCTAATTAAAAACCAAAACCTGAATTTTACTTGAATTTTTATATTGAATTTGAACATGTACCTTTTTTATAACTACTGTAACTAAGTTACATATATATAAATATGTACATTGAACCTTTTTATACATTACCATTTAATGTATAGCTATTATATTTAAGACTCATGAATTACGTTAAATCCATGAATTATATCTATGTATATCTATCTATAATAATAATAATCTATATCTATAAATCTTATAAAATAAAGTCGCTAAATGCCATGTATGTACATAACTTCACACAGAATGCTCCGATTTTAAAACGGTTTTTGCATTTGAAAGCTTAGCTACGTGAGATGGTACAGTTAATATAATTTGAAGATATATATTATAGGGGCGTGGTAAATTGCCAAAATGTAGTAAAAAATCATAAAGTTTTTGCTTACACAGCTATAACTCATAAACGGATGGATGGATTTAAAAAATTCTACTTTTCAGTAAAACTTTGAAATATTTACTTTCGATATGCATCAAAAAAAATACTTGATTCCTTTCTTATATCAGCCAAATTGTTTAAACAAAAGTAACATTTTTATCAAAAAATGCGTATGTGTGTTTGTTCGCTGTGAACTGTCCGCGCTAATTGCTTTTGAGTGAGGCTTCATGCGACACATACATACGTACATATATAGCATTCGCTGCGTTATTTAACTTCGGGCATAGGTTTATAGGTATGTATGTATGTACAAAACTACATAGTATAAAACAGTCGCTTTTTCTGTCCCTATGTCCCTTTGAATGCTTAAACCTTTAAAAATACGCAACGGCTTTGATGCGCTTTTTTTTAATAGGTAAAGAGTGATTGAAAAGGAAGGAACGGATGAACATATTTGGCTGAAAATTGGTGGAGGGGTAGCTTAGAACCAGGAGACAGACATAGGCTAATTTTTATCCCGTTCTGGATAGGGTCTTGGGATCAAAACGTGGACCTGGGTAATCCTGGGATATGTTTTGTACAATATGGGTATCGAATGTAAGCTGTTCATGAGTACTTTGATACGGGGTATTTTTCGTACCCGCGGGTAACTAGGGTCTCGAGATATAAGCGAAAACGTGGACGCGGGTACCCCTAGAATGTGTTTGTAGAATATGGATAACGAATGAATGCTGTTGATGAGTGCTTTAGTACAGGGTAGTTTTCATACTTATTGGTGACTAGGGACTCGAGATTGAGGCCAAAACGTGGACCCTAGTACCTACCCCTAAAAAGTGTTTATACAATATGGATAACAAATGAAAGCTGCTGATGAGTGCTTTACTACAGGGTAGTTTTCATACCTATTTGTGAAGGGTCTCGAGATATAGGCCAAAACGTGCATCAGAGTAACACTAGGATGTGTTTTTACATTATGGATATCAAATTGAAGCTGTTGATGAGTGCTTTAGTACAGAGTAATTTTTATACCGCTGGGTGACTAGGGTCTCAAGATATGGGCAAAACGTTGACCCATATAACCCTAGAATGTGTGTGTAATATGGATATCAAATGAAAGTTGTTGCTGAGAGCTTTAAAGTAATTTTCATTGCGATATTCGATTTAGTTGCATTAACCTGGAAAAACTGATAAATGTGCATGCGAAGCCGAAATAAAGACATGAATTAGTAGTACCCACATAACTATTTACATACGTCCTATTCTATTTGCCTGGCAATAAGGGATGAAGAAGAATGGGAAACACTTTAGAGAAGAAAAAAGAGAGAAGGAGACTGAGAAAGAGATAGATTGAGACGAAAATAGAGATAGATGAAGCGAAAATGCGGAGGGAGGAGTGAATAAAAGGATTAAGAAAAATTTAGGGGGGGGGGGGGGGCAGAGTTAGACGGAAAAAGCTTATTAAACTGTACGGAGATAGACCAAATTTAGGGCAGAACAACGTCTGACGGGTCTGCTAGTTTTTTGCATTTGAAAGCTTAGCTACGTGAGATGGCACAGTTAATATAATTTGAAGATATATATTATAGGGGCGTGGTAAATTGCCAAAATGTAGCAAAAAATCACAAATTTTTGTTTACACAGCTATAACTCATAAACGGATGAATGGATTTCAAAAATTCTACTTTTCAGTAAAACTTTGAAATATTTACCTTCGATCTGAATCAAAAAAAATACTTGATTCCTTTCTTATTTCCGCCAAATTGTTTAAACAAAAGTAACATTTTTATCAAAAAATGCGTATGTGTGTTTGTTCGCTGTGAACTGTCCGCGCTAATTGCTTTTGAGTGAGGCTTGATGCGACACATACATACGTAGATATATAGCATTCGCTGCGTTATTTAACTTCGGGCGTAGGTTTATAGGTATGTGTGGATGTACATCACTACATAGTATATAACAAAGTCGCTTTTTCTGTCCCTATGTCCCTTTGAATGCTTAACACTTTAAAAATACGCAACGGATTTTAATGCGCTTTTTTTTTAATAGATAAAGAGTGATTGAAGAGGAAGGAACGGATGAACATCTTTGGCTGAAAATTGTTGGAGGGGCAGCTTAGAACCAGGAGACAGACATAGGATAATTTTTTGGATAGGGTCTTGGGATCAAAACGTGGACCTAGGTAATCCTGGGATATGTTTTGTACAATATGGGTATCGAATGTAAGCTGTTTATGAGTACTTTGATACGGGGTATTTTTCGTACCCGCAGGTAACTAGGGTCTCGAGATATAAGCGAAAGCGTGGACGCGGGTACCCCTAGAATGTGTCTATAGAATATGGATAACAAATGAAAGCTGTTGATGAGTGCTTTAGTAGAGGGAAGTTTTTATACCTATTTGTGAAGGGTCTCGAGATATAGGCCAAAACGTGGATCACGGTAACACTAGGATGTGTTTTTACATTATGATTATCATATTGAAGCTGCTGATGAGTGCTTTAGTACAGAGTAATTTTTATACCGCTGGGTGACTAGGGTATCAAGATATAGGCCAAAACCTGAACCCGGATACCCCTTGAACGTGTATGTAATAGGGATATCAAATGGAAGCTGTTGCTGAGAGCTTTAAAGTAATTTTCATTGTGATATTCGGCAGAGTTAGATGGGAAAGGCTTATTAAAACGTATGCAGATAGGCCAAATTAAGGGCAGCACAACATCTGACGGGTCTGCTAGTTTATATCTATTATAGTATAACAGTTCACACTTCGCCGCTATGGCCCATCCGTGAGTTGACAGATCGGGTTGGTGTGTACATACATATATACATATGATTTGTTGACATGTTCTCTTTATTATATTCGAAATTCTTTACCCTCTCGAGTTTGACTCAAATTTTGTGAATTTTATAGTTAAAATAATAAACCCTTTATATAAAAGGAAAATAGTCTTCTCTAAAGTTTAAACAAAACCCAGGTTCTTTTTTTATTTAATAATTAAAGCTTCTTAGTTGTTTGTGCATATACAAAGGCAGCCAAGTTTGTGCAAAAGATATAGGCAAGCGCTTTTTTCATACGGAAAGATATCTGTATTCACCATCCGGCAGACCCGCCATCGTACTCCATCATACCATCACCCTCACCATATCACCACCACATCATCGCCATCACTGCCGCCTCCGCAGCAGCCAAATCCAACAAAAAGGAAGGTAAATTTTTTATTGCCAACCCCCTAAAGAGTGATCCTTCGTCGTCACTAGGGAAACCAGCACAGGAGAAATTTAAATACCTATTTGCCAAAAACCGGAGTATTAAATGAGATTTTAATACACCCCTAAACACGGAAAAATATATATAAAATCGGAAAAAGTAAGGCAATTTGATCCTCAAAAAATTATTATTTCCCGCCAAAAGTTATTATTTCCCGCCGAAACTTGCACATATCATTTCGCATATATACATATATATATATATATATATATACAGCAATAACCCCATATTACAAAACTCAGTACGGTATATGTGCAAAGCAAAATACGAAAAACTCGAATATTTAGCTACAGTGGGTACACTTGCAAAAATCATCCCTCAAATTTTATTACGACACATCTTAAAATATGAATACTTTCTGAAGTTAAATTAAAAAGATCTCGTTAAGATGTCGTTAATTAAATATATTGCACAATCTATGCAAACTTTTGATTTCTTCCCATTTAAATTAATATAAAACGCAAAAAATATTTGTAAATCTCCATACTTGCGTATACATACATACGGATATACAAAAGAAAGAAAACGAAATAAGCGGTGAAATAAAATCTCGTGCACAGTGGTACAAGAGTAGTGCAGTGCGTGTAATAGCACTTTTCTCGTATTAAATTTGCACGCTATAAATTTTCAATCCCCATTAAGAATTTCGATAATTCTCTCTCCTCAAAGGCTCTACAGTCCAACAAATCGAAGTTAAATAAGACTCCTCTAAGTCACACCGAAAACAAAAAAATGTTTAAGAATATCTCATACGAATTTATTTCTCGTATCAATAATTATAATAATTTACCCCTAGATACTTGTTAATACGTACATATATATATCTTATAATTTTCCCACGTATATTTAAACCACCCTCATATACATATTAAATATATTAAATATAGTGCAAACGCAGCACAGTGGTCGAAATTGCTCAGTCCCTCACTCAAATAAAATTAACTTAAAAGCTTTTTTTAATTTGAAAATTATTCTCTCTTGCTATTTAACGTGAATATTTAAACGTAACTCCCTCACATAGTAAAAAGGAAATACTGTCTCTTCAAAAAAAATATAAAAGTTTTTTCTCTCTTAAGTTAAATTTTTTCCAACATCTGCTAATAGCAAATACAGGTCCTGTATCATAGCGTATGAAGACACAAAAGCCCAGATCGAAGACCAGCTTCAATTGCTTAAACAAGCAAATGCCCCCGTGCCCCCTACCATCACACCAGGTCCATCCGACAACTCCGGTATTTCGCTAAAAATCCCTCCCTGCAATACCGATATATTTTATGGTGGTTATTAAAAATGGCCCTCATTTCGAGACATGTTCACAGCTGTTTACATTAACCACCCCAAACTCTCCCAAGCGCAAAAATTTGTTCACCTAAGGTACAAAACCCAAGGAAAGGCAGCTCAAATAATCAACCAATTTCCCTTGACTTATGACAACTTTGCCTTAGCGTGGGAAGCCCTAAAGTCCCGACACGAGAACAGACGAGTTCTCGTAGATAACCAAATATAGGCCCTGATGAACTTAAAAATTATCTCTACGGAAAACAGTCAGGATATACAAAAGTTGCAATCGTCGGTAAATAATTGCCTACAAATTCTCAACAGTATCCACAAATAACTGGGACCCCATACTTATTTATCTCGTGACCTCTAAACTCCCGGAAAATACAGTCGCGTTATGGGAGCAGTCTCTGACTTTAAGAAGAGAATATCCTAACTGGTCCCAAGTGGACCAGTTCCTCATAACTCGATATGAAGTCGTAGAGCGAGTCGATCAATGGCGGCCAAATAAATTTAAAGCCACCACCCAAGCTAGGCCATCATTTAAACCCCAGCAGTCGCATCCCTTTCAAAATAGATCAACCTCTCACACCCAGTCTCATATGACAGAAAGCGGATAATGTACAAGTGCGCTATGTGTAAAACCTCATCTCACCACCTTATAAGTTGCTTCAAATTTAAGAAGCTGTCGACCTCTGATCGCAGAAGGTTTGTGTTGTATTGCCTCTCTCAGTCACACATATTGAAAGGCTGTTCCAGTACCCAAACATGCAATCAATGTCAAGATCGGCACAACTCAGTTCTTCACGAAGACACGTCTCAAGTGCTGAAAAGACAACCCTCACTATTGCTAAAGACAACCTTACAAGCCACAACCACGAACTCCACAACCTCCTCCGGTAGTACTCCCGCTCAAGCCACTGCCCTGGATGAAAGTCCTTCAGGTTCGCAGAAAAGCCAAGTCCAATCGTTTTATTCCGAAAACGATTGTGAAATAATTTTACCCACGGCTATCGTACCCGTAGAGCATAAAGGAGACATTTTTAAACTAAGAGCTCTTGTAGACCAGGGATCTGAACGAACCTTTATCTCTACCAGAGCCCAAGATAGACTCAAACTCCGATTCAAACCCTATAGATTTGAAATATCAGGGATGGGCGGCAAGTAGTTCAGACCTTAAACAAATTGTGCTCTCTGACTATGGTATCCCCCATTTTAAAACCAGAATAAGTGCAGAGGCAATAGTATTACCCCGGCTAACAAAAATGATCCCCTTGCTTAAGCTCACTAGCGAGCTGCAAGCAAAATGGGCACACCTCAACCTCGCAGACTCGAACTGTCACTCCCCCTCGCAAATAGATCTCGTCGTAGGCAGTGATGTAATACTGCAAATCATCCAAAATGGCGTTAAGAAACTTTCCCCCATCTTCTAGCGCAGAAAACAAATTTTGGATGGATTCTGAGCGGTAGAGCCCATGTGATGGTCAACTCTTTCTGCAAGCAAGTGTCAGAAATGACGAATGAAGATCTTAGCTCTCTATTGCGAAAATTCTGGAATTGGAGGAAGTTCCCACCTAACTCCAAATAACCCCGGAAGACGAGTTTTCCGGGAATTTCTACGCAGCCACAACCTCACGCGATGATAACGGTCGTAACATCGTAAGGCTGCCGTTTAAACCCAGCTATCCCACTCTCGGTCTTCAGCTCTAAGCCAGTTTCTTGGAATTGAGAGAAGTCTGCAAAGAAAGGGGATCTAAAGACTCAATATGATAGTGTCCTGGAAGAATATCTCACCCTCGATCATACGGAGGAAACCGGCTCCTATGAAAAATTTGACGGAGGTAAATGCGTCTCATTTTATCTTCCCCATCACGCAGTTATTAAGCCCGAGAAAAAGACATCAAAGGTGCGGGTCGTGTTTAACGCCTCAAAGAAGTCGGCATCTGGACATACGTTTAACGACGTTCTTTATACCGGCCCTACCCTCCAACCCGATCTGATGCTTCTGATACTCAAGTGGCGTACATACCAATTTGTTTTCAACGGAGACATGGACAAAATGTACCGTCAAATTCTCATGCATGAGGACGACAGAGACTATCAGCGGATCGTATTTCGGTCCTTTTCACGCGATCCCATAAAGGACTACCGGCTTAAAACAGTCACCTTTGGCATAAACTGTGCCCCCTACCTCGCCATACGAACAATTCCCTAACTAGCCAAAGCTGTGGAAGAAACCTTCCCGAAAGCCACCCCTGTCTTCACGAAAGAAACATATATAGATGACATTCTCTCTGGCAGCCATGAAATTCTCTCGGCTTAAACATCTCTCTCCCCAGTCATCCAAGTGTTAGCATCAGCAGGATTTCCATTACGGAAAATAACAGTCAATCACCCCAGTATTATAAAAAATATTAAAAATAGGACTTGCTAGACACCAATCTCTTGGAATTCGAGAAAGCAAGCAACACCAAAACTCTCGGCATACAGTGGAATGCCCTGACGGACACGTTTTCGTATACAGTGGACTCATTACCCCTCTCGTCCGCTAGTACAAAACAACAAATTCTCTCCTCGGTCGCAAAACTTTTTGACCCCGCAGGGTGGCTTACGCCGGTTATGATTCAGGCCAAGATTTTACTCCAAGAGTTACGGATAGCCGGAACTGGCTGGAACGAACCAGTGAAGCCCCTCCGCTTCATTAAATGGACGCAGTTCGCAAAAGATTTACCCAACATCTCAAATATAAATATACCTCGATGGGTTGACTACATCCCGAACCAGCAGGTTGAACTGCATGGTTTCTGCAATGCGTCAGAAAAGGCATATTGCGCCACTATGTATCTGCGAACAACCCACGGTGCCACCACGTCGTTCCACCTTCTGGTCGCTAAAGGCAAGGTTGCCCCTCTTTGCACTACCAGTCTTCCAAGACTAGAACTGTGTGCAGCTCTACTCCTTGCCCGACTAATCGCCGTCGTACAGTCCCATCTCGAACTCTACCTTAAAAATCTTTACATGTGGTCTGACTCGGAAATTGTGTTAGCATGGCTCGAGAAGCCTCCCCACGCTTCGAAAACTTTCGTATCCAATCGAACAGCTGAAATTCTGGATCTCGTCGAAAGCGCCTCCTGGATGCATGTAGGCAGTCGCGACAATCCAGCCGATATGGGTACAAGAGGATGCAAACCCATGGACTTCGCAAATTCTTTGCTGTGGTGGAATGGCTCTGCGTGGCTGACCCAGCCCCCCGAAGCCTGGCCAAAACCATCTACCCGCAGCATCAACCCGCCTGAAATGCGCCGAGTCGAAGCACTACACTCAGCTGAAGATGACCCCGATTTATTGGATCGATTTTCCTCTTTTCCCCGCGCCCTCAGGGTCATGGCATATGCCTTCAGGTTTTAATAATCTCAAGGACAGGACTCGAGGCATTAAAACCGCTTACATCTCCTCTCTGTCTCATGAAGATCTCCGCAAAACGAAAAATAAACTTGTGACGTTAACGCAAACCCGATATTTTCCTCGCGAAAGAGCATGCTTGGAAAATGCAAAACCAATTGATAAAAGAAGCTTTCTACTAACCCTCAACCCATACCTCGATGAAAACGGGCTCCTCAAGGTTCATGATAGATTAGTCGCCTTGTCCGTCCTGATGTCACGTTATTTAAATTTTTCCCAAATTATTAAATAAATTTAAAAAAAAAAGTTCATTCGACGTTGACGTACAACGAAAAACATCCCGCTTTATCCCAGAAAAATCTAGATTCGCTGTCCTTTATATACAGTACCTCCATGAACTTCTTCTTCACGCCGAAATTCGTCTCATGTAGCAATGCCTCAGACAGGATCTCTATATTCCACTACTTAAACCCCTCATAAAGAGATGCATACATCAGTACAAAACTTGTACCCTCCACAAGCAGCAAATGCGATCGCAAATCATGGCGGCGGAACGATGCACATACGCTCCGCCTTTTACCACTACCGGTGTTGACTTTGCGGGGCCTTTTCAAATAAAAGTCTCGTTGCTAAGGTCTCACACCTTACTGAAAGGCTACGCGGCCGTTTTTGTCTGTTTTGTGACAAAAGCTATTCACCTTGAGCTGTGTTCGGACTTAACCACCAATGCTTTTCTCGCAGAATTTGCTTGCTTCGTCGGACGTCATGGATATCCTGCCACAATGATGAGTAACAATGGCAAAACATTTATTGGAGCTAAAAGAGCGACCAAAAAGGAGTTCGTTGACTTCATGAAAACTGCCTCTCAAGAAGTAATCGCAAAATACTCTCCCCAGGGCATCAATTGGAAATTTAATCCGCCCGGAGCTCCCCACATGAGCGGCTTGTGTGAGTCTGCAGTAAAGAGTTTCAAACTGCACTTCAAGAGTACTGCAGGAACCCACATGTTCACATTTGAAGAATTTACCACCTTGGTGAGAATAGAAGCCGTGTTCAACTCTCGTCGTATCTCACCTTTATCCCAAGATCCCAACGAGTTTACCGCGCTAACCCCCGGCCACTTTCTCAGAGGTAGCCCCCTCCTCGCTATCCCTAAAGTAGATCACGCGGATTTATCTCTTATAAACCTATGGAACAGGGTAAAAAGCTTACATCATCAATTCAGCAAAAGGTGGAAGGAAGATTACCTGAAGGATCTCCAGAAAAAGCAGAAGTGGAAAAATCCACAAGCCAAACCCAAGGTCGGTGAGTGTGTCTGCATTCACGACGACTCACTTCCCCCGACTGAATGGCGCCTTGGACGTTCGTACTCAAACCGGCACCCTCACACGACCACTTGGCAAGCTCTGTTTCCTCCCTCAAACGGACAGCCCACCCTCTCGGGCAACCCCGGAGAATCCGTAGCTACTCTCAAATCACCTCTGCCCACTCTTACCACATCACCGTCACTAATATGTCATATTTCGCAACATAATGCCAGCTGAAGCCCCCTGCATCATTATTTCTCTCCACTAAAATACCTTCACAACTGTAATTACAGGTCGCTATGGATCGTGCAACTCAATCGTCGTCACGAAGACCAGTGCGGCTGGAGATCGTTGCTCCCAACCGCGCCAATGAATCACGCAGCTCGACGCTTTTAACTGATTACCGACGGTGCCGCATATGCACCCATCAGCACGCTCTTCGGAACTGCGTCATATTCAAAAAAATTAAACCTATAGAACTATGGCCCACTCCCTCATAAAATACTCTTTAATGCCTTTCATTTGATACACATGTCATACAAACACATTCCAGGGCTTCCCTCGGTTCATTTTCCTACATGGTTATTTTCCCTTATGTTGTCACCATAGCTCTCAACTGAGTATGTAATGTTCGGTTACACCCGAACTTAACCTTCCTTACTTTTTTATTTTATATTTATCTTAAAAATCGTTTAGGTATGTAGATCTGTTCACTATATATGTCTTATCTTATACATCCGATTATTCGGAGATTACGAACGGTATAAGATTTTTTGGTCAGCCCCATTCATGAAAGGTATGAAGTCTTCGGCACAGCCGAAGACAGTCCCGTTCTTACTTGTTTTTAATTATGTGTCTTTTATTTCTTATTATTTCTCAATTTTCCCTTCTTTGCATTTGAGTTTTCGCATAAATAAGCTCCTTTTGTAAATCTGAAACGAGTTTATAAAATTGTGAGGTACTTTTACCCACAATGACTTTTAGTGTACGATGCCACGCTTCGACTCTGTTTTGCGTTCTAGGAAAGGTTTCTGTTTCCGATGTCGTGTGATCGTGTACTGACCAATACTCAGGAGAATAATTCGGATTAGAGTTATTACCAGTAATATAATTTTTGTCAAACCAAGTTAAGATATTTAAATAAAGTCTTGAAATAACTCTTTATTTCGCTTTTATCATGCGAACTTGCTATGCACAATTTTCGGAATTACCGTATTTCTTAACCAGTCTATATATAAAAAAACATACTATTAGTGTTACCTAAAAAAATTAAATAGTCCATAATTACCTTTCTTTTTGGACTTTTCGCCATATAATTTGTCCAAAATGGAACAAGCATCTGCGTAAATCAGTAGTTGGAAAGCATTCTTTAATCGCTGATATAATACCCATTTCGAAATCGCAGACTATAGGGGAAGGACATAAATTTAATTCATAGTTAGCTGCAACTACTAACAACTCTCTAAAAACGGAAACATACATAGTCAACGTTTTTTTTCTCATCAGCCAAAAAACGAGAGGTACTATTTCGCCATGTATTCTCCCATGTATCGAAAAAAGTTTTCTCATAACCTGAGGAACTACGTGAAAGGTGCCATCAACAGCCCAGCAGCTGCTTCTGCTAAGCAGTTCCAATGACGATTTTGTTCCAAACATTATAAAAAATCCATCATCTACCCACTTCTCCGACAAAACAAAAAGCTCGCCTTCAAGTACATATAAATTTAATGGCATATCAATATCATCAAGCGTTTTTGGTTCTTTCATTTTCCACATTGTTTTCTTATTCGCATTATTTTTTCCTTCTGAGCACTTTTAGAAGGCAAATAATCACGGCAGTTGGCCGGTGTTAGCCAACGGATTCGCGTATGATCTGGGTGGTAGGTGAGTAACATGTTTTTTTAGCCGATTCTTTCAGCATTAAATTAGCAACACGTCCTGGTTTTCCCTTGCCTCAGGACTAAGCGAATGTACACCGGACTTTTTTGTTATGCAATGGATGTTGTCTTTTATTATTGCCACCAAGCGCGATTTGCGGTGATACATTTTTCTTTTTGAACAACTCCAATTATGTGAGCCTTTTTAGTTATTTTCTCTAAATAATAAAAATACTCATCAACACTTAACATTTCCTTGTTTTTATTCGATTTTACAATACTAACACGCGACATCTTTTACAAATATTTTATTAAACCACGATTTTGACAGAATTAAAGCACAAAACAGAAAGTAAATGAAACATTTAAGAACTTTATATATAACGGTATTTCTAGTTCCAGCAATTCGTCAATGAACATGTGTACATACATACATATATATTTTCATATGGGTGGAATAATAATATAAAAAATAATGTGAACACAGTGTTGTATTTAAATGTTATATAAACAATGTTAAAGTGGACATGTCATTATTTTTAAAAGTGCGCACACGCTAGATGCAAAGAGAAGAATTTTCTTGGGTAATTCTCTTAAGTTCATCATCTTCTTCTTGAGATTCAACCAGCAACTTGTAATCCAATGGTGCAGAAACAGCTTCAATTCGTGGGAGTGTATCTGCAATGACATTATCAGTTCCTTTGATGTGCTGGATATCTGTTGAAAATTCTGCAATGAATGAGAGTTGTCTGAATTGAACTGGTGCAAGTTTTTCACGTTTTTGTTGGCAAGCGTAAATCAATGGTTTATGATCGGTGTAAATCGTGAATGAATGTCCTTCTAAAAAATTACGAAAGTGCTGGATTGCAGCATAGATCGCAAGAAGTTCACAATAGAAAGCAGGCCAAGAGCATTCTTTTGAGGAAATTTTCTTCGAGAAAAATGCAAGAGGTTGCCACACGCCATCGACAAGCTGTTGTAAACATGCTCCGACTGAATGGTTCGAAGCATCTGTAAACAAACCAAGAGGCGAACCAATGCGAGAATTAACCAGAAGTGGAGCAGAAGAGATACAGTTTTTACAGGTTTTGAAAGCTTCTTCCAGTTCAAACGTCCAGTTGATTGGTTGAGATCCTTTCAGGAGTGGGTTGCTGATTGCGTTCTTCAATGGAGCTTCGTATTCAGAAACATGCGGAATGAATCTGCGATAGAAGTTTAATATTCCGACGATCACGTAATAGACGTCGAGGAAAGCAACATAAGTCAGAACCAGTATCGACGAGAAAGCGATGTTTAGTTATCTTTTCAGTGACAATTAGGCGGCAACTGGTTGACAAGCAGTCTGATGCCGCATTCACAGACTGCTTTTTCCGTTTTCCAAATAATTACAGTGACTTACACATTTTTTCGCTTTGTCCTGGAATTTTTTATGGTACCAAAAAATTTGTTGGATAGAGTTGCTTCGATTTTGAGATTTGCTACGACGTCGAGAGCTGTTGGAAGAATTATGGGATAACTGGGTATATTTTCAGGACATCTCGAGGCTTTATTATTTTATTTTTGAATAACTCAATAAAAATTTTAATTTTATTGTTATTCCATATTTTTTAAATAATGAATAGTAATTCAAACCTTTACACAAAATTTAAAAAATAAGAATGAGCGCTTGTCATCAATCAGAATAATGGATTTTTACAGCATTGCTTTCTTTAATAGCAGTGCTTCCGCTTCAATGTTATCATCTGTATTTAATTAGCGAGATTTGCTCATATTGCTTTATACAATTGTTTTGTTAGGGAGCGTAACGTTTGCCTGTTTTAGAAAATTCTACCTCGCAAAATCCTGCAAAATGCTAAAAAATCCTGCATAGGTAAAATCCTGGTTTTCTAAAATTTAACTTTTCCAAAATCCTGGTTTTCCAAATTCTGCTTTTGCCAAACCCGGCTTGACAAATTCTGCTTTTAGTGTACTTACCCTTTAGATAAACTCTCTGAACAACGAAATGAACCGACATACGCAGCGAAAAGTATTCAAACTCATACACAGCGATTTTAGAAATCAAATAAACTTTATTCGTAATATGTTTTTATATATATATGTGTGTATGTATGTAAATATTTTAATCTAGAAAATTGAAATATTTTTTGCAACTCTCTTCAAATAACTTGGTTGACTTAATTCATTCCTTTTTTAACAACTCTTCGCAGTTGCTTGTTTTTTATACCTATCATGAAAATGAACTGGTATATTAATTTCATCACGAAACTCAAAATTGTAAGTCCTTAAAGGAAAATAGATAGACCCACCATTAAGTATACCGAAATAATCAGGATGAAGAGCTGAGTTGATTTAACCATGCCCGTCTGTCCGTCTGTCTGTTTGTATTCAAACTAGTCCCTCAATTTTTGAGATATCTTGATAAAATTTGGTGAGCGGGTATATTTGGGTGTCCGATTAGACAGTTGTCGGAACCGGCGGGATCGGACCACTATAGCATATATCATCCATACAACCGATTCGGTTGTATATATAGTATATATCTCATACAACAGATTGTTCAGATAAGAAACTTTTCACAATTTCTACCCCATTCTAACAGCTATAAGCTTCAAATTTCACCGATTGCTCACGTATATAGTATATATTGTTGTGTCAAAAAATTACAGAGATCGGTGATATATATAATATACATATGATGGTATATACAGTATATATATGTAGTATATATATATTTTTTTTTTGCGATTTCGGCCCCGTTTTAACAGCTAGAAGCTTCAAATTTCACCAAATGCTTACGTATACAGCATATATTGTTGTCTGAAAAAATCATAGAGATCGGCGGTATATATATTATATGCTTCATATAAACTGTCATTTTTGCCCCATTTTACGGCTAGAAGCTTCAAAATTCATCAAATTTTATCAAATAGTTACGTTTACGTCATATATTTTTAAAATACGTGATTCGTAGTCATAGTTTTTACATGCAGACCACAAAAAACGTGAAGCTTTGCATCCTCACACAAAGTACCTACCTATTTTTATACTCAGTTGAGCAGAGCTCACAGAGTATATTAAGTTTGATTGGATAACGGTTGGTTGTACATATATAAAGGAATCGAGATAGATATAGACTTCCATATATCAAAATAATCAGGATCGAAAAAAAATTTGATTGAGCCATGTCCGTCCGTCTGTCCGTCCGTCCGTCCGTTAACACGATAACTTGAGTAAATTTTGAGGTATCTTGATGAAATTTGGTATGTAGGTTCCTGAGCACTCATCTCAGATCGCTATTTAAAATGAACGATATCGGACTATAACCACACCCACTTTTTCGATATCGAAAATTTCGAAAAACCGAAAAAGTGCGATAATTCATTACCAAAGACAGATAAAGCGACGAAACTTGGTGGATGAGTTGAATTTATGACGCAGAATAGAAAATTAGTAAAATTTTGGACAATGGGCGTGGCACCGCCCACTTTTAAAAGAAGGTAATTTAAAATTTTTGCAAGCTGTAATTTGTCAGTCGTTGAAGATATCACGATGAAATTTGGCAGGGACGTTACTCCTATTACTATATGTACGCGTAATAAAAATTAGCAAAATCGGAGAAGGACCACGCCCACTTTTAAAAAAAAATTTTTTTTAAAGTAAAATTTTAACAAAAAATTTAATATCTTTACAGTATATAAGTAAATTATATCAACATTCAACTCCAGTAATGATATGGTGCAACAAAATACAAAAATAAAAGAAAATTTCAAAATGGGCGTGGCTCCGCCCTTTTTCATTTAATTTGTCTAGGATACTTTTAACGCCATAAGTCGAACAAAAATTAACCAATCCTTTTGAAATTTGGTAGAGGCATAGATTTTATTATGTTAACTGTTTTCTGTGAAAACGGGCGAAATCGGTTGATGCCACGCCCAGTTTTCATACACAGTCTTTCGTCTGTCCTTCCGCATGGCCCTTAACACGATAACTTGAGCAAATATCGACATATCTTTAATGAACTTAGTTCACGTACTTACTTGAACTCACTTTATCTTGGTATGAAAAATGAACGAAATCCGACAATGACCACGCCCACTTTTTCGATATCGAAAATTACGAAAACTGAAAAAAATGCCATTATTCTATACCAAATACAAAAAAAGGGATGAAACATGATGAGGTAATTGGATTGGTTTATTGACGCGAAATATAACTTTAGAAAAAACTTTATAAAATGGTTGTGACACCTACCATATTAAGTAGAAGAAAATGAAAAAATTCTGCAGGGCGAAATAAAAAACCCTTAAAATCTTGGCAGGTATTACATATATAAATAAATTAGCGGTATCCAACAGATGATGTTCTGGGTCACCCTGGTCCGCATTTTGGTCGATATCTGGAAAACGCCTTCACATATACAACTACCACCACCCCTTTTAAAACTCTCATTAATACCTTTAATTTGATACCCATATCATACAAAGACATTCTAGAGTCACTCCTGGTCCACCTTTATGGCGATATTTCGAAACGGCCTCCACCTATAGAACTAAGGCCCACTCCTTTTTAAAATACTCATTAACACCTTTCATTTGATACCCATATCGTACAAACGCATTCTAGAGTCACCCCTAGCCCACCTTTATGGCGATATCTCGAAAAGGCAACCACCTATACAAATATCACCACTCCCTTTTAAAACTCTCATTAATACCTTTAATTTGATACCCATATCGTACAAACAAATTCTAGGGTCACACCTGGTCCACCTTTATGGCGATATCTCGACACGGCGTCCACCTGTGGAACTAAGCATCACTCCCTTTTAAAATACACATTAACAGCGCATTCTAGAGTCACCCCTGGTCCACCTTTATGGCGATAACTCGAAAAGGCGACCACATATGGAACTAAGGATTACTCCCTTTTAAAATACTCATTAACACCTTTCTTTTGATACCCATATTGTACAAACAAATTCTAGGGTCAACCCTGGTCCACCTTTATGGCGATATCTCGAAAGGGCGTCCACCTATGGAACTAAGGATTACTCCCTTTTAATATACTCATTATCACCTTACATTTGATACCCATATCGTACAAACGCATTCTAGAGTCACCCCTGGTCCACTTTATGGCGATATCTCGAAAAGGCGACCACCTGTACAACTACCACCACTCCCTTTTAAAACCCTCATTAATACCTTTAATTTGATACCCATATCGTACAAACAAATTCTAGGGTCCCACCTGGTCCACCTTTATAGCGATATCTCGAAACGGTGTCCACCTGTGGAACTAAGCATCACTGCCTTTTAAAATACACATTAACACCTTTCTTTTGATACCCATATTGTACAAACAAATTATAGGGTCACACCTGGTCCACCTTTATGGCGATATCTCGAAACGGCGTTCACCTATGGAACTAAGGATTACTCCCTTTTAATATACTCATTAACACCTTTCATTTGATACCCATATCGTACAAACGCATTCTAGAGTCACCCCTGGTCCACCTTTATGGCGATATCTCGAAACGGCGTCCACCTGTGGAACTAAGCATCACTCCCTTTTAAAATACTCATTAACACCTTTCTTTTGATACCCATATTGTACAAACAAAATCTAGGGTCACCCCTGGTCCACATTTATGGCGATATCTCGAAACGGCGTCCACCTATGGAACTAAGGATTACTCCCTTTGAATATACTCATTAACACCTTTCATTTGATACCCATATCGTACAAACGCATTCTAGAGTCACCCCTGGTCCACCCTTATGGCGATATCTCGAAAAAGCGACCACCTATACAACTAGCACCACTCCCTTTTAAAACCCTCATTAATATCTTTAATTTGATACCCATATCGTACAAACAAATTCTAGGGTCACACCTGGTCCACCTTTATGGCGATATCTCGAAACGGCGTTCACCTATGGAACTAAGGATTACTCCCTTTTAATATACTCATTATCACCTTACATTTGATACCCATGTCGTACAAACAAATTCTAGGGTCACACCTGGTCCACCTTTATGGCGATATCTCGAAACGGCGTCCACCTGTGGAACTAAGCATCACTCCCTTTTAAAATACTCATTAACACCTTTCTTTTGATACCCATATTGTACAAACAAAATCTAGGGTCACCCCTGGTCCACATTTATGGCGATATCTCGAAACGGCGTCCACCTATGGAACTAAGGATTACTCCCTTTGAATATACTCATTAACACCTTTCATTTGATACCCATATCGTACAAACGCATTCTAGAGTCACCCCTGGTCCACCCTTATGGCGATATCTCGAAAAAGCGACCACCTATACAACTAGCACCACTCCCTTTTAAAACCCTCATTAATATCTTTAATTTGATACCCATATCGTACAAACAAATTCTAGGGTCACACCTGGTCCACCTTTATGGCGATATCTCGAAACTGCGTCCACCTGTGGAACTAAGCATCACTCCCTTTTAAAATACTCATTAACACCTTTCTTTTGATACCCATATTGTACAAACAAATTCTAGGGTCACCCCTGGTCCACCTTTGTAGCGATATCTCGAAACGGCGTCCACCTATGGAACTAAGGATTACTCCCTTTTAAAATACTCATTAACATCTTTCTTTTGATACCCATATTGTACAAACAAATTCTAGGGTCACCCCTGGTCTACCTTTATGGCGATATCTCGAAACGGCATCCACCTATAGAACTAAGGCCACTCCCTTTTAAGATACTCCTTAACACCATTCGGTTGATGCCCATATTGTACAAACAAATTCTGGGATCACCCCTGGTCCACCTTTATGGCGATATCTCGAAACGGCGTCCACCTATGGAACTAAGGATTCCTCCCTTTTAAAATACTCATTAACACCTTTCTTTTGATACCCATATTGTACAAAGAAATTCTAGGGTCAACCCTGATCCACCTTTATGGCGATATCCCTTTTGGCGTCCACCTATAGAACTATGGCCCACTCCCTCATAAAATACTCTTTAACGCCTTTCATTTGATACCCATATTGTACAAACACATTCTAGAGTCAACCCTGATCCACCTTTATGGCGATATCCCTAAATGGCGTCCACCTATAGAACTATGGCCCACTCCTTCATAAAATACTCCTTAATGCCTTTCATTTGTTACACATGTCACACAAAAACTTTCCAGGGTTTCCCTCGGTTCATTTTCCTACATGGTTATTTTCCCTTATGTTGTCACCATAGCTCTCAACTGAGTATGTAATGTTCGGTTACACCCGAACTTAACCTTCCTTACTTGTTTATTTTATATTTATCTTAAAAATCGTTTAGATAAGTTCAAATTTCACCAAATGCTTACGTGTATAACATATATTGTTGTCTGAAAAAATCATATCTCATACAACCGATTGTTCAGATAAGAAACTTTGCGCAATTTCTTCCCCACTTTAACAGCTAGAAGCCTCAAATTTCACCAAATGCTTACGTGTATAGCATATATTGTTGTCTGAAAAAATCATTGAGATCGGGTGTATATATAGTATATATCTCATACAACCGATGGTTCAGATAAGAAACTTTGCGCAATTTTTGCCCCATTTTAACAGCTGGAAGCTTCAAATTTCACCAAATGCTTACGTATATAGCATATATTGTTGTCTGAAAAAATCATAGAGATCGGTGGTATATATATTATATACCCCATATAAACTGTAATTTTTGCCCCCTTTTTACGGCTAGAAGCTTCAAAATTCACCAGATTCCATCAAATAGTTAGGTTTACGACATATATTGTTGAAATACGTTATTCGTAGTCATAGTTTTTACACGCAGACTACAAAAAACCTGAAACTTTGCATCCTCACACAAAGTACCTATCTGTTTTTTATTTTATATTTATCTTAAAAATCGTATAGGTATGTAGATCTGTTCACTATATATGTCTTATCTTATACATCCGATTATTCGGAGATTACGAACGGTATAAGATTATTTGGTCAGCCCCATTCATGAAAGGTATGAAGTCTTCGGCAAAGCCGAAGACAGTCCCGTGCTTACTTGTTTTTAATTATGTGTCTTTTTTTTCTTATTATTTCTCAATTTTCCCTTCTTTGCATTTGAGTTTTCGCATAAATAAGCTCCTTTTGTAAATCTGAAACGAGTTTATAAAATTGTGAGGTACTTTTACCCACAATGACTTTTAGTGTACGATGCCACGCTTCGACACTGTTTTGCGTTCTAGGAAAGGTTTCTGTTTCCGATGTCGTGTGATCGTGTACTGACCACTGCTCAGGAGAATAATTCGGATTAGATTTATTACCAGTAATATAATTTTTGTCAAACCAAGTTAAGATATTTAAATAAAGTCTTGAAATAACTCTCTATTTCGCTTGGTGGTACAAAAGCTAGGCTTTTAATCATGCGAACTTGCTATGCAAAATTTTCGGAATTACCATATTTCTTAACCAGTCTATATATAAAAAAAAATTCTATTAGTGTTACCTAAAAAAATTAAATAGTCCATAGTTACCTTTCTTTTTGGACTTTTCGCCATATAATTTGTCCAATATGGAACAAGCATCCGCGTAAATCAGTAGTTGGAAAGCATTCTTTAATCGCTGATATAATACCCATTTCGAAATCGCAGACTATAGGGGAAGGACATAAATTTAATTCATAGTTAGCTGCAACTACTAACAACTCTCTAAAAACGGAAACATACATAGTCAACGTTTTTTTTCTCATCAGGCAAAAAACGAGAGGTACTATTTCGCCATGTATTCTCCCATGTATCGAAAAAAGTTTTCTCATAACCTGAGGAACTACGTGAAAGGTGCCATCAACAGCCCAGCAGCTGCTTCTGCTAAGCAGTTCCAATGACGATTTTGTTCCAAACATTATAAAAAATCCATCATCTACCCACTTCTCCGACAAAACAAAAAGCTCGCCTTCAAGTACATATAAATTTAATGGCATATCAATATCATCAACCTATTTTGGTTCTTTCATTTTCCACATTGTTTTCTTATTCGCATTATTTTTTCCTTCTGATCAATTTTAGAAGGCAAATAATCACGGCAGTTGGCCGGTGTTAGCCAACGGATTGGCGTATGATCTGGGTGGTAGGTGAGTAACATGTTTTTTTAGCCGATTCTTTCAGCATTAAATTAGCAACACGTCCTGGTTTTTCCTTTGCCTCAGGACTATGCGAATGTACACCGGACTTTTTTGTTATGCAATGGATGTTGTCTTTTATTATTGCCACCAAGCGCAATTTGCGGTGATACATTTTTCTTTTTGAACAACTCCAATTATGTGAGCCTTTTTAGTTATTTTCTCTAAATAATAAAAAGACTCATCAACACTTAACATTTCCTTGTTTTTATTCGATTTTACAATACTAACACGCGACATCTTTTACAAATATTTTATTAAACCACGATTTTGACAGAATTAAAGCACAAAACAGAAAGTAAATGAAACATTTAAGAACTTTATGTATAACGGTATTTCATGAACATGTGTACATACATACATATATATTTTCATATGGGTGGAATAATAATATAAAAAATAATGTGTACACAGTGTTGTATTTAAATGTAATATAAACAATGTTAAAGTGGACATGTCATTATTTTGAAAAGTGCGCACACGCTAGATGCAAAGAGAATAATTTTCTTGGGAAATTCTCTTAAGTTCATCATCTTCTTCTTGAGATTCAACCAGCAACTTGTAATCCAATGGTGCAGAAACAGCTTCAATTCGTGAGAGTGTATCTGCAACGGCATTATCAGTTCCTTTGATGTGCTGGATATCTGTTGAAAATTCTGCAATGAATGAGAGTTGTCTGAATTGAACTGGTGCAAGTTTTTCGCGTTTTTGTTGACAAGCGTAAATCAATGGTTTATGATCGGTATAAATCGTGAATGAATGTCCTTCTAAAAAATTACGAAAGTGCTGGATTGCAGCGTAGATCGCAAGAAGTTCACAATAGAAGTAGGCCAAGAGCATTCTTTTGAGGAAATTTTCTTCGAGAAAAATGCAAGAGGTTGCCACACGCCATCGACAAGCTGTTGTAAACATGCTCCGACTGAATGGTTCGAAGCATTTGTAAACAAACCAAGAGGCGAACCAATGCGGGAATTAACCAGAAGTGAAGCAGAAGAGATACAGTTTTTAGAGGTTTTGAAAGCTTCTTCCAGTTCAAACGTCCAGTTGATTGGTTGAGATCCTTTCAGGAGTGGGTTGCTGATTGCGTTATTCAATGGAGCTTCGTATTCAGAAACATGAGGAATGAATCTGCGATAGAAGTTTAACATTCCGACGATCACGTAATATACGTCGAGGAAAGCAATATAAGTCAGAACCAGTATCGACGAGAAAGCGATGTTTAGTTATCTTATCAGTGACAATTAGGCGGCAACTTGTTGACAAGCAGTCTGATGCCGCATTCACAGACTGCTTTTTCCGTTTTCCAAATAATTACAGTGACTTACACATTTTTTCGCTTTGTCCTGGAATTTTTTATGGTACCAAAAAATTTGTTGGATAGAGTTGCTTCGATTTTGAGATTTGCTACAACGTTGAGAGCTGTGGGAAGAATTATGGAAATGATGAGGGCACGAACGAAAAGCCGACAATTCGGCCACTTGCTTTTGTAGATCAGCAATCGTATTTAATAAGTTGCTTTCGATACTTTTATCACTGAGTGCTGCATTTGCAGCGAAAGTAGGTGTGCTCGGTGGGACTTCGACAATCTTGTCAGCAAGCTCCACAATGTTGTCGAGCTGCAATTCAGATTGTGCCGCAAGGAAGGCCTGGACGTTGGACGGAAGACGTTTAAGCCAGAGTTGACGAAGGAGGTTATCCTGCACGATAGTTGAACCAGCGAGAGAGCGTAAGTGACGGAGAAACTGGGATGGTTTGCGATCGCCGAGCTCTTCCTCACTGATAAGTTGGCGGACTCGTTGTTCCGCAGACGCAGATAAATGATCAATCAATGTTGTGCCCAAAAATGTGTATAGATTCTGCGGAGGAGGATTTTCTATAACGTCCTCGATTTCCAATGCGATACGTGAGTCAAGCTGCGAAACAACGTAATGGAATTTTGTTACCTCATTTGTGATATCGGACTACGTAAACTGCGAGGGTCTACCATGTTATCCCCAAAATCAAAATCCCCAAAACAAAACCCCAAATCAAAATCCCTAAAATCAAAACTCCCAAAATCAAAATCCCCAAAATCAAAATCCCCAAACTCATAATCCCCAACACAAAATCCCCATTTTATGTGTGAAATAAATTCAAATTAAGCTTAAAATCGCCGCGACCAAAAAAGGCTAATAATCCATACCAACTTTCTGCATAGGCGGCCTTCGGCCGCGCATATAAGAAATAACCCTGGGCTACGCCATGCCAAGTCCGGGTGTGTGGTATAACCGTGGCTACCCCCACGGTGATGTCCTTATGTGTAGTACACGCTTCTGATAGCTTGTTCGAATTAGAGCGACTAGCAGTCCTATATATGGATAAGTAAAAATATGTATTGCCAAAACGTGAATATATAGTTATACATACATAAATATGAATGAAAGAGGAAAGAGATATGCTATTTTTTACACAGCCATGATGTTTATTATAGCACTGCGATTTTGTGTTTGGGGATTTTTACTTTGGGATTTTGAGTTTGGGGATTACTTATTTGGGGATTTTTTTCCTTGGGGATCTTGTGGCACTCCCAAACTTCGAATCAGCCTGCGAAAACCAAAATTTTGGTTTGTCAGACCAAAAAGGCGGCAGTTTTACTGTAACACGATGAACTGCAGGGCGATGATCGGCGAAGTTAGCAGTAAAATCATAATCCCACTGCTGCTGCTATTGTCGTGGTTGCGGTGATGGTGGCTGCTGCTGCTGCTGATGCTCCAATTAACGGTTATGTTGTTGTTGCGCTTGCTGGCGTAATTCGTCGATTTGTCGTTGAAGCTCCTCATTTTCTCCGCGAAGGGTAACGGGCTGATCTTCATCTCGAAGCATCTTATGAGATACGCGTTATAAACTTTTATCGGGGTGACCAATATAAGAAAAAAAGAATAAATATTTCCTATTGAAATTTAGATATAAAAGTATTTTTATTATTTCACAATGAAAAATATTTAATGACTAACTGAATTATGAAAACTTGTTGAACAATATAAAATTTAAATGTTCGTTGCTGAGCAACACTTTTGTTCTGAAAACTTGAACTGCACCGCCACAAATCTAACCCGGTCTCCCCTAAAAATAATACTGAAAGCTAGAAAATAACTAGCTAGGTCCTAGGAAGTAGTCATCACACTCCACATCAATCTAGGGCGTTGATCAGACAATCAAATAAAAGCGTTGGACTCTCAAATTTCTATTGACAGTCATAAGTAAGACCAACTGAACCTTAAACAGGATATGCTGGGCCTCATATTTTTAGAAATTTCACGCGTCCAACGCTTTTATTTAATTGTCTGATCAACGCCCTAGATTGATGAGGACTGTGATGACCAGTACGTAGGACCTAATTAATTATTTTCTAGGTTTTAGTATTACTATTACTTAATGAAAATATTGTTTTTATTTAATTAAAATTTTTTTTATACTCAGTTGAGCAGAGCTCACAGAGTATACAAACTTTGATTGGATAACGGTTGGTTGTACAGGTATAAAGGAATCGAGATATATATAGACTTCCATATATCAAAATCATCAGTATCGAAAAAAATTCGAATGAGCCATGTCCGTCCGTCCGTCCGTCCGTTAACACGATAACTTGAGTAAATTTTGAGGTATCTTGATGAAATTTGGTATGTAGATTCCTGGGCACTCATCTCAGATCGCTATTTAAAATGAACGATATCGGACTATAACCACGCCCACTTTTTCGATATCGAAAATTTCGAAAAATCGAAAAAGTGCGATAATTCATTACCAAATACGGATAAAGCGATGAAACTTGGTAGGTGAGTTGAATTTATGACGCAGAATAGAAACTAGTAAAATTTTGGGCAATGGGCGTGGCACCGCCCACTTTTAAAAGAAGGTAATTTAGAAGTTTTGCAAGCTGTAATTTGGCAGTCGTTAAAGATATCATGATGAAATTTGGCAGGAACGTTACTCTTATTAATATATGTATGCTTAATTAAAATTAGCAAAATCGGAGAACGACCACGCCCACTTAAAAAAAAATTTTTTTTACAGTCAAATATTAAAAGAAAAGTTAATATCTTTACAGTATATAAGTAAATTATGTCAACATTCAACTCCAGTAGTGATATGGTGCAACAAAATGCAAAAATAAAAGAATGGCGTGGCTCCGCCCTTTTTCATTTAATTTGTCTAGGATACTTTTAATGCCATATGTCGAACAAAATATTACCAATCCCTGTGAAATTTGGTAGAAGCTTAGACTTTAGAACGATAACTGTTTTCTGTGAAAAAGGGCGAAATCGGTTGAAGCCACGCCCAGCTTTTATACACAGTCGACCGTCTGTCCTTCCGCTCGGCCGTTAAAATGATAATTTGAGCAAAAATCGATATATCTTTACTAAACTCAGTTCACGTACTTATCTGAACTCACTTTATATTGGTGTAAAAAATGGCCGAAATCCGACTATGACCACGCCCACTTTTTCGATATCGAAAATTACTAAAAATGAAAAAAATTCCATACTTATATACCAAATACGAAAAAATACGACGCAAAATATAACTTTAGAAAAAAACTTTGTAAAATGGGTGACGCCTACCATATTAAGTAGAAGAAAATGGAAAAGTTTTGCAGGGCGAAATCAAAAGCCCTTGGAATCTTGGAAGGATAACTGTCGGTGGTATTACATATATAAATAAATTAGCGGTACCCGACAGATGAAGTTCTGGGTCACCCTGGTACACATTTTGGTCGATATCTGAAAACGCCTTCACATATACAAATACCACCACTCCCTTTTAAAACCCTCATTAATACCTTTAATTTGGTACCCATATCGTACAAACACATTACAGAGTCATCCCTGGTCCACCTTTATGGTAATATCTCGAAAAGGCGTCCACCTATAGAACTAAGGCCCACTCCCTTTTAAAATACTCATTATCACCTTTCGTTTGATACCCATATCGTACAAACAAATTCTAGAGTCACCCCTGGTCCACCTTTATGGCGATATCTCGAAAAGGCGTCCACCTATAGAACTAAGGCCCACTTCCTTTTAAAATACTTATTAACACTTTTCATTAGATACCCATATTGCACAAACGCATTCTAGAGTCACCCCTGGTCCACCTTTATGGCAATATCTCGAAAAGGCGTCCACCTATAGAACTAAGGCCCACGCCCTTTTAAGATACTCATTAACACCTTTCATTTGATACCCACATCGTACAAACAAATTCTAGAGTCAGCCCTGGTCCACCTTTATGGCGATATCTCGAAAAGGCGTCCGCCTAAAGAACTAAGGCCCACTCCCTTTTAAAATACTCATTAACACTTTTCATTTGATACCCATATTGTACAAACGCATTCTAGAGTCACCCCTGGTCCACCTATATGGCAATATCTCGAAGAGGCGTCCACCTATAGAACTAAGGCCCACGCCCTTTTAAGATACTCATTAACACCTTGCATTTGATACCCATATCGTACAAACACATTACAGAGTCATCCCTGGTCCACGTATATGGCGATATCCCGAAAAGGCGTCCACCTATAGAACTAAGACCCACTACCCACTCCCTTTTACAATACTCATTAAGACATTTCGTTTGATACCCATATTGTACAAAGGCATTCTATAGTCACCCCTGGTCCACCTTTATGGCAATATCTCGAAAAGGCGTCCACCTATAGAACTAAGGCCCTTTTAAAATACTTATTAACACCTTTCAGGGTCTACCATTAGCCCTGCGAGGGTCTACCACCTGCGAGGGTCTACCATGTTATCCCCAAAATCAAAATCCCCAAAACAAAATCCCCAAAATCAAAATTCCCAAAATCAAAATCCCCAAAATCAAAATCCCCAAACTCATAATCCCCAACACAAAATCCCCATTTTATGTGTGAATTAAATTCAAATTAGGTTTAAAATCGCCGCGACCAAAAAGGCTGATAATCCATACCAACTTTCTCCATAGGCGGCCTTCGGCCGCGCATATAAAAAATAACCCTGGGCTACGCCATGCCAAGTCCGGGTGTGTGGTATAACCGCTACCACCACGGTGATGTCCTTCTGCGTAGTACACGCTTCAGATAGCTTGTTCGAATTAGAGCGACTAGCAGCCCTATATATGGATAAGTAAAAATATGAATTGCCAAAACGTGAATATATAGTTATACATACATATATATGAATGAAAGAGGAAAGAGATATGATATTTTTTACACGGTCATGATTTTTATCATAGCATTGGGATTTTTACTTTGGCGATTTTGAGTTTGGGGATTACTTATTTGGGGATTTTTTCCTTGGGGATTTTGTGTTTGGGGATTTTTTTTCGGGATTTTGCGGCACTCCCAAACTGCGAATCAGCCTGCGAAAACTAAAATTTTGGTTTGTCAGACCAAAAAGGCCGCAGTTTTACTGTAACACGATGAACTGCAGGGCGATGATCGGCGAAGTTAGCAGCAAAATCATAATCTCACTGCTGCTGCTGTTGTCGTGGTTGCGGTAATGTTGGCTGCTGCTGCTAATGTCGTGGTTGCGGTGATGGTGGATGCTGCTGCTGCTGATGCTCCAATTGACGGTTATGTTGTTGTTGAGCTTGCTGACGTAATTCGTCGATTTGTCGTTGAAGCTCCTCATTTTCTCCGCGAAGGGTAACGGGCTGATCTTCATCTCGAAGTATCTTATGAGATACGCGTTATAAACTTTTATCGGGATCACCAATATAGGAAAAAAAGAATAAATATTTCCTATTGAAATTTAGATAAAAAAGTATTTCTATTATTTCACAATGAAAAATATTTAATGAATAACCGAAAATTTCGAAAATGGAAAAAGTGCGATAATTCATTACCAAATACGGATTAAGCGATGAAACTTGGTAGGTGAGTTGAACTTATGACGCAGAATGGAAAACTAGTAAAATTTTGGACAATGGGCGTGGCACCGCCCACTTTTAAAAGAAGGTAATTTAGAAGTTTTGCATGCTGTAATTTGGCAGTCGTTGAAGTTATCATGATGAAATTTGGCAGGAACTCTCTCTACTCTTATTACTATATGTCTGCTTAATAAAACTTAGCAAAATCGGAGAACGACCACCCCACTTTTTAAAAAAAAATTTTTTAAATTCAAATTTTAAAAGAAAAGTTAATATCTTTACAGTATATAAGTAAATTATGTCAACATTCAACTCCAGTAATGTTATGTTGCAACAAAATACAAAAATAAAAGAAAATTTCAAAATGGGCGTGGCTCCGCCCTTTTTCATTTAATTTGTCTAGGATACTTTTAATGCCATAAGTCGAACAAAAATTTACCAATCCTTGTGAAATTTGGTAGAGGCTTAGATTCTAAGACGATAACTGTTTTCTGTGAAAAAGGGCGAAATCGGTTGAAGCCACGCCCAGTTTTTATACACAGTCGACCGTCTGTCCTTCCGCTCGGCCGTTAACACGATAACTTGAGCAAAAATTGGTATATCTTTACTAAACTCAGTTCACGTACTTATCTGAACTCACTTCGTATTGGTGTAAAAAATGGCCGAAATCCGACTATGACCACGCCCAATTTTTCGATATCGAAAATTTCGAAAAATGAAAAAAATGCTATAATTATATACCAAATACGAAAAAAGGGATGAAACATGGTAATTGTATTGGTCTATTGACGCAAAATATAACTTTAGAAAAAACTTGGTAAAATGGGTGTGACACCTACCATATTAAGTAGAAGAAAATGAAAAAGTTTTGCAGGGCGAAATCAAAAGCCCTTGGAATCTTGGAAGGAATACTGTTTGCGGTATTACATATATAAATAAATTAGTATTACATATATAAATACAACTAACGGCCACTCCCTTTGAACAAATGCGTGGTGGCAACGGCGCGCACCCACGTATTTGTTAAAGATTAGGTTCAGGCGAAAGAAAAGGAAGAAAATAAAAACACCAAAAAGGGTTTCGTATTAATACAAGGGAATTCACAGTGTTTTTTATTCAATATGTATAAATACAACAAGTGTTAAGGAAATTTATTAACAGATGTTGTGAAAATGAAAATGTTAAAGATATTTTCGGAAATTGACCACTTACGTGAACGGGTGATTACGTGTTCCTTTGCTGGCGGCTGGATCAAAAGAGGACGAGACTCTTTTCCACATGAGCCGATGAACCCACGATATAGCCACTTCGTTGGGTTTCCCGGCAACAAAGTTGCTGTACCACGGGCTCACAGCGGTAAACATCTAAGACACATACGTACTACCACTCACACATGCCTGTGTGTATATCACAAGGATATGCGGGTGGTAGTAACGAAGAAAATAAAACAAAGAAAGTTATGTTACTAGGGGGGGGGGGGGGGGGGGGAGATATATTTAGGCCTGTGGCCTAAACATACCGGCCCCCTTGCCGTAAGCAACAAAGAAAAAAAAAAATGAAAAGGAAAAAAAGGAATGACACGCGATCGCACGTCCAGTAAGCCGTTATGTCGATGTGCAGATGCGGACTGCAAGCACTGCACGTCGCACGATGGACTTCGTGTCTCGTTGTCCTGAGAAGAAAAAGAAAAGATGTTATTAAATACACGTACGTGGTTTTAAATTTCGTGCTGTAATTACTTATTTTTATGAAACAACTCCTATTTTTGGCAGGCTCCTGAGACTACCAGCCCGAATACGGTTGGTTGGGTCAGGAGACCGCCAACTGTTGTTGCTGGCGTTCCGCTCACCATCAGTTCGGCGTATAGGTCAGCGCCGAGTGTAAGACGAACTGGTGATGAGCGGTAGAACTGCGGATCTGCAAGCCGCATAAATTCGAACGCAACGGCAATCTTTGGATCCACATTGGATGGCGGACTCAACCGATAGTGGCCGTTGACGACGGCGGCTTGGGTAGTGACATGAGTCGTTGACCCGAACTTGCCACGCAGCATAAGTGTGCATTGCCCTGGTCCTTGGCGCTCTAACTGCAAATCGCGTACCAGCTCTGCATCGACTACGGTGCTGGCGGCGCAGGGATCAATGATCGCACGTACCAGGTGTAGGTGCCCACGCGATTCGACGCGTACGATGGCCGTCGGCGCAATGGGCACGAAAGACCGCATTATGGGCGCTTGAGTGGCTGGGAGCAGCCGGCCGGTTCGGAAGCCTTCCGGTGTACCACGCGATAGTGCTTGCATATTTTGGGCGTCAGAATGGTATGGCGTTGATTTATCCCGCGGTCGGGCCTCCTTGGAGTCCAATGTCGCGGTGCCGCCAGTTGTCTCGTTCGTTTCGACGTTTGTTTGCTTTCGCCGCGCTTCTTTCATGCTGTAACAGCGGCCGGAAACTGCGCATCCCATGGTTGGCCGTTGACGGTCTTGTTGTCTCCGTTTTACTTCTTTCTTCCTCCGCCTTTGCTCTCTCCTCCTCCATTTCTTCCTCCTCCACCTGCTGAGCCCAGGATTTAGCCGGTCCCGACAGGTTGATTGACAACGCGTCGTCGGACGTATTGTCGTCGCCATTTGTGGCTGTCTCGTCGCATACCGGCCGACGCTCATCTAAATGAAGCGTGGTGTGGTGCTTCTCTTGGCACCTCTTGCAGCGATACTTGCTGCTACACTTGTTTACCCGGTGGAAGGGTGACAGACAGTTCGGACAGTACTTATATAGAAGCACTGCCCGCAACCTCTCTTCTGGAGATTTTTTCCGATATTCGAGACAGATTCGGAGACTATGGTCCCTGCCGCAGAGCGGGCAAGCGACGTCGAAACGCGTTGCGCCTCCCTCTGACTTGGCCAGTAAAGTTTGGTAGCGGGTCATGATCTGAAAGAATATTGATATCATTGATCATGCCCAAATTGAGGTTGGCGGAATGTTGTTTGGGTGGCGTAACCAAAAAAAAAATTATCTCTAACATATTATCAAAAAAAAACATTTTATTGAAATAAAAATTTAATTTAAATAAAAAGGACCATAATTAAATACTTATGCGCGCAGGGAAACGAAGAAAAAACGGCTTTAGCACGCATCCATGCGATGTGGCTGGTGCTTTAGTCATTCCACGTCATTTGACTGGTCATTTTACGGTCATAGGTTATATTCCTAGTCACATTTGCATGGGCGTGATTAGGTTTTGTGACGAAATTTTTGTGGGGATTTTATAATTTATTTTATTTCGGTAGATGTCGCCGAAGTAGTCCTAAAGATTTATTTTTGATTTGTGGTGAACTTTGTTTTCACAACAAGTGGCCTGCCACCACACGGAACGGTTCGAAACCTGGCTGAAAAGGTATTACAGAGTTGCACTTCCACCATTCAACATTATTTTGACGTGTATTGTCGATAATGTTGAGATTCGTGGAATTAAGTATTTTAAATCTCGACCAAATGAATGATTGGTCGATATATGTAATACGCGACATGTGTGGCGTGTTGTGCTCGATATGTCGTGCGGCATGTAAAACGTGACGTGTAGTGCGGCATGTAGTGCGTGACGTGTAGTGCGCGAGATGATTGCGCGTGAGGCCTAATGTCGGTGTTGCCGTGCATTGACTGTCAAAAGAAAAGTGTAGACATTTGACATTTGTTACAATTTTTTTTTTTTTCATTTCCTGAATGGGAAAAAAAAATCATTGATTTAAAACACGCGGTGGTGAGTATGGAGGCTAGAAGTTGTAGTCTTTTTTCATTAATTAATTTTTCTTTCTCTTTTATTTGCAGGTATAAGTTATCAAGTGGTCATTCCATTTTTGTTATGCCGCATAAGGAATCCAAAAAAATCAACGCCAGAAAAGTCAGAAGCAGTACAAAAAATGTCAGAAGAACAGAAACCTCAAATTATATTTGTATTGTGTGGCCCCGGTGCTGGGAAAGGTACACAATGCTCCAAAATTGTGGAACGCTATCAATTTGTACATTTATCTGCTGGTGATTTACTTCATTAGGAGGGTGTACGCGAAGTTTCTGAATATGGTAGTTTAAGTGAAGAATATATACGTAATGGTAAAATTGTGCCTGTCGCAGTGACATGCTCACTGCTTGAAAAAGCAATGAAAAATTTAGGCAAGCAACGGTTCCTTATCGATGGTTTTCCACGCAATCAAGATAATCTCGATGGTTGGAAGCAACAAATGGGTGACAAAGTAGATTTGAAATTTGTCTTATTTTTTAACGGTAGTGAAGACATATGTCTAGAACGTTGCTTGGCTTGTGGTCAAAGTGGTTCTGGCCGTAGTGATGATAATTTGGAGAGCTTGAAAAAACGTATACAAACATATAATAATGATTCAATGCCAATAATTAAACATTTTGAACAATTAGGACAAGGTAAACAAATCGATGCAAGTCCCAATGCCGATGAGGTATTCAAAAATGTTGAGCAAGTATTTGCTGTAACTGGTATCCAGTAAAATGTATCGGTTGGAAAATATAAAAAGTACACACCGCTTGGCTATTAGATGCATATATGTAGTATATATGAGTACATACATACATCTGTGCATTTTATTTATTTTTTTTTTTAGTAATACAAGTATTGTTACTTTTTGTTCATTATTGGCTAGCATCAAGTGAAAATCTGACCATATTTCCGCCAATAGGCTTTTATTGCATTTGTCTTGGTATTATGATTTGTTCGACATGTAAAATGCTCAAGACCAAGCACGAATTCATAGATTTTTGTATATGGCCTGGCCTATTTCTAAGTTACGGTGATCATAATGTCGCAGCTTTGCATATAATTTTGGCAACATATACGATTCCGAAATGGAAGCTTCAGATATGTCCCTGACAGCCGCTGCTTCTACTATGTTGCGAATTACAAACTTCTTTATTGCCTTATCTTTTGGAACACAACGAGCACAATTGGTGCATCTTACTGGTTTGACATGACCACGATTATGCTTGCAGCGGCCTCCGTTACGGCCTTTCTTAGTCATTTTTGTGAATCTTGTCTTTATTCAACGCGAAGGAAGTAAAGGAAAGGCATGATCAACGCGAGCTTGGGTGCAGTTGAATTTAGACAGAGTCTATATTGTTTTCAAAGCCTGGTACTGATGTTGAGTTGGATTGTGTTGGCTGAGCTACCAAGATTGGTAGTTGTGTTGATGTTTGAAAAGTTATGGCAGTGTCGGTGGTATTATTTGTGTTTTTGATACAAATATTATTGTTCAGGGAATTGCCAGCAGCATAAAGCGCATTTGTGCGTATTTTAGTGTTGTTGTTGCTTTGTGTGAGCAACTTGTTGGAATACTCTTTCAAGAATTTACTATTAACTCCAATCGAAGGATTATTTTTGCTGTCAAAACCATTAAACACAGCCACGACTTCACCACCACCCTCACCACCATTGAAATGTTGGTTTTGCGAGTTCATATGGTTTTCATTGTGTAGTCTCAATTGTGTTGTTAGAGCTAGAGTTGGCGGCAGAGGTAGCGGTGGGGGAGGTGGCAGAAATGTTTCTGTATTTGAGTCTTTACTTATTCCATAAAATGAAGAAGACGATGATGAGTGTCGCCGTGAATGATGTGGAGAAGTAGGGAGGCATCCACTGGACATTTCCTCCATAGAAGCGACTTCCGATGTTGTTGTTGTTGGGATATGAGCTGGAAATGCTGTTGTTGAAATAGACGAAGTAGTCAAAAGTGTGGAGAGACTGCTGTTTGTGCGTACATGTTGAAGTGGTTTTTCTTGCTGTTTGATATCGACGGAGCTGTTTTCGGTACAATCGGGGTATTGACTATCAATTTCTAATTGTTGTAGTAAAGTTGGCGAGGGCAGTGTTGGCAATGGCAAATTACAGCTATTCTCTTTACTTCTCTCAGTACATTGGTGAAATTGAGTCGGAGGAGCGCTTCCACCATTGGCCACGGGTACATCGCTGTAGCCGTGAGAATTCAACGCGTACGAGATAGTGTTCGCACTTAGCTTGGTGTTCGGCTTAATTGGCACAGGTACATATCCATCAGTTCCAGCTGGTGGGTTCTGCAAGGCAGCAAGCTTGGCATGAATTTCGCAATAAAGCTTGTTGTTGTAGTTGTAATACCCTTGATTCTTCAACGAAGTGCCACAAGTGGCACACTTGAAGCACTCAACGCGCAGATTCTTATCCTTGATACGCACAAACACCCCAATTATGAGGCGTTCGCACTCGTGGCAAATGTTTTGGCCTGTCGGCAATCCACCAGTGCTTGGCGGCTTTGGTGTATTGATCGGTGCGCTTACATGCCTAGTAACATATGGTTGATATTGTTGTTGATTATATTGTTGCAGTTGATATTTCTGAAAATCTCTTTTTTAAAAATAATCTTAAACCATATTTATATTTCTTTGGCGTTTTCATTGGCAATTTAATAGTATCGCCGTTAATACCAAACGGTTGGTTACCTCACTCTGAGTTAACCATTGTTTCATGCATATTTGTATTTGTTTCTCTTTTTTTGCATTCATGTATTCATTAGCAGGCAGCTTTCCCGATTGGATTGTACTGGTTTCATTTGGTGTAAATGTACTTGCAAAATATCCATATAAAATGGATGATGTTGTTGCTACATGTTGGCGTTTCTTAGACTTAAAGGTTCCAACCTTTTGTTCCTTTGTCGTCGCCAATGGTATTGAATTTTGTTTAAACTGTCGTACTGCATTATATTTGCTAATACCGGGTTTTCTGGTACATCTAGCAGCTCGCAGTAATTGGCATGGAGTTTGCACATATCTTATTCCACATGGCGTTACATTAAGCTGGGTAGTACACTTGCAGCTGGCACATTAGCATTACTAGGTTCATGTTTTTTTTGGCTTTGAATCGTACTACTCAGAAATATGTTACCTTTTTACAGGTTGTTGTTTGTCTAATGGCTGCCTTCATTCTTACATACCCTTATGACTGCAAATTTCAAAGATTCACCACGTTTTGGCAACTTAATTTCAATCGACGACAAGGATACAACATTAGTTGATGGCATCGATGGACATCGTAACATAAAGGGAACAGATAACGGTATACATATGAAAATTAATATATACCAAACATTTCCAGTGATGTTTTACAATTAAATTTTGTTAAAGGTACTTTGTCAATGGACCCCTGTATGGCATCAAATTTCCATGTCCGTGCCGGCGAACTTTTGACGCGCGGTGCCCATTTCGGTATTAGATCGTGAGTGTTTTATTAATGTATGTATATGTAACAAAAAATTGAAAACCATTGGGAATACATACAAGTGAAAAATCTTCCTATCCCTCCATTGCCATAAATTGAAGTGCCATAAATTGAACATTTATGTTTTAACTCAGCATTTCTTTTAAATGTGTATACAGAAAATCAGACTAAATATTAACATTCATTTTTACAAAAAATCAAGTTAATTGAATAATTATGCAAACATGTTAAAATATGCAACTAATGCAATGTACCAGTTGTCTACAAAATGGTTGAAAAGGTCTATTGAGCAAATGATTTAAGTACTCGAACAGCGATTGACGAGGTGATCGAGGCTGTTTACTGTTGTGAACGTTTTTATCAAACATTCGCCACTTGTATATATTCACAATGTTGAAAACCCTCACACCAGAAAAAAGGATATTGACTTCGGATATTAGTTTCTCCTGTAAAAGAAGGAAACCGCATGCGCTTTATGCACCCATAATTGGGTATTTTTTTGAAATGAAAGGTACAAAGCCACTCGCTTCATTAAGCGAACCTCTGTCAGCACCCCCTAAAAATTATTACGCTTTTACAAAAATGGTTAAAATGGATAGCAGCCGTTTCCTCCTTAACCATTAGGGCAATCAAATAAACTGCATGCAACTACTCATATGTAGATGTTGTACCTAATCAAGCAAAGCCTATTATCCCTTGTTGCAAATGCGGCAAAAAAATTAATTTTTGATTGTCAGTTGTTACATGGACAGTAAAATCCGACCATCAATTTGGAACAATTTAAAATTACTTATGCAATGGCAAACTGAATATTGTTTGCCAAGCATATTATGGAATCATATTCGAACCAAATGTGGTTACTTTGGGTGGGCAACAATTTTCAACCATTTTTCATTCAGCTTTCTGAATCTGACCTGATTTTGTATGAGATGTGAAGAAACATATGATAATCGTATCCGAAAATCCTTCATAAATTTTAACCAAAACGGTGGAAATATGTTCACGAATATGATCTGAAACAGATTGTGAAGAGCAGTCAAATTTTCCTTACAAACGATTGAAATTCACTTTCCGTGTCCTTATATAATGAAATGGTATGAATAAATTTCTTCGGTATTCCTTGCGATATTAAACTATTTTTGAACAATTGCGTGGTGGCAGCGGCGCACCCACGCAATCGTTGGAAAAGGTATTATGTGGCAGACAGTATATCTGAGTTAGGGTTCTGTTGGCCTCGTTCTGGGGAACGAGAGCTGGGTTATTGGTTTGTTGGCCTCGTTCGGGGTGAACGAAAGCTGGGTTATTTGGAATGGAGGAATGTGGACTATTAAAGTTCATTTTGATTGTCGTTGGGCGGAAGTAGTACCAGTTTCGCGATTGGTCTGCTAATTTGTCCCTTAATTGTATTGACGTCAACAACACGGACACGGTTATCGGAACCTGGATGTGTGTTGACGACTCTCCCCATTTTCCACTCTTTCGGTTGTAGGTTATCCTCCTTGAAGTTGGATTGTGGATGTTTCCATTTATACCTTTTCTGGATCTCGGTGAGATATTCCGATTTACATCTTTTGCAAAAGGTCTGATGAAGGGCTTTCATCTTTTGCCATCGGTTTACAATGGAGGCAGGGTTTTCACTACAGTCGAGTTCAGGTGGAGCTAAAAGATGCCCACCTACGAGAAAATGGCCTGGAGTAAGCGGCTCCAGGTCGGAAGGGTCGTTGGATGAGGGACTTAGAGGTCTCGAGTTGAGGCAGGCCTCAATTCGATATAAGAGGGTTGTAAACTCTTCGAGAGTATATTTATGATCGGACGCGATCTTTTTAAAGTGGGTCTTAAAACTTTTTACCCCCGCTTCCCACAAACCTCCCATGTGAGGAGCGCTTGGCGGTATAAAATGCCATTCTATAATGTGATGGCTATATTTAGTCAACGTTCCGTCCCTTGCTTCACGCAGAAATGCTTTAAACTCGGATCGTAAAGATCGAGAAGCTCCGACAAAGTTAGTACCATTGTCGGAGTAAACGTTTTTCGGACAGCCTCGTCTGGATACGAATCTGGCGAAGGCAGCTAGGCAGGACCCGGTACTAAGATCGTTTGTCGCTTCTAGATGGATGGCTTTCGTCGAAAAGCAGACAAACAGGCAAACGTATCCTTTCGAAATTCGACATCCCCTCCCTCGGTAGGATTTTATATCGAATGGTCCCGCGAAATCTACCCCAGTGTTGGTGAAGGCCCTAGTAAAGGTGGTGCGCTCTTTCGGAAGGATCCCCATAAGTTGCGTTTGGGTCCGCTTCCTGTAAATAGTGCAGACTTTACAGTTGTGGATAACCGACCTTATCATGACTTTAACGCGTGGGATCCAGTACTGAGTGCGGATATGACGTAGCATCAGCTGGTTCCCTCCATGCAGGGTGGTCTCATGAGAGGATTGGACTATAAGTCTGGATAACCTGCAAGTATAAGGAAGAATAATGGGATGACTTTCATTATGGGACATGTCTTTCGATGCCCCAGTCCGCCCCCCAGTTCGAATGATGCCTTCTTCATCTATATATGGGTTCAGGGGTAAAATCTCACTCTTCCCATTTATTAGATTTCCTGACTTCAAGTTTGCGTACTCTTCTTGATAATGTTGCCTCTGGCATATTGTTATCAATCTTCGCGTTGTTTTTTCTATTTCGTCAGGAGGGATCGAATGAGAATCCCTTTTGAAGGAGGCTTTAGTTTTTGGGTGCGTATTCTGGAAAAACCGAAGAATATAGGATATAACCCGCAAAGCCCTTGGTAAATCGGAAAACCTATCTAGAACATCAAAGTTATTTTTCACCAAAGTTGCATGAAATTTCACCCTCTTTTGCTCCATATTCGTATTGTAATTTTCGTTGTCTTCTTGTAACCAAGAAGGTCCCTGCCACCACAAAGAATTGTTGATTAGGTCCGAAGCGTAGAGGACTCTGCTCGCCAAATCTGCAGGATTTGACGCGGAGTCTACGTGCCGCCATACTTTGTCTCCTACTTTATCGATGATTTTAGTTATTCGATGTGCCACGAACGTTGACCACGAACATGGTGGTTTTCGGATCCATGCCAGTACTATAGTCGAATCTGTCCAAAGGGTTACTTTAATGTTTGAAAGTTGCATATTTTCTATGGCCGACTCTATAATTTCTGCAAGTAGGATTGCGCCGCAGAGTTCCAGTCGTGGCAATGATATGGTTTTGAGCGGGGCTACTCTAGTTTTGGCCATCAACAGGTTGGTGAAGACTTGATCCTTTGATTGTACCCTCAGGAAAACAGTGGCGGCATATGCTTTTTCCGAGGCATCGCTGAATCCATGTATTTCGACATTGTCCTTCAATGTGTAGTGAACCCACCGCGGTATGCGTATATCGTTGATCTTTTCGTAGTCAGTCATGAATAATTGCCACCGATGTAGAGTAGTTTCAGACACATCTTCATCCCAGCCTGCCCTTCCAACCAAATATTTTGCATTATTATTTTGGCTACAATTACGACTGGTGCCAGCCAGCCAAGAGGGTCGAAAAGTTTTGCGATCGCAGAAAGTACTGACCTTTTTGTTACGGCATGGTTATTGTCAAAGGGTTTCGCTGTGAAGTAGAAGTAGTCGAAATGGGCGTTCCACCTGATACCGAGTGCTTTTACCATGCTGGTGTCTTCAAACTCAAGAAAATCCTCGCTTAATAGGTGTTGCTTCGGTATACTCTGTAGAATTTTCTTGCAGTTGGACGTCCATTTTCGCAATGGGAAACCTGCCGATTGCAATGCCGATGATATTTCGTCCCTTGCCTTGATTGCAATTTCGATGTTGTGTCCACCGGCGAGTACGTCATCAACGTACATGCAATTTCGCAGTATATCTGCTGCCATTGGATGCGATGTCTCCACGTCATCAGCTAGTTGGTGCAGCGTTCAAATTGCAAGATACGGAGCACAATTAACCACAAAGGTTACCGTTTTCAATTCATAAATGTTAATTGGGTTTTTGGGGCATTTGCGAAATATGATTCGCTGATATTTTGTTTGGTCTTCATTGACCCATATTTGGCGATACATTTTCTCTATGTCTCTGTTAAATACGTATTTGAACAGCCACCAACGTAGTATAAGGATTGTCAGGTCGGATTGAAGAATCGGACCTGGATATAAGGCATCGTTAAGACTTTTGTTATTAGTGGTAGGACAAGATGCATTAAATACGACTCTGACTTTTGTCGTTGTACTTCCCTCCTTTATAACAGCATGGTGAGGTAGGAAGTAACAGTCATTTGAGTCTGTCGAAATATTGCCTATTTGTTTCATGTGCCCTAAAGTTTCATATTGGGATACAACTCTATTGTATTCCGTTTGAAGGACTGGGTTTTTCGCAAGTCGTGTCTCGTTGCGATAGAATTGAGAGCACGCACTTCTTAATGAGGGGCCTAAGTTAAACTCTTTCCTAAAGGGTAAGGAGACTACGTATTTGCCATCGTTGTTCCGAACTGTTGTGGATTTGTATAGCTCCTCGCAGTAAGTGTCATCGTTATTGATGCTCCTTTTCTTTGGAATTTCCTCTATCTCCCAAAAGGCCGCCAATTGTTTATCTAAAGTGACCTCATTGAAATATGAAACTAGGGTCTTATTTGTATCAACCGCATCTGTCCGGCCTGTCAAAATCCAGCCGAACACCGTTTCCTGTGCTATTAATGTGTTTAGCACGTCCTTCCTGATACCGCCTAGCATAATTTGGGGGTATATGTCTCCGCCAAGAATTAAGTCGACTGGCTCATTGACAAAGAATCTTTTGTCAGCCAGTACTAAGTCAGGGAATGCTTGCCTAGTCATTGCGTTTATTTGGCAAGTTGGAAGATTCCCTGTTAATTCTGGTAAAACCAGCACGATCGTATTGATCTCGATTAATGGGTCTGTTGGTGACCGCAATTGTATGTTGCACGCTTCTTTTACTTGTGCAGACATTGTATTATTGATGCCCGAAACTTGGGCATGCATGCGTTTGGATGGCAGATTAATTCTGCGCTTTAGTTTCTCGGTAATGAATGAACATTCAGATCCCGAGTCTACTAGGGCTCTCGCCGAATAGTCAACACCATTAAAATGAATATTGACCTGAGCTGTCCCTAGTAATACCCCTTTATTTGTGTTTGCGAAACATGAGTTCACATTATTAATCGGAGCATTTTCCCTTTCAGCATTGCGTCGTATTTGAGCTTCCCGTGAGGTAGATGCAGATGCTCCGATAGTGTCTGAAGTATTGGTTGGTTTTGGCTGGTTCGAAATATGAAGCAGCGTATGATGTCTTAAATGACATGTGGCACAGTTCATTTGACTGGTGCACTTTGTTACCGAATGGCCAGCAGAAAGGCAGTTTATACACCCACGGCTGCCCTTAATTTGTTCAAAGCGTTTATTGGGTGTTAAACGTAAGAACTTTTCACACTTTGAAATTCGATGTGCAGGACTTTTGGACATCTTACACGTAGGTTTGGCTACACTTGAACTTGCCTGATAGGACCCTAATTTTTTAGCAGATGTATCTGTTGTCGAACGAGATACTTGTGGCTTTGAGGTTTTGGAAACTGTATCCCCTCTCAGATCAGTCACGGTTTCTAAGGTTTGGAAACGATTGGATAAGAATCTATCCATATCTGCCCATTTTGAAATTTCCGTTTTGTTTTCAATTGTTTGTTCCCAGAGTGCCAGTTGGTTTCTGGCATTTTTGTGGAACATAGATATGTTATAATTGCATCCCAGTTTGATATGTCTATGTGATGACACTGGAGCGCCGAGATGCAATTATTTATTTCACGTTGCAGTTTCTTTATAGAGCTACCGCATTCACTCTCAACTGCTTTCAAACTAAAAAGGATTTTCAATTGGGCGTTTACTAAGATACGTTTATTTTCGTATCTGTCACAAAGATTTTTCCATGCTATGTCTACTTCACCTTCTCCCATAGCGATTTCAACTCCTCCTTTTGGACTAAGAGGGTGTGTTTTGTATGGTCTGAAGGGGATATATCATTATAGTCATTTTCAAACTCAGTCACTGCTTCTGCTGGGCGTATATAGGTATCCATTATATTATTGAAATATTAATTAATTAATTGCCTTTGCAGATAGTACTGATTGAAAATGAGCTGGAATGAAGGAATGCATTCGAGATAGATTTCTCGGCGAAGTGGCCTTGAAGCTTGCAAGAAAGCTCGTAGTTTGAGGGAAGGTACAAGAGCGTGGTGGCAACGGCGCGCACCCACGTAATCGTTAAAAGAAAGTGCTAATGCAGCTGTGTTAACGAATTGTGTAAGCCAATAAGTAATGGCTAGTGAAGAAAGTGGTGTTAGTGAAAAGATAAAGAAATGTATGAACGTTCGTTATGGACTTTTTGGTAATTTAACCAAGGGCTGTGATCTTTTGTATCACAAAAAATTAGATCGGTCAAAAACTGATTTGTGTATTGAAAAATAAAAATAATTCAATTTTTAAAAAATTTAACAGGAAATAAGCCTTTTGGCCACCCAAACAACAACAACAATATATGTGTATGTAACTAAGTGCACTTTGTACTATAGCACCAAACTAAATTGCAAACGTATTGCCCGTGTAAACAAGTGCAAGTGATTTTTATGTGGAAGAAAATTTTATTTAATCAAATGTGCGCCTAAAATAAATTTACAGGTTTCTGAATAAGCAACCTTAACAAATCGAATTTTTGTGCAGTGGATTAAATTAATTTTTTCAGATAAATCCTGCAAAGGTGAAAATCGAAAAGTGACGCAAATCGGTGTTTGAGGTTATGTTAACCTTTTAGAGCAGTGTTGTGCTACCTTGAGCTGTGCCCGGAAAATCTTACCGCTGGTGGGGGATAGTTCCGGATAGTCACAAGGCGTGTTGCACAAACTTTAAATAACTGCGTTAAGCGCCTTTTCCTATTTTTGCACAAGATGAGACTTCTCACTTCACAGAAAAAAAAAAAAAAATCACTTGCACTATTATATATAAAAAAGTCACTTGGTAATTTGTAATTTTATTTTGTGAAATTTTATTAAAAGTGAAAAGGAAAACCCTACCTAGCACGGAATATTTTCAAACCACGTACCTTTCAATAAATTGCTGATCCGGATTAGTAGATTGACTTTTTGTGGATTGTCGGTGTTTTTGATGTTGTTTGGAGGTTGGATGTCGCTCAAATCTGTTTGTGTATGCCAATTGCTGATGAATATATTATCACTATCGTAAATCTCTTCTTCCTCGATTTAATTGCCTAGGGAGTGGAGTGGACTGTAGTTATTGGTGATTGGCTCTTCTTACCGGCTCGAAGGACCATGAACAAATGCGTGGTGGCAACGGCGCGCACCCACGTATTTGTTAAAGATTAGGTTCAGGCGAAAGAAAAGGAAGAAAATAAAAACACCAAAAAGGGTTTCGTATTAATACAAGGGAATTCACAGTGTTTTTTATTCAATATGTATAAATACAACAAGTGTTAAGGAAATTTATTAACAGATGTTGTGAAAATGAAAATGTTAAAGATATTTTCGGAAATTATTTTATGAATTTGACCACTTACGTGAACGGGCGATTACGTGTTCCTTTGCTGGCGGCTGGATCAAAAGAGGACGAGACTCTTTTCCACATGAGCCGATGAACCCACGATACAGCCACTTCGTTGGGTTTCCCGGCAACAAAGTTGCTGTACCACGGGCTCACAGCGGTAAACGTCTAAGACACATACGTACTACCACTCACACATGCCTGTGTGTATATCACAAGGATATGCGGGTGGTAGTAACGAAGAAAATAAAACAAAGAAAGTTATGTTACGAGGGGGGGGGGGAGATATATTTAGGCCTGTGGCCTAAACACCCTTTTAAAACCCTCATTAATACCTTTAATTTGATACCCATATCGTACAAACACATTCTTGAGTCAACCCTGGTCCACCTAGTCGCTATCTCGAAAAGGCGTCCACATATAGAACTAAGGCCCACTTTTTTTTTCAAATACTCATTAACACCTTTCATTTGATACCCATATCGTACAAAAAAATTCTAGAGTCACCCCTGGCTCACCTTTATGGCGATATCTCGAAAAGGCATCCACCTATAGAACTAAGGCCCACTCCCTTTTAAAATACTCATTAACACCTTTCATTTGATACCCATATCGTACAAACAAATTCTAGAGTCACCCCTGGTCCACCTTTATGGCGATATCTTGAAAAGGCGTCCACCTATAGAACTAAGGCCCACGCCCTTTTAAAATACTCATTAACACCTTTCATTTGATACCCATATTGTACAAACAAATTCTTGAGTCACCCCTGGTCCACCTTTATGGCGATATCTCGAAAAGGCGTCCACCTATAGAACTAAAGCCCACGCCCTTTTAAAATACTCATTAACACCTTTCATTTGATACCCATATTGTACAAACGCATTCTAGAGTCAACCCTGGCCCACGTTTATGGCGATATCCCGAAGAGGCCTCCACCCATAGAACTAAGGCCCACTCCCTTTTAAAACACTTATTAACGCCTTTCGTTTGATACCCATATTGTCATTCTAGAGTCAAACCTGGTCCACTTTTATAACGATATGCCGAAAAGGCGTCCACCTATAGAACTAAGGCCCACTCCCTTTTAAAATACTCATTAACACCTTTCACATTGATACCCATATCGTACAAACATATTCTAGAGTCACCCCTGATGCACCTTTATGGCGATATCTCGAAAAGGCATCCACCTATAGAACTAAGGCCCACTTTCTTTTAAAATACTCATTAACACCTTTCATTTGATACCCATATCGTACAAACAAATTCTAGGGTCAACCCTGATCCGCCTTCATGGCGATATCCCTAAATGGCGTCCACCTACAGAACTATGGCCCACTCCCTCATAAAATACTCTTTAATACCTTTCATTTGATACACATGTCATACAAACACATTCTAGAATTACCCTCGGTTCATTTTCCTAAATGGTTATTTTCTCTTATGTTGTCACCATAGCTCTCAACTGAGTATGTAAAGTTCGGTTACACCCGAACTTAACCTTCCTTACTTGTTTTATACTCAGTTGAGCAGAGCTCACAGAGTATACTAACTTTGATTGGATAACGGTTGGTTGTACAGGTATAAAGGAATCGAGATAGATATAGACTTCCATATATCAAAATCATTAGTATCGAATAAAAATTCGATTGAGCCATGTCCGTCCGTCCGTCCGCCCGTTAACACGATAACTTGAGTAAATTTTGAGGTATCTTGATGAAATTTGGTATGTAGGTTCCTGGGCACTCATCTCAGATCGCTACTTAAAATGAAAGATATCGGACTATAACCACGCCCACTTTTTCGATATCGAAATTTTCGAAAAATCGAAAAAGTGCGATAATTCATTACCAAATACGGATAAAGCGATGAAACTTGTTAGTTCAGTTGAATTTATGACGCAGAATAGAAACTAGTAAAACTTTGGACAATGGGCGTTTCACCGCCCACTTTTAAAAAAAGGTAATTTAGAAGTTTTGCAAGCTGTAATTTGGCAGTCGTTGAAGATATCATGATGAAATTTGGCAGGAACGTTACTCTTAATAATATATGTATGCTTAATTAAAATTAGCAAAATCGGAGAACGACCACGCCCACTTAAAAAAAAATTTTTTTAAAGTCAAATTTTAAAAGAAAAGTTAATATCTTTACAGTATATAAGTAAATTATGTCAACATTCAACTCCAGTAATGATATGGTGCAACAAAATGCAAAAATAAAAGAAATTTTCAAAATGGGCGTTGCTCCGCTCTTTTTCATTTAATTTGTCTAGGATACTTTTAATGCCATATGTCGAACAAAACATTACCAATCCTTGCGAAATTTGGTAGAAGCTTAGATTTTAGAACGATAACTGTTTTCTGTGAAAAAGTGCGAAATCGGTTGAAGCCACGCCCCGTTTTTATACACAGTCGACCGTCTGTCCTTCCGCTCGGCCGTTAACACGATAACTTGAGCAAAAATCGATATATCTTTACTAAACTCAGTTCACGTACTTATCTGAACTCACTTTATATTGGTGGCCGAAATCCGACTATGACCACGCCCACTTTTTCGATATCAAAAATTACTAAAAATTAAAAAAATTCCATAATATTATACCAAATACGAAAAAAGGGATGAAACATGGTAATTGGATTGGTTTTTTGACGAAAAATATAACTTTAGAAAAAAACTTTGTAAAATGGGTGACGCCTACCATATTAAGTAGAGGAAAATGAAAAAGCTTTGCAGGGCGAAATCAAAAGCCCTTGGAATCTTGGAAGGATAACTGTCGGTGGTATTACATATATAAATAAATTAGCGGTACCCGACAGATGAAGTTCTGGGTCACCCTGGTCCACATTTTGGTCGATATCTCGAAAACGCCTTCACATATACAACTACCACGACTCCCTTTTAAAACCCTCATTAATACCTTTAATTTGATACCCATATCGTACAAACACATTACAGAGTCACCCCTGGTCCACCTTTATGGCAATATCTCGAACAGGCGTCCACCTATAGAACTAAGGCCCACTCCCTTTTAAAATGCTTATTAAAACCTTTCATTTGATACCCATATCGTACAAACAAATTCTAGAGTCAACCCTGGCCCACCTTTATGGCGATATCTCGAAAAGGCGTCCGCCTTAAGAACTAAGGCCCACTGCCTTTTAAAATACTCATTAACACTTTTCATTTGATACCCATATTGTACAAACGCATTCTAGAGTCACCCTTGGTCCACCTTTATGGCAATATCTCGAAAAGGCGTCCGCCTAAAGAACTAAGGCCCACTCCCTTTTAAAATACTCATTAACACCTTTCATTTGATACCCATATTGTACAAACGCATTCTAGAGTCACCCCTGGTCCACCTTTATGGCGATGTCCCGAAAAGGCGTCCACTTCTGGATGGATTTCGGAATCTGTACGGGAACATATCAGGGTAATTTCGGGACTATTTCGGGATCATTTGGGGACCCTTTAGGGGTCATTTCATGAGTTTTCCTGTATTATTTCGGGATTCCGGATCCCGACTTGGTAATTTCGGGATCATTTGGCTCACCTATTGGCATCATTTCTGGATGGTTTTCGGGATCCGTCTGGGATCCCGTCGTGGTCATTTCGGGACTTTTCCGGGACTATTTCGGGATCATTAGGAGTATTTTCCGGCACCATTTCTAGATGATTTCGTGATCCGTCCGGGATCCCGTCGGGGTCATTTCAGGACCATTTCGGGATCATTTGGTGTATTTTCCGGCATTATTTCTAGGTGGTTTTCGGGATCCGTCCGGGATCCCGTCGTGGTCATTTCGGGACTTTTGCGGGACCATTTCGTGATCATTTGGGGTATTTTCCTGCATCATTTAATTTAATTTAATTTAATTTATTTATTTAATTTAATTTCAAAAATAGTCTAATGTTCTTACAGACTACTTGAGTTTGTACTTAAAAATACAGATCTTAGCAATACAATCAAAAAATTATTACACTCAACAAAGATTTGAAGGTGGTCTTTGGCAAAGAAAAGTCAATGGCCAAAGAATTTGTGATAGTATTGGACTCCCTCAGTACTCTAAAAATGGGAGCGTTAGAGGCATAGAGAGTCCGGGCGCAATCAATATAAAACATATCCCAATTTTGAAGTGATCTAGGGGGTATATGGAGACAAATACTCTCCAGTAAACGTGGTGAATCAATCACAGCATTAATAATATCATAGACAAAAGTAAGAGAAAGAATGGTCCTCCTACTTTGATGTGATTGAAGGCTAATGAGTGCACATCTGGCATTATAAGAGGGAATCGGCTCAGAAAAGTTCAGAGACCTCAGGCCAAACCATAAAAAGACTTTTTGGACTCGCTCGAGCCTTTTGATATGGCAGTCATGATAAGGCCTCCAGATAAAGCAAGCATATTCCAACTTGAGCGTACGAGAGACGTAAACAGCAACTTAAGGGTATAAGGATCTGTTAAGTCAGAGCTAAATCGCCGAATAAAAGCCAAAACCGAGTAGGATTTAGCAATTATCGAGGTTATGTGAGTGGTAAACGGAAACTGCGAGTCGAAAACTACGCCTAAGTCAGAAATCTCAGTACGTGTGGACAGTCGAGAGCCGTCAATATAATATGAAGTGGGAATTGTGCCACGAGACTTAGAGAAGGTTACGTGAAAGCACTTACCAATATTTAAAGGCAGATTATTATTACGGCACCAATCAGCAACGCTGTTCAGATCAGACTGAATATTTTCTGAATCAGAAGGAGTAGAAACCGTTGTAAACACCTTCAGATCATAAGCGTACAGCAAAAAATGGGAATGCTGAAAGCAGGTAGCTTTCTTGGATTTTACATAATTCCAAAAAGCTTTGGGGTTATCTTTGATACAAGATTCGAAGTTTCGGGTGAAATTAATAAGCAGCCTCTTACTTAACGCTTTAAATTTCCTGTTGTAGCGAATGTAATTGATTTTAAATACCCAAGACTTTGTAGTCTTGAATTTTTAAAAAAATCTATTCCTCAAATTCTTTAGCCGCTTGACCCCAGTAGTATACCAAGGAATTTTGTAACACTTTTTAATTTTCCGCGGAATATTGTTACTACAAATCTTTTTGATAAGGCCTTTGAAGGCATTGAAACAGCGTGAGAGATCACTTCCAGAAAAAATAGCTTCCCAATCAATTAGAGAAACTTCTCGGGAAATGTTAGCAAAGTTCACACGCCTAAATGAGAAACTAGGAGTAGCATTATCTGGAACAATGCTTTCAAAATTATAAAATTCAACACCCAAAACAAGCGGGATATGGTGAATACCGGAACACGACAGTGGACCCAGATATTCAGTTAGGGAATAATTAATATTATCGTTAATAAATATTAATTGATTTTTGAAGCTATTTATCTGGAAGAGATTGACACTTAAAAGATTATCAGTAAGGAGAATTTCAGCGCAACTATTTACATTTTTAAGAAGTAGAACGAAGTTATTGTTAACATAAGACCATTCGATATTTGGTAAGTTAAAGTCGCCTAAGATAAAAAAGTTACTACCATCCTGAGTTTGTATTAAACTAACAATATTGTCAACATGCGATTTATATACAGAATCCGCACTAGACGGAGGAATATATGAAGCGCATACAAACAATTTCGAGCTGCCTTGAACAGAGACGCAAAGCTGGTCGATCAACGAATCCATGTCAGACAGCTCCACGAGCGATGACCGAAAATGACGGCGCACGGCAATTAAGACTCTACGACCTCTAGAAAGTCCAGTTTTGCAGTAGTCACGATCTTTGCCGTAGACATTATATAAGTTAGGATCAAAGAATTCACCATCAAAAAAATTAGAGTTGAGCCAAGTTTCGATTATAACGAATATATCATATTCCAAATGCGAGCTCATATCAGAAAGCAAGTTGGCCTTAGTCCTAAGGCCAGAGACATTTTGAAAATAAATTCTGACTTGCCTAGGAAAATGTTTGTCTGGCACTACTGATTGCTAAGCATCACCACCGCCACCTTGAACAATTTTTCGACGGTTTTTGAAAGGCTTAATTTTAACATCTGCCGGCCAGAGCTTGGGATCTAAAACTTTATCCACTAGTGCATGCGATACACCAAGCTTGAAATTTAATCGTGTCAGATCTTTGATATCCGCGTCCTTTTTGACCAGAGGAAAACATGTGAGATGATGAGCACTAATGTTAGTGTTTTTGGAAACAAAAGCAATAAGACCATCCGCAGTAACACTTGGTTTGAAGGAGGATAGATGATACCATTTCCTAGAGCTAAAAACGTCAAGTTCCGTGTTATCACTAACGCCGATTATCAAATTGGAGGAGCGAGTCTTGCTTTGATGATTTACCTTACAGAATTTTTAGGGGAGATTTTGGATTCATTGTTAACTCCAGTATGCAAAGGTTTATTGATATCTTGCTTTTTAGTTTTGCGTCCTTTTCGCTGAACTTTGGTCCACTGACCAGACGAAGACAAGTTTTTAGCAGTACCCAACGACAAAGGCTTTTGCAAATCGGCACAGGGCTGAGTCACATTGTTATTATTGTTATTAATAATATTTGACGAATGATGATTATTGCTAACAGCAGATGAAGCTGCAGAAGAGGAGATAGCAGAACTGTTGTATGGAGCAGCTGTAATAGCATATGACAGAGAGCCATTTGGCATTGTTGATGATTGTGTTGTCAAAGGCAACGAACAATAGTTATTAGAACTAGCGGCAGCGGAGACAGCAGAGAAAGCGGCAGCATTATAGACGACGCCGACTCCAGCAGAAGGCAGAGAGCCGTTTAATAACGTAGTTGCAGTTGTAAGTGTGTCTAAAACAGTGACATCCGCAGAACTCCCTGTCAATCTGGTTTGATAGTTACCCGACACCATTAGAGCATGATTATTGTCCAAACAGTTGTTCTTGTATTTGTTTTCATTTTGCATTTCCTTCACTTCAGTGGCTAGTGAAGCAATAGCAGAAACCAGCTCATCTAAACAAAGCTGTTTTTCTAATGAGCGACAAGCGGCTTTAAGCACGCCAGTCTGCTCAATGAGTATTCTGCATTCATCTCGCAAAGAGTTGACGATATCAGCCAAGCGTGAGTTTTCAAATTTAAGAGCACTGATTTCCTTGCCAAATCTAAGGCAGGCATTTATTTAGAAGAGTCAGATGATGATGATGTATGAGTATGCGAGAGCTTGAATCTGTCAATAGCTTCATGATCAACAATAGGGGGCGGCGAGCGAAGGGAGTTTCGCCGAGCAGCAACTCACCTGCCACATATATACTGCTTGCCTGCTTCTCTTAGGCACTCAAGATCAGCCGGTAGAATATTCACACAGTCCAAATGAAAAAGATCATTGCACTTTGCGCATTGCACTGTTTTATGCGATCTCACTACCTTATTTCCATATAAACACGGCATTTTAGAGAGCAAGCTGAGCAAAGCAACAAAAATTAGTACGGTAAAAAAGAGTCACTGTCTCACTTATGCATAAACTGAGCAAAATAGCAAATTTATTTATTATGACTTATTATGCCAGAGTTAAATAAAATATGTTTTATAGAGTCACTGTTTCACATTATGATTGAAAATCACAATATAAAAATGTAAAATACAGGTAAGTAAAATTGTTTGATTACACTTGAGTCAACAAGTGAATAAAAGATTTAGCTTTGAGAAAGAATAACATCGATTATAGAGGGGTCAAAAAACACGTCCGTACGTCACGCCAACCACAAACGCTGATGATTTCGGGATCCGTCACTAACTAAAATAACATAACATTCATCAAAAATATAAGCGTTAATAACAAAGCCATTCTTGACACAACAACTGAATTTGTACAGCGTAAAATCAAAAAACACGTCCGTACGTCACGCCAACCACAAACGCTGATGATTTCGGGATCCGACACTAACTAAAATAACATAACATTCATCAAAAATATAAGCGTTAATAACAAAGCCATTCTTGACACAACCACTGAATTTGTACAGCGTAAAATCCAACAAATTAACATAAAAGCATTTGGTTAAATGGTATGTGCACAAATTAAAAGTGACAAGAAAAAAGTGGTAAAAATATTTTTTTCATATAAATCGCATGCGGTGATAAAAATTGCTAAATTAGCAGTGCTATTACAAAGCCTTTTGTCTATCCAATACTCTCCTCCATCCGCGGTAAGAGGTTAAGGCTAGCAGTCAGTGGCCCAAAATCTTATTAACTTTCTTCGAAACGTTACACTGCACTGCACTTTCGGTTCTTGCAATCATCGCGTTGATAAATCATTAAAAAAATGTTGAGCTTATTCGTGACAATAGCCGGTGCTTGTCCAAACTAACACCACTTTGGTCGTTATCAGAATATTTAGAAAAATTCGCTAACAGAGTGCTTTCTGCTCGTTTAAAAATTTAAACGTGTACACACACACGTTTTATTGCAAAAGACCATTTATTGGGTCTAGCTACAAGCGTTAATTTTGTGGCAAGCAAATTTTCTTTGGACACTTAGCACCAGCAATATTCATTTTATTAGAGGAGACATAACCTCACTTTTCATATTGCACACCGCTCACTCTTTTTTCATTTTAAATACAATATCTTCTTTTTCTTAAGAGCAAAATACTTTGGGTTGCGTCTTTTGAGATCCACATTTTTATACTCAGTTGAGCAGAGCTCACAGAGTATATTAACTTTGATTGGATAACGGTTGGTTGTACATGTATAAAGGAATCGAGATAGATATAGACTTCCATATATCAAAAACATCAGTATCGAAAAAACTGTGATTGAGCCATGTCCGTCCGCCCGTTAACACGATAACTTGAGTAAATTTTGAGGTTTCGTGATGAAATTTGGTATGTACATTCCTGGGCACTCATCTCAGATCGCTATTTAAAATGAACGATATTGGACTATAACCACGCCCACTTTTTCGATATCGAAAATTTCGAAAAATCGAAAAAGTGCGGCAATTCATTACCAAATATGGATAAAGCGATGAAACTTGGTAGGTGAGTTGAACTTATGACGCAGAATAGAAACTAGTAAAATTTTGGGCAATGGGCGTGGCACCGCCCACTTTTAAAGAAGGTAATTTAGAAGTTTTGCATGCTGTAATGTGGTAGTCGTTTAAGATATCATGATGAAATTTGGCAGGAACGTTACTGCTATTTCTATATGTACGCTTAATAAAAATCAGCAAAATCGGGGAACGACCACGTCCACTAAAAAAAAATTTGCAAAGTCAAATTTAAAAAAAAAATTAATATCTTTACAGAATATAAGTAAATTATGTCAACATTCAACTCCAGTAATGATATGGAGCAACAAAATACAAAACTAAAAGAAATTTTTAAAATGAGCGTGGCTCCGCCCTTTTTCGTTTAATTTGTCTAGGATACTTTTAATGCCATAAGTCGAACAAAAATTTACCAATCCTTGTGTGGCGGCCAAAGTGGTGTGATGGTAGCGTGCTCCGCCTATCACACCGTATGCCCTGGGTTCGCACCCCGGGCAAAGCAACATCAAAATTTTAGAAATAAGATTTTTAAATTAGAAGACAATTTTTATAAGCGGGGTCGCCCCTCGGCAGTGTTTGGCAAGCGCTCCGCGTGTATTTCTGCCATGAAAAGCTCTCAGTGAAAACTCACCTGCCTCGCAGATGCCGTTCGGAGTCGGCATAAAACATGCAGGTCCCGTTCGGCCAATTTGTAGGGAAAATCAAGAGGAGCACGAGGCAAATTGGAAGAGAAGCTTGGCTTCAGATCTCTTCGGAGGTTATCGCGCCTTACATGTATGTATGTATGTGAAATTTGGTAGGGGCTAAGATTCTAGGACGATAACGGTTTTCTGTGAAAAAGGGCGAAATCGGTTGAAGCCACGCCCAGTTTTTATACACAGTCGACCGCCTGTCCTTCCGCTCGGCCGCTACCACGATAACTTGAGCAAAAATTGATATATCTTTACTAAACTCAGTTCACGTAATTATCTGAACTCACTTTGTATCGGTATAAAAAATGGCCGAAATCCGACTATGACCACGCCCACTTTTTCGATATCGATAATTACGAAAAATGAAAAAAATGCCATAATTCTATACCAAATACGAAAAAAGGGATAAAACATGGTAATTGGATTTGTTTATTGACGCAAAATATAACTTAAGAAAAAATCTTTGTGAAATGGGTGTGGCACCTTCCATATTAAGTAAAATAAAATGAAAAAGTTCTGCAGGACGAGATCAAAAGCCCTTCGAATCTTGGCAGGAATACTGTTCGTGGTATTACATATATAAATAAATTAGCGGCACCCGACAGATGATGGTCTGGATCACCCTGGTCCACATTTTGGTCGATATCTCGAAAACGCCTTTACATATACAACTACCACCACTCCCTTTTAAAACCCTCATTAATACCTTTAATTTGATACCCATATCGTACAAACATATTATAGAGTCACCCCTGGTTCACCTTTATGGCGATATCTCGAAAAGGCGTCCACCTATAGAACTAAGGCCCACTCCCTTTTAAAATACTCATTATAATCTTTCGTTTGATACCCATATTGTACAAACTTATTCTAGAGTCACCCCTGGTCCACCTTTATGGCGATATCTTGAAAAGGCGTCCACCTATAGAACTAAGGCCCACTCCCTTTTAAAATACTCATTAACACCTTTCATTTGATACCCATATCGTACAAACAAATTCTAGAGTCAGCCCTGGTCCACCTTTATGGCGATATCCCTAAATGGCGTCCATCTATAGAACTATGGCCCACTCCCTCTTAAAATACTCTTTAATACCTTCCATTTGAAACACATGTCATACAAACACATTCCAGGGTTACCCTAGGTTAATTTTCCTATATGGTGATTTTCCCTTACTTTGTCTCCATAGCTCTCAACTCAGTATGTAATGTTCGGTTACACCCGAACTTAGCCTTCCTTAATTGTTTATATTAGATTTTTTTATTCACTATTTACTATATCTTGTTATCTGATTTATTACTTATATCACACACGTATATAATTATTTTTCATAAAGTCTGGTATTCAGTGGCGAAGAGCTGAAAATAAAACTTACTTGCATATACATACATATATATATTCGGTTATAATAAATTTGACAAGAAGATTAAAGAGATTATTCCAAAATTTTTCTTCTGCGTTAAATTCTTTGAGTTTTGGTGTTAGGGTTTTGAAACCCTTCCCTTTGTTTCTGAGTATCAAACTCGAATTTTCCAACTAGGCCCTGTATAGTAGTTATTCTCGTTTAAATATCAAACGATATGGAGAAATTCATCAAAGCAGCTGATGAGGTGGCACAGTTTGAGGCTGAGTTCCGCGAGAGACCTCAAGCTGAACACACAACATATACTCTAGCCATTCATCAAGAAGAGTTATAGAACAATTGCAGAATTGCAAAGCTAGCTTATGAGGATCTCTTGTACTCTGAAACGGCAGAAAAAAGGTGTTAGCGCAGGCCAAACCGAAATAACAAGCGACGTATTTCGCATATTTATGCAGCAGAGCGACCATGGCTGAATTAATAGCAAAGCTAACTAAACGCGATAAGGAGGGAGAAGGTACACCTGATCAAGAACACAGCATGCGACTACTTCCGTGCGATACGGATGTATTCAAAGGTTACTACCTCTCCTGGCCAACATTCCGTGACATGTTCACGGCAATATATATACGGAATAAGCGCCTTACCCCGGTTGAGAGGTTATTTCACCTCAATCAAAAAACGCAGGGTGAGGCCAGAGATATAGTTAAAAAATGCCCACTTACAAACAATGGGTTTGACACAGCGTGGAAGAATTTAGGGGAAGTATATGAGAATAAACGAATTCTCGTCAATACCTAATTAAAAATATTATTCAATCTTGAAAGCGTAGAAAGTAAGTGTGGTACCGCAATTAAAATACTTCAGCAGGAAATAAACAACTGCATCTCAGCCCTAAAAATGCATCAAATTGAGATAGGCAGTTGGGATGCGATATTTACATACCTATGCTCTACCAAACTACCCGAAAGCACGCTAGCTTTATGGGAACAGACTATAGAGAATAAAACGGAAATATCGAAATGGGAAGATATGGATACAATTTTATCCCATAGGTTCCAGACCATGGAAACTGTCTCGGGGTTAACAGCTACCAAAAATACCAAAGCTTCCACCCAAACATAATAATGATTCATCTCAAAAGAAAGTAGGCGCCTACCAAGCAAGTGTGGCTAGAAACACTTGCAGATACTGTAATAAATACAAACACAAGCTGTCACAATGCCAGAGCTTCCAACGGCTCTCTGTCGAAGACAGAGTAGCGTTTATAAAACACAGTCGGGGGTGTCTGAATTGCCTCTCGGCAAAACACATAGTATCCAAATGTACGTGCTCCTTTAATTGTAGCATTTGCCATCTAAGGCATCATACACTCCTGCATATTCAACAAAATGTGGGCACGAGTGCAAGACCAACCTCAACCCAACAAACACAGTTAGATCAAAGACCATCTACTTCGGCACAGGCGCAGGTCCAACGTCAGTTTGCCACGGCAAATAATCAACCAACCAAATTCAATTCCTGTTTCGCGAATATAAGCAAGGGGGTTCTATTAAGTACTGCGCAAGTCAATATCTTTTATAACAATGAAAAATTTTCGGCCCGTGCCATAATAAACTTCGGATCAGAGTGCTCGCTCATTTCGGAGCGACTTAAAAGAAGAATAAATTTTCCCAGTCGGAAGCTAAATGCACAAGAGACAGGGATAAACAACACGGTGTCAGCCCAAGTGAATGAGGCTTGCTTTATTCAGTGGCGGTCATCAATAAACCCGTATGTACGCATACACACCACAGCATTGGTTTTAGCCCAGCTCACTGGCAATCTGCCAACCTGTCAAATTGACACATGACTCACCAAGTTTTCCCGGACTTGATTCAAGCAGATCGGAGATTCTTTGTAAATGAACAAGTAAATCTTATTCTGGGTGGGGATATCTACACACAAATAATGCTAGGCGGTTTACGAAAAAATGTTTTAGGCACCCTCCTTGCGCAGGAAACAGTATTCGGCTGGATATTAACTGGCCAAACGGAAACGACCAGTCCAGCCGGCAGGTGTGTGTCATTTTTTAATAAGGTATCGCTGGACAAACAAATAGCGTCATTTTGGGAGCTGGAAGAGATTCCCAAAAATCATATTTATAACAAAGACGAAAATTACTGCGAGGAGTTGTATAAAAGAACCACCAAAAGAAATAAGGATGGCAAATATATCGTGTCTTTACCCTTTAAGCAGGATTTTCAAAAGGATATCTCATTAGGACCGTCACTTAAGAGCGCGTGCTCACAATTTTTTTTAGAAATGAAACCTGGTTAGCGATAAATTCCGAATTGCAAACGGAATACAACCGAGTCGTATCAGAATACGAAACGTTAGCTCATATGGCACGGGTAGAAGAGCATGTTCCGGCAGACACATGTGATACCTATTTTTTACCCCATCAGGCAGTAATTAAGGAAGAAAGCACCACCAATAAAGTGAGAGTTGTTTTTAACGCCGCCTGCCTCACTGCTAATTGAATCAGTTTAAATGATGTCCTTCATTCAGGCCCAGTCCTTCAGAGTGATCTAACGATTCTCATAGTCCGTTGGAGATTGTTCCTATACGTATTCAACAGTGACATCGAAAAGATGTACCGGCAGATATTGCTAGAGCCCAGGGACACCAGGTATTAACGCATCGCCTTCAGGTCATCCACCAGAGAACCCATCAGCCTATACTATAAACTGCGCGCCCTACATTGCCATAAGGACCCATCTCCATTTAGCAGAGGACGTAGAGGATACCTATCCCATCGCATCGGGCATCCTACGACAGTTTATGTATGTCGACGACGTTTTAGCTGGCGGACATACCATTGCCACCACCACGAAGGCAAGGGACGAAATCCAAGTGGCATTACAATCAGCCGGCTTCTCCCTCAGGAAGTGGACTTCCAATTGCGACCAACTACTGCAAGGTATTCCAAGATCGCATTTATTAAATGAAAACTTTTTAAATTTTGAAGATGCTAGCATGGTTAAAGCCTTAGGGATCAGGTGGAATGCCCCCTCTGATTATTTCTATTTTACCACGAAACCCATAGACAACCAAGTCGTGTTCACAAAGAGAACAATATTGTCTGCTATAGCAAAATTATTTGATCCGCTAGGTTGGCTAGGACCATTCATTATTACCTCGAAAATCATTATGCAAGGTATTTGGCTGGACGGCACGGGCTGGGACGAAGCCGTATCCCCAGCAATATTAGATAGATGGCATGATTTTTTAGAGAGATACCGACATATTGAAAGCATTCGTATACCACGTTGGGTACAGTTTTCCCCGGTTACGAACAGCGAACTACATGGCTTTTGCGACGCTTCCGAAAAAGCATACGCAGCCGCAATATACCTGAGTGTATAAATCGAGAATCATGTGTTTGTAGATCTGCTCTTCGCAAAAACCCGAGTAGCCCCGGTCAAGACTATATCTCTACCCCGCCTTGAACTATGTGGTGCGGTTCTCCTAGCAGAAATAGGAGAGTCAGTCGCAAAAAACCTCAATTTTAACATTTTTACAACCTATCTATTGACGGATTCGACAATCGTCCTGGCATGGGTTCGCAAACCCCCATGCTCGTGGTCCACTTTCGTTGCCCATAAGGTGACAAAACTAATTGACAAAGTAGGGAAAGAAAACTGGCTTCATGTCGACTTGGCATCAAACCCGGCAGATCTCGCAAGTAGAGGTATACCCGCTGAAGATCTTATCACCAAAGCCCTGTGGTGGGAGGGCCATTCTTGGCTTCATGAAGATAGCTCAAATTGGCCTACCCAAGAAACAGAATATACCACCACGTCAGAAGAAAAGCGGGTCCAGGTATACTCATCAATAGTAGATACAGACTCTGATATCCTCACAAGATTTTCTGACCTCTCGAGAGCTTTGAAAGTACAATCCTACGTCTGGAGATTCTTTCAAAGAACTAACCCTAAAAAAAGAGCCTCATTTCAGGCGAAGTCTTGCTCAATTTCGTCGAACAAAATAAGAGCAACGACCCAACGTCTGATTGTTATCTATCAAAAGAGGCATTATGGGGAGGAGTATTCAGCTTTAAAATCCAAAAAAACTTATAGGGGCGAAGAGCGAGGTACTACCACTGAACCCATTCTTAGATGAAAGGGGGGTTATGAGGGCGGGCGGTCGCCTCGGAGCTTCCGAAGATATCCCGTACAACGAGCGACATGCAGTAATTTTGCCGTATAATTGCCAGTTGTCGCGTCTTATTGTAAAGTTTACCCATAGGATCACACTCCATGGGGAAAACCAACTTAAGCTACGCCTCAGCTGTACGCAGTATTGGATACCACGGGTCAAGAACATGATAAAATCGACGATCCACAATTGCATGGAATGCACGATTTACCGAAAACGTGTTCAAACCCAGCTAATGGGAATTTTACCCAAGGAGAGAACTATGTACTCACGGACATTCACAAATACAGAAGTCGGTTTTGCGGGACCCTTCGATATAAAGAACTTTCAGGGACGATGTTGTAGAGGGTCGAAGGGGTATGTATGCTTTTTCGTTTGCTTTGCAATGAAAGCAATTCACCTGGAACCCACCTCCGACCTCAGCACTCAATCATTTTTAGCAGCATTTGCGAGGTTCGTCTCGCAAAGAGGCTGTCCAAGTGTTTTCCGACAATGGCACCAATTTTGTTGGGGCTTCTAGAGCACTTAAAGCGGAAATGAGGGAATTCATACAAAACGCCCGCGATAACACCCTCTTCAAGTATTCCCATCAATCCTTATCGTGGCACTTCATCCCCGCATCAGCTCCTCACATGGGGGGACTGTGGGAAGCGGGAGTGAAAAGTTTTAAAAGCCACTTCACAAAAATCGCCTCAAGTTGCAAATTCACCTTTGAGGAGTTTGCGACTTTGCTATGCAGGATCGAAGCCTGCCTCAACTCCCGATCATTGAGCCCCACGTCAAACTATGCATCAGACCTGGAGCCACCAACCCCTGGTCACTTTCTGGTAGGAAGACATCTCTTATCTCCACCAGAACCTGACGCCAGCGAAAACTCTGCCTCAATCATAAATCGATGGCAAAAGTTAAAATCTCTACATCACTCCTTCTGCAAGAGGTGGAAATCGGAATACCTCTCTGAACTGCAGAAAAGAAATAAATGGAGATTTCCCAAAACGAACCTAAAAATCGGGGAACTGGTCGTGATCAAGGAGGACAATTTGTCTCCAAACGAATGGAGACTCGGACGGGTGGTCAAATTACACCCAGGACCTGACGATCGCGTCAGAGTGGTCGATATCATGACGATGAAAGGCCAAATAAACCGACCCTTGGTAAAACTGATCATCTTGCCCTACCATCGCGATGAGGCAGAAGAATCTGCTGCATCCAATTAAAACCTTTGCCGATAGTATTCCACACGAAATCCCAAAACAATGTTTCCACACCGTGAACATAGGCATAGTGGAATTTCAATCGAGTATTTTCACGCAATACATCAAACAGTTTTACTACAAATTCAGCAATTAGCCAGTCGAAATCAAACAAGTATCATATGTATATGTACATACATGTGTACTGTTGGGCAATTAGCAAAACCCTTTTTCAGCTGAAGTGTGTAAGTACTTCGAAGACCCTTTCTCTGAATTAGGAAAGGAATATGCATTTTGCAAAACAACAATGGGTCACGTTAATTAATCAGCGAGTTTTGATAAGATCGTGCATCAATATCGGCTAACTAGCAAAATGGGGTGCAATAGATGTTAGGATAACGAGCCAGAAATCTATTAACGCATTGATAATAGTTGTACCACATTGATAACGTCTGCGTAACGCTGTTAGGTCAACGTTTCAACAAAAAATTCTTTGCGTTTAATCGTGTACTATAATACGCTTTAAGGATAATTTCACACTAGTTTATTTCATGCCACTCGCAAACCATCAACTGATAACAGCTCAATTGTAGTAGACTATAATGACTGGAGTGGCAACAGTTTTGTCGCCAATGCTTTCGAAAAAGTCCTTTCGAGACCTCGAAATTAACACCCGCATCACAAGCGATGAAAATTCTACGTAAGGTATTTGGAGAGTCCTTTTGCCGAACCATTGTCCAAGTGGCTGCCAAATCTCACTAGCAAATTTAACTCCAACGTACCCAATTTACACACAGCAAGCATGATCAATAATAGCGCTTGCACGTCTTCAGCTGCTTCCCCAGGTCTAATGAATTTACCTTCTAGTGTTGTAGGCTCGCCTGCTAGCTGCGCATCAATGGAAAACGGTATAATGAGTGCAAACCCAGCTCTGCATATTCGCAAACGGGTGTTAAATATTCACCACCTTCATACGATGATTCCCCTGGCTCACCGCAGTATACACCGGGCACACCATAGTACTCACCGGCATCGCCAAAACATCGCCAATTTTGTGGCAAAGAAAAGTTAAATAAAAATGTTATTGCTGGTGGCAAAGCCAACAATAAAAGTGCAGGTTCCTCAAATACTTGTTCAAAAGCTGCTCCGCTAACTAAACCTGAAAAGACATCGTCAAATTCACAGCCGAAAGAAATTCCACGCAGCGGTAGTACAGAGAGTCTAACTTCTGTTAGTAAAACGAATAATGTATGCATATGTCCAAAGCTACTGATGATAATTATAATTTTTTCAAACTTACTACCGATGTGCAAAGGTCGGCAGAAACTTTAGATAAGTTAAAGATAGTACCCAATTGTGGACAAATTGTTATTGTCGATTTTGAGGGACAATTCAACCGCGCACATTTACAACATCGTCACTAGGTTATGTCCAAATATACCACCCTGGGATGAGCGGTTCATCCTCAACATTAACACAATCATATTCATAGCAATCCCCTGACTTATCAGTGACTAAAAGCAACTTTGAATCTGCACTGAATGTAATCGCACTGGAAGCACGAGCTAGTGAACGCGCCGATATAAGTTTAGCATGCTCAGGTCGACATTGGTGAAGCAGCACAGCCTTTTGACCGGCTCGGTTACTGCACAAAGCTGTTGATTCGGAGTAAGTTTTACATTTGATATGGCTGGTACTTCTCCTTTCGCTTCTTTCGTTTTACTTGCCGCTTTCGCCCGTGCATTGCTACCACTATTGTCATTCAATTCATTGTGATGGGCTAATTTCACCCCGTGCTCAGTGAAGTCATCGGCTAATAAGATCTCCTTGAATACTTGTAAATCATTTGGATTTACAAAAACAACTTTTCTATTCAATGCAATTACTAGCTCACGATCAGCATAGAAAAGTGTCGTCATGATTTATAACAATTATATATTTTTTTTTTTCTAAATCATTCAACGCCCATGATTATTTACGAAAGTCGACCACTTCATTGCATTTTACCTGAAAATATAAGAAAAAAATAATAGTAAAAAGAAACTACGGCGGCCACGGTGGTGTGATGGTAGCGTGCTCCGCCTACCACACCGTATGCCCTGGGTTCGTGCCCCAGGGAGCATCTCAGATAAGATATCTTCATGTGTTTGTGCATCTCTTCTCTGCTGCGTGTACGTACATATGTGTAGACATAATGTTTTATTCGTTTATGTAGATACAAGTGACTGTCCGCTTTATTGTTGTTGTGACTTCATTTACTTAGCATCAGACTAGGGATGTGAGTATCACTTAGTCTCACTCATATTCGTCACAATATTATAATCCATATTGTTCCTTATTCGCACAGGTTCGCGCGCACTCAAATGCATTGTATTGTTTTTTTTTCCATTTGATGCACTTGTAGCATTATCAGAATGAGCCGGCGTTGACGTTGCCTGCAGTGTTTTCCTACGCATAGCAGTGCATTTGTCACGATATTTTTTGTTGTTTACCTTGAAGAATTCGATATCCGCGGCTTTTATATTTACACACTTGCAATGAAAGAAATTCATGCAATCTGAACAATCAATTTTATTTGAACAATTACGTTCGATTTTTTCTTTGTACACCGAGCAGTTCATTTTAGAGATATAACGATTTAGAAATGCTTATTAATTTAATTTAAAAGTGAGCGCCCCACGATCACTTGCTTTCAGTACGAAGTTCAACTCGGTTGTGCAAGTAGTGTGCAGAACATTCTTTGCGGTAGATTTTGTAACGGTGGTGGCAATAGGCAACATTTCTAGAGATCGGGCGCGAGCTTCAAGGAAATCTCTAAGTGCATTAAACGATGGTAGCTCGCCGACGACTAGAGATAACTCCCATTGCTTGCGTGTTTCGTATGCTAGTTTTGAAACAGTTAAATGAATGAGCCAATCATCCCCAAAATCGACTGGCCGCTTGAATGCGCGTAGCGCGCCAACGTGTTGTAGCGTGCGGTTCAAAACGTGTTTAATGGATTTTGCGCAATCTTTCGGTGCCCTTTCGGACGCTGACAAGGCCCTGATGTGGCTATCCACAATAACCCTGATTACTTTGTATCTAGCAACCAGAAAGTCCCATGCCTCGGCGTAGTTGCTGTCAATTACCGCTAAACTGCTGACCAAATCTTATGCTTCACCCTTTAAACAATTTCTAAGGTAGATAAGCTAGCATTTTCGTTCACGAGTGAGCAAAATGCGTCGGTAGGGTCGCCGTTGAACGAAGACAATTGCAGGTTTGGTAGTGGTACGGAAGATTGTATCATAGCATATCCTGGTTGAAGGGTATTTTGTAAGGGCGTTTGCTTTGCAACAGCAATAAAGCGTTTGAAATTGGACTTAGCGATGGCGTACCACTCTTTGCCTTTAATACGCGATTGCTCTTCCACTTCAACGATTTCGTCACCACACTGTAGCTCTACTTCTTGTTGCGATATGCAAAAGCGTGATTATGGCTCTTCGAGCATTTCTAAATATGTCACCACCATTTCACTATCTACTGCAAGCGCATCGGCTTTGCTTGTTTTTAAATATCGCTTAATAGCATTTAACGCATAATTTCGCACTTTAAGTGTAGGCATACTGCACAGGTTAAGATTTAATTAATTCGCGAAATATAGCGGGTTATTTGTTGAAAATAACGCGGTATCCGGAACGAATGACCAGTTTTTGAGCGGTGGATGGTAGTTGCGGGTTGAAAATATTCTTATACTTGCCGATGAATGCGGATTATAAAAAACACGTCAAATATTTACAAGGATTGAATAGATTTAATAAAGCGGAAGTAAACAATGTCTGACAGCTGACAGCACAGTGCAGAAAAGTAGGTGTGTACAAAGTTGCCAATTAGGCTCGTCTACGACCCTTTAAAAATCTGTTATATAAAAGTGGGCGTGGTCTTTAACTGATCTCGTCCATTTTTTCTAGAAATATTTCCTGCTGTAGGGAAAATTTGTGTACCCAATTTAAATGGTCTTGAAAGCGCATTTGAAAATTCAGTCCTTATGATGACTTCAGAGTGAAGTCGAAATATTGACGAATAATTAAAATAAAACAAATTAAATTAAAAATTAAAAGTATTTCATTTAATCCGGCCTTGAGCTCAAAAATATAAAATAACGTTATAATTCAATATATATATAGCTTATTTTATTCGTCCACGACCCTTTTAAAAACTTTTATAAGAATGCGGACGTGGTCCTTAACTAATTTCAATAACTTTCCTTCAAAGCATTTCTTATAGTAAAGGCAACGTCTCTGCCTAATTTTGTTACGATACACAGTGGGGTAATTGATGGAAATTTTGGAGTTTAATTCAAAAATTTTATTTCGCAAGGCATAAATTCTTTTAGTACCGAATAAAATTAAATAAAATTCTGCATCACGATGTAAATATATATTTGTCCAGAAATGTACCGTTTTCTTGCAATGTGCTCTCAAATTTGACATTTTTTCCTTTTTGTGCGCGCAGTGCGATAAACGTAAAATAAACTTTGCATTTTTTAAAGTGTATATAGCTTTTGTTTTTAAATAAATCAAAAAGATCAATGGAACCTTCTTGCTCAGGTATCTGAGCAATAAAAAGTGATCTTGTAATTTTATTTTTACGTTTCTAAGTATTTTAATTAATTTTTTTTCATAAAGCGTAAAAAAACGTGTTTTTTTGGCTATATACGTATACATATAGTTGTGATGCAAGTAGGATCGAGCAAAATTGATTTCATTTAAAAATACTTTGACAATCGTAGTTTCATCCTGTAAAAAAAAAGCTGCGCTATTGCTGCGCACTTTTACAGAATATCGATTTATATGATATAACCTCACATAGGTTGAAATATATAGAAATTCTCGAGAGGGAATAAAATATTACAAGTGCAAATTATAAACCAAACAAAATAGAAGTCAACATTGTTGTTGTTTTCAGTGGTTGCTCGATTACTGCTTATTCCCTTACATATGGCATAACTATGAGGAATTTACATAAGTATATTTTTAAAAGTGAGCAAAATCCCGTTTTGTTTCAATGACGAAATGTAATAATTTACATATAAATGTATATATATTTGTACGCAGATTTATAAAACTATATCTAAGTTTAACAATTTTATTTATAATAGGTTAAAATTTTGTTATTCAACTGTCAAATAATGTATAGGGTGTATGTGAAACCATAAAGATTGACATTGCATATTTTTGTGTTAATTGTGATTCTTGTTATTGTTTATTGTGTTACCTACTATTTTTATACCTTTCATGAAAATGAAATGGTATATTAATTTCGTCACGAAACCGAAAATTGTAAGTCCTTAAAGGAAAATAGATAGACCCACCATTAAGTATACCGAAATAATCAGGTTGAAGAGCTGAGTTGATTTAGCCATGTCCGTCTGTCCGTCTGTCTGTTTGTATGCAAACTAGTCCCTCAATTTTTGAGATATCTTGATAAAATTTGGTGAGCGGGTGTATTTGGGTGTCCGATTAGACATTTGTCGGAACCGACCGGATCGGACCACTATAGCATATATCCTCCATACAACCGATTTTTCAGAAAAAGAGAATTTTTGTAATATCTTACCCAATTTAACAGATTGAAACTTCAAACTTCACCATATACTTTCGTATATTGCACATATTGTTGCCTGAAAAAATTTATGAGATCGGTCGTATATATAGTATATATACCCCACAACCGATTGTTCAGATAAGGAACTTTTCGTAATTACAGCCCTATTCTAAGAGCTAGAGGCTTCAAATTTCAAAGAATGCTTACGTATATAGCATATATTGTTGTCTGAAAAAATCATAAAGATCGGTGGTATATATAGTATATATATATAGAATATATATATATATATTTTCGCAAATTTTAGCCCCATTTTAACAGCTAGAAACTTCAATATTCACCGAATATTTACGTATATAGCATATATTGTTGTCTGAAAAAATCATAGAGATCGGTTGTATATATAGTATATATCTCATACAACCGATTGTTCGGATAAGAAACTTTTCGCAATTTCTACCCCATTTCAACAGCTATAAGCTTAAAATTTCACCGATTGCTTACGTATATAGCATATATTGTTGTCTGAAAAAATCATAGAGATCGGTTGTATATATAGTATATATCTCATACAACCGATTGTTCAGATAAGAAACTTTTCGCAATTTCTACCCCATTTTAACAGCTATAAGCATAAAATTTCACTGATTGCTTACGTATATAGCATGTATTGTTGTCTGAAAAAATCATAGAGATCGGTTGTATATATAATATATATCTCATACAACCGATTGTTCAGATAAGAAACTTTTCGCAATTTCTACCCCATTTTAACAGTTATAAGCTTAAAATTTCACCGATTGCTTACGTATATAGTATGTATTGTTGTGTCAAAAAATCATAGAGATCGGTGATATATATAATATATATATGATGGTACATATAGTATATATATATAGTATATATATTTTTTTTTTACGATTTCGGCCCCATTTTAACAGCTAGAAGCTTCAAATTTCACCAAATGCTTACGTGTATAGCATATATTGATGTCTGAAAAAATCATAGAGATCGGTTGTATATATAGTATATATCTCATACAACCGATTGTTCAGATAAGAAACTTTTCCCAATTTCTACCCCATTTTAACAGCTATAAGCTTCAAATTTCACCGAATATTTACGTATATAGCATATATTGTTGTCTGAAAAAATCATAGAGATCGGTTGTATATATAGTATATATCTCATACAACCGATTGTTCAGATAAGAAACTTTTCCCAATTTCTACCCCATTTTAACAGCTATAAGCTTCAAATTTCACCGATTGCTTACGTATATAGCATGTATTGTTGTCTGAAAAATCATAGAGATCGGTTGTATATATAGTATATATCTCATACAACCGATTGTTCAGATAAGAAACTTTTCGCAATTTCTACCCCATTTTAACAGTTATAAGCTTCAAATTTCACCGATTGCTTACGTATATAGTATGTATTGTTGTGTCAAAAAATCATAGAGATCGGTGATATATATAATATATATATGATGGTATATATAGTATATATATATTTTTTTTACGATTTCGGCCCCATTTTAACAGCTATAAGCTTCAAATTTCACTGATTGCTTACGTATATAGCATGTATTGTTGTCTGAAAAATCATAGAGATCGGTTGTATATATAGTATATATCTCATACAACCGATTGTTCAGATAAGAAACTTTTCGCAATTTCTACCCCATTTTAACAGTTATAAGCTTCAAATTTCACCGATTGCTTACGTATATAGTATGTATTGTTGTGTCAAAAAATCATAGAGATCGGTGATATATATAATATATATATGATGGTATATATAGTATATATATATTTTTTTTACGATTTCGGCCCCATTTTAACAGCTAGAAGCTTCAAATTTCACCAAATGCTTACGTGTATAGCATATATTGATGTCTGAAAAAATCATTGAGATCGGTGCTATACATAGTATATATATCATACAACCGATTGTTCAGCTAAGAAACTTTGCGCAATTTCTGCCCCGTTTTAACAGCTAGAATCTTCAAATTTCACAAAATGCTTACGGATATAGCATATATTGTTGTCTGAAAAAATCATAGAGATCGGTGGTATATATATTATATACTTCATATAAACTGTCATTTTGACCCCTTTTTTACGGCTAGAAGCTTCAAAATTCATCAAATTTCATCAAATAGTTACGTTTACGTCATATATTTTTGAAATACGTGATTCGTATTCATAGTTTTTACATGCAGACCACAAAAAACGTGAAGCTTTGCATCCTCACACTGATTACCTACCTATTTTTATAACTTTCATGAAAATGAAATGGTATATTAATTTCGTCACGAAACCGAAAATTGTAAGTCCTTAAAGGAAAATAGATAGACCCACCATTAAGTATACCGAAATAATCAGGTTGAAGAGCTGAGTTGATTTAGCCATGTCCGTCTGTCCGTCTGTCCGTCTGTCTGTTTGTATGCAAACCAGTCCCTCAATTTTTGAGATATCTTGATAAAATTTGGTGAGCGGGTGTATTTGGATGTCCGATTAGACATTTGTCGGAACCGACCGGATCGGACCACTATAGCATATATCCTCCATACAACCGATTTTTCAGAAAAAGAGAATTTTTGTAATATCTTACCCAATTTAACAGATTGAAGCTTCAAACTTCACCATATACTTTCGTATATTGCACATATTGTTGCCTGACAAAATTTATGAGATCGGTCGTATATATAGTATATATCCTCCACAACCGATTGTTCAGATAAAGAACTTTTCGTAATTACTGCCCTATTTTAAGAGCTAGAGGCTTCAAATTTCAACGAATGCTTACGTATATAGCAAATATTGTTGTCTGAAAAAATCATAAAGATCGGTGGTATATAATATATATATGGTGATATATATAGTATATATATATATAGTATATATATATATATATTTTCGCAAATTTTAGCCCCATTTTAACAGCTAGAAGCTTCAAATTTCACCGAATATTTACGTATATAGCATATATTGTTGTCTGAAAAAATCATAGAGATCGGTTGTATATATAGTATATATCTCATACAACCGATTGTTCAGATAAGAAACTTTTCCCAATTTCTACCCCATTTTAACAGCTATAAGCTTCAAATTTCACCGATTGCTTACGTATATAGCATATATTGTTGTCTGAAAAAATCATAGAGATCGGTTGTATATATAGTATATATCTCATACAACCGATTGTTCAGATAAGAAACTTTTCGCAATTTCTACCCCATTTTAACAGCTAAAAGCTTCAAATTTCACTGATTGCTTACGTATATAGCATGTATTGTTGTCTGAAAAAATCATAGAGATCGGTTGTATATATAGTATATATCTCATACAACCGATTGTTCAGATAAGAAACTTTTCCCAATTTCTACCCCATTTTAACAGTTATAAGCTTCAAATTTCACCGATTGCTTACGTATATAGCATGTATTGTTGTGTCAAAAAATCATAGAGATCGGTGATATATATAATATATATATGATGGTATATATAGTATATATATATAGTATACATATATATTTTTTTTACGATTTCGGCCCCATTTTAACAGCTAGAAGCTTCAAATTTCACCAAATGCTTACGTGTATAGCATATATTGATGTCTGAAAAAATCATTGAAATCGGTGGTATACATAGTATATATCTCATACAACCGATTGTTCAGATAAGAAACTTTGCGCAATTTCTGCCCCGTTTTAACAGCTAGAAGCTTCATATTTCACAAAATACTTACGGATATAGCATATATTGTTGTCTGAAAAAATTATAGAGATCGCTGGTATATATATTATATACTTCATATAAACTGTCATTTTGACCCCTTTTTTACGGCTAGAAGCTTCAAAATTCATCAAATTTCATCAAATAGTTACGTTTACGTCATATATTTTTGAAATACGTGATTCGTAGTCATAGTTTTTACATGCAGACCACAAAAAATGTGAAGCTTTGCATCCTCACACAGATTACGTACCTATTTTTATAAGCTTTTATTTACTTTCACTTTTGTTGTCTGTAATGGAATATTGCAAGTTAAATTTGATACACTTCCCGGTGTCCGATTGAGCTGAAATTTTGCACACATGTATAACTCCGATGACAATGCAATATTACTCTGTTAGAATTCGATAAATTAATCGATAACACAGCTATCGGTAAAGATTTGTATTTACTTTGGCATAACAGCCTAAGTCCCATACAAACACGCCGGTACCTATCCGTGGATTGTGATATTTGGACGTGGTGAATCACGTGTCACGCGTGGTGAATCTCATCGCTTGCGAAAAGCGGAGACACAACCCTCTGTTGTATTTCTGTGTATAACCAACATAGCTGAATTTTTAAGGCTGTTTAACCCTGTAATCTTTTCTGTAATTTATTTTGCTTTTGGAAAAATTACCTATTTGAAAAAAGCTGGCTGAAAAATATTGGCATAAAAGCTTAAGTTAAATCAAGAATGGAAAATCTTTGGAAAATTTGAGCAGATGTGGCAATTTCGCGCGTCCGTTGAACGAAATATTGACAATCTGCTGATCATCGCTAAGAAATTAGCGACATTCCATCAACTAAGCAGCACTTTAGCAATACTACTGTTATTATTTGGCCGCTCAAACACACAAATATTAATTGTGCATTAAATCTAAAATATACAAATACACCATAATAATTTACACGGCCAAAGCCATAATAATTCACACGGGTCATCAATTCTTTCTCTGATTCAAAATCTGAACTACCAGCGCTACCGTCAACAGCTCAGTGTCATCACTGCCAGTAGCGCCAATAACACCAAACTCGTGCCTGACACACAAAAGTCGTTTCACTCAATAGCGCAAGTAAAATGTACTACGCACTCACTACTAAGAAGCGTCAAAAATTCGCTTGGAGTAATTTCGTCAATGAGCTACCATTGAGCTGGCACCGCATTGGCGCTGGCGCCATGCAATTTACATCACTAAAATTGCGCGAATGCCCAGGCTCATGACTTCAATACTTATATTTACAATGCTTTAAACTTTAAATACACCTGTGAAGTTGCTGCGCATAAAATGTGTACTAATAAATTCCAATACGCATTATACGCAGATGTAACTGATATATGTGTTTTTGTTTCACCCCCTATACTTATATTTAAAGCTTTTATAAGAACAAGCTTCTATTACTTGTTAATAAAACGAACTAAAAAGTAAAAAATAAAATTAAAGAAAAAAAAACTTTTTTAAAAATAAGCTTTTATTATTTTGGTTAATAAAATTAACTAAAAAGTAAACAATAAATTGACTCTAAAGAAATATAACACTTTATAAGTTAATTGTAAGCTTAAACGATAATTAGGCTTTTTCGTCTGCGACAAAAAAATTCTATATTGTACATAATTATATATTTTTAACATTAAAACTTTACACCTAAATTATTAAATCTTACAGTTTATATCACAGTCCTAATTGTTCTAATAAAAGCGTGTTACATTGCGATAGCAAGAAAAGGAGATCCTAAATGTTCTTAATTATTCCATCAAAATTTAACACGTTTTTTATTAGAACAATTAGGACTGTGATATAAACTGTAAGATTTAATAATTTAGGTGTAAAGTTTTAATGTTAAAAATATATAATTATGTACAATATAGAATTTTTTTGTCGCAGACGAAAAAGCCTAATTATCGTTTAAGCTTACAATGAACTTATAAAGTGTTATATTTCTTTAGAGTCACTTTATTGTTTACTTTTTAGTTAATTTTATTAACCAAAATAATAAAAGCTTATTTTTAAAAAAGTTTTTTTTTCTTTAATTTTATTATAACTTTCATGAAAATGAAACGGTATATTAATTTCGTCACGAAACCGAAAATTGTAAGTCCTTAAAGGAAAATAGATAGACCCACCATTAAGTATACCGAAATAATCAGGTTGAAGAGCTGAGTTGATTTAGCCATGTCCGTCTGTCCGTCTGTCTGTTTGTATGCAAACTAGTCCCTCAATTTTTGAGATATCTTGATAAAATTTGGTGAGCGGGTGTATTTGGGTGTCCGATTAGACATTTGTCGGAACCGACCGGATCGGACCACTATAGCATATATCCTCCATACAACCGATTATTCAGAAAAAGAGGATTTTTGTAATATCTTACCCAATTTAACTGATTGAAGCTTCAAACTTCACCGTATACTTTCGTATATTGCACATATTGTTGCCTGAAAAAATTTATGAGATCGGTCGTATATATAGTATATATCCCCCACAACCGATTGTTCAGATAAGGAACTTTTCGTAATTACAGCCCTATTTTAAGAGCTAGAGGCTTCAAATTTCAAAGAATGCTTACGTATATAGCATATATTGTTGTCTGAAAAAATCATAAAGATCGGTGGTATATATAGTATATATATATAGTATATATATATAGTATATATATATAGTATATATATATATATATATATTCGCAAATTTTAGCCCCATTCTAACAGCTAGAAGCTTCAAATTTCACCGAATATTTACGTATATAGCATATATTTTTGTCTGAAAAAATCATAGAGATCGGTTGTATATATAGTATATATCTCATACAACCGATTGTTCAGATAAGAAACTTTTCCCAATTTCTACCCCATTTTAACAGCTATAAGCTTCAAGTTTCACCGATTGCTTACGTATATAGCATATATTGTTGTCTGAAAAAATCATTGAGATCGGTTGTATATATAGTATATATCTCATACAACCGATTGTTCAGATAAGAAACTTTTCGCAATTTCTACCCCATTTTAACAGCTATAAGCTTCAAATTTCACTGATTGCTTTCGTATATAGCATGTATTGTTGTCTGAAAAAATCATAGAGATCGGTTGTATATATAGTATATATCTCATACAACCGATTGTTCAGATAAGAAACTTTTCGCAATTTCTACCCCATTTTAACAGTTATAAGCTTCAAATTTCACCGATTGCTTACGTATATAGTATGTATTGTTGTGTGAAAAAATCATAGAGATCGGTGAAATATATAATATATATATGATGGTATATATAGTATATATATATTTTTTTTACGATTTCGGCCCCATTTTAACAGCTAGAAGCTTCAAATTTCACCAAATGCTTACGTATTTAGCATATATTGATGTCTGAAAAAATCATTGAGATCGGTGGTATACATAGTATATATCTCATACAACCGATTGTTCAGATAAGAAACTTTGCGCAATTTCTGGCCCGTTTTAACAGCTAGAAGCTTCAAATTTCACAAAATGCTTACGGATATAGCATATATTGTTGTCTGAAAAAATCATAGAGATCGGTGGTATATATAGTATATATCTCATACAACCGATTGTTCAGATAAGAAACTTTTCGCAATTTCTACCCCATTTTAACAGCTATAAGCTCCAAATTTCACCGATTGCTTACGTATTTAGCATATATTGATGTCTGAAAAAATCATTGAGATCGGTGGTATACATAGTATATATCTCATACAACCGATTGTTCAGATAAGAAACTTTGCGCAATTTCTGGCCCGTTTTAACAGCTAGAAGCTTCAAATATCACAAAATGCTTACGGATATAGCATATATTGTTGTCTGAAAAAATCATAGAGATCGGTGGTATATATATTATATACTTCATATAAACTGTCATTTTGACCCCTTTTTTACGGCTAGAAGCTTCAAAATTCATCAAATAGTTACGTTTACGTCATATATTTTTGAAATACGTGATTCGTAGTCATAGTTTTTACATGCAGACCACAAAAAACGTGAAGCTTTGCATCCTCACACAGATTACCTACCTATTTTTATAACTTTCATGAAAATGAAATGGTATATTAATTTCGTCACGAAACCGAAAATTGTAAGTCCTTAAAGGAAAATAGATAGACCCACCATTAAGTATACCGAAATAATCAGGTTGAAGAGCTGGGTTGATTTAGCCATGTCAGTCTGTCCGTCTGTCCGTCTGTCGGTCTGTCTGTTTGTATGCAAACAAGTCCCTCAATTTTTGAGATATCTTGATAAAATTTGGTGAGCGGATGTATTTGGGTGTCCGATTAGACATTTGTCGGAACCGACCAGATCGGACCACTATAGCATATATCCTCCATACAGACGATTTTTCAGAAAAAGAGGATTTTTGTAATATCTTACCCAATTTAACAGATTGAAGCTTCAAACTTCACCATATACTTTCGTATATTGCACATATTGCTGCCTGAAAAAATTTATGAGATCGGTCGTATATATAGTATATATCCCCCACAACCGATTGTTCAGATAAGGAACTTTTCGTAATTACTGCCCTATTTTAAGAGCTAGAGGCTTCAAATTTCAACGAATGCTTACGTATATAGCATATATTGTTGTCTGAAAAAGTCATAAAGATCGGTGGTATATACAGTATATATATGGTGGTATATATAGTATATATATATATAGTATATATATATATATTTTTCCCCAATTTTAGCCCCATTTTAACAGCTAGAAGCTTCAAATTTCACCGAATATTTACGTATGTAGCATATATTGTTTTCTGAAAAAATCATAGAGATCGGTTGTATATATAGTATATATCTCATACAACCGATTGTTCAGATAAGAAACTTTTCGCAATTTCTACCCCATTTTAAAAGCTATAAGCTTCAAATTTCATCTATTGCTTACGTATATAGCATATATTGTTGTCTGAAAAAATCATAGAGATCGGTTGTATATATAGTGTATATCTCTGTTACGTGGCTGACTGTTTGGATGGCAAGGAGCGGCGGCAAGCAGGTATGCTTGCGGGCCCAGGCTAGCTCGTCGTCTTGGGCGGGGCATTTCACCACCGTCCTCACCCACAGCCACATGAACAAAGAAAGGGTTCATACCTGCATGATGGAAAAAAAAGGGAGGAAAAGCTGAAAAATATATAAATAAACATGAGGGGCAGCTGTTTTCCCACTTTGTTCGGCACGAATCGCGAGTACTTTGCGGCGCGCACAACACAATTTAAGGAAGCAATAGGTATATTTACCAGTCAACGGTTGAAACCACGCACTACAAACTTTAACCTTTTTTTTTTTTTTGAACTAATTGGCACTTCACCGTGTATCTTTATTTTCGCACCTCGCTGAGCACAGTTAAAAATCAAACTTTGGCCCGTTGCCTAACGTTCTGCCCTTTTATATCTGCCGCCGTGGTAAGGAAAGTTACCCAAAACGGATAGTTTTAACACATACAAGGTTTTTACTTTCGGCTTTCCCGTACTTTCCTTTATGCGTTCACACAATCATACATTCACACATTTGTGCGTTCACACAAAATAACACCTACACAGATACATTTCGTTCGTGCCCTCACCGCAATGTTGCTATACCTTTGGCAACATTGCTGCAGCTAAAAACAACCTGATGCCGAACCGACTGGTCACTTCCGCTGCAACACTGTTGTCATAGCGTAGTGTCGATACGTTCTTCGCAACATTGCGGCTGGGGCACGAACCTAGACACACTACACACGGATACGGACACACGCTACCATTCACTCAAACCAGTATCTATGGTGAAAGGCTGTCGGGACAGGCTCGCAACCGCCGATGGTGCCTGCACTATGGAGCGTGTGCGTAAAAAGAGTCAGCCGCAGCCTGTTGTTTCCTGTCCAATGTGTGGCCTCGACCCACGACTCATTTCCGGGCCTAATCTTATTGTCAGAGCCTCAAAGCTTGCCTCTCGGAATAATTTTGTTGCAACATCAGGAACTAAGAAACTGGGCCACGGCTAACGTTTACATCCTACTTAAACTATATCACAGATAAATTCTAAAAACTAAAAGGAAAATAAAATAAATAAAATATCACAGATAAAAAAAATACATAAATAAAAAAAATAAAATAAAATATCACAGATGGCGGAAAATTATAAAAAAAAATATAAAGGAATATCACAGATCGTGTAGTCAAGTAGGTAAAAAGAGGTAACATAAATAAATAAATAAAATAAAAAAAAAAATAAATAAGTGCAAAAATAATCAAATGAATAAAAAAGTCAAGAGAAATAAAAATAATTTAATAAAATAATCACGTACGTCAATAAGTTAATAAATAGAAAACGTCAATAAATTAATAAACTACGTCGATAAATAACTGAATAACATAGAACAAAAGTACTAGAACTACAAAAAAACATTGAACTATTTTGCAAAAATGTCTTTAGCGTGGTATACGCCGATCTTTTTCCCATTGCTATCGCCAAGCTCGTACATCGAATTCCCGATAGCTTTTAGGACTATACACTTTATCTGTTTGGGAGCTAGCTTGGCGTTGTAGTTATCGACTAGGGAACTCTGCTTAAAGTTTCGGCGATATACCACTTGTCCGATTTTAAACGTAACATCCCTACTCCTAGTGTCATATACTTTTTTACTTCTTTCATGGGCCAACTTCAGCTCTTTCATAATCTTATTTCTTATCATCTGCATTTTATCGCTTTGCGCTCCTATCTCGCACTCAACATCTTTCACTGCCGCCAGCTTTCGGTATAGCTCGTATGATGCAGCATGCTGTATCATAGGCATACCGAAAGTGGCAAAATATGGCGACATGTTGATTGCAGCATGTGTAACGCTGCGGAGCGCAAATGCAGCATCGCTGATGCATTTGTCCCAATTGTTTTGATTCTCCTTTATAAAGGATCTAATGATCTGCAGAACCGATCTATTCACCCTCTCCGCAGCGTTACCCTGTGGCGAATAAAATGCCGTTTTTATGTGTTTGGTGCCATACTTTTCCAGAAAGTGGTTGAAAACTTCTGACACAAACTGCTTCCCATTGTCTGAGTGGACATACTCACGCACACCAAACACATGGAAGACATCCCTCTCCAAGAACTTAACGACTTCCGCTGAAGTTGCTCTTCTCATCGGTTTTAAAAACACAAACTTCGAGAAATGATCTAAACACACAAAGACAAACACATAACCATCACTAGAACGTGGATAAGGACCCATAAAATCAATGAATAAACGTTGGAAAGGTCGTTCTGTGACTTTTTGTTTCCCCATTAACGGTTGTTTAAAAACGTTTTGAGTCTTATTTGCTTTGCAAGTTTCGCAGTCTTTAACGAATACATAACGAAAGTGTATTAAATTGGCGTGAACAACAACTACTAAGCAGTGCAGTCGATATTATTGGTGTACCAGCGCTAACAAGTGATAATGCGAATGAATGCACAAAGCAAATTTTAGGCGCTGCTTTGAACTTATCTGTTTCTCCAGAAGAGATTAGCAAGTGCTACATCAAAAAATTCAAGCAGACAAACGTGCTCCGTATTCATTTTGCCTCTACTGAGTTGAAGAGTAAAGTTATGTCCCAAAAACGGAGAGAAAAGGGGAAATTAACTTCTCAGCTTTTTGGTGATGGACAGAAAAGCACCAATATTTACATAAACGATAGTCTCACTAGCTACAACAGAGCGCTGCTTACAGTAGCGAAGAAAACAAAAAAAAGCACAAAATTATAAGTACCTGTGGATAAATCATGGTAGAATAATGATGAAAAAGACTGATAATAGCGACGTTGTTATTCTTAGTACTTTTGACGATTTGTCAAAAGTAACGTAGTTTTCTAATTATTATTTAATACTTGCATATTTCAAATGGCTTTCTCAAATATTTTATATATAAACAACCTCGCTATAATCAGCCCTATTAATGATCTTGATTTGATGTATAATTCTACGGATTCGTTTGTTGCTATTCATCAAAACATACGTAGTCTTCGGCAAAATTTTGATTTATTGTTATGCAATCTAGAGATGTTTAAAAACTATCCCGACGTAATACTTTTGTCTGAAATCTGGATATACTCCCACGAAATTCATGATTTCACTATACCTGGTTATAATTTTTTCGCGAACACTAATGACAGTTATTCTGCAGGTGGTGTTGGAGTTTTTGTTCGGGATATGTATGAGTGTGATTATTTTGAATGCAATCTCACAAGTGCTGACATCCTAAAGGTTTCAATAAGTATTTCCGGTGCAGTCTTTACTTTTATATGTGTTTACAGGCTACATGCGATACCTGTTCAGATATTTGTGGAAGAGTTCTCAAATCTTCTCCGTAGTGAAAATTCAGCCAATATTGTCATCTTAGGTGACTTTAATTTAGATATTCTTAACGCTAATCCTACCATAGATAGTTTCCTAAATCTAATGGCTGGTCATGGTTTAACATCGTATTTAAATGAACCAACTCGTAGTATGTCTGGAAGCTGCTTGGATCACGTTTTCTGTCGTGTTAGTAATCATTTTCTCAGTAGTTTGCGTAGCCTAAATCTTGATGTCGGAATAACAGATCACACTATGACTGGTGTACTACTAAGCAAGGCCTGTGCAAAAAACAATAATAAAAAGGTTAGTTCTTGTTTAACGCAAATAAATTTTGACGCTCTAAACGAACTATTGCGATTTGAGTCATGGGATGAATGTTACTCTGAAAAAGACGTATCCAAGGCATTTAATATTTTTCTGAACATTTTTAACAGACACATTAAGTCTGCTAGCTTTTCTTTTATCCCTCGCAGATCTGATTATAAGTTAAAACCATGGATTAGCAAAAAGGTGCTCAAAAAAATTCATCTAAAAAACAAGCTTGGAAAAAAGTGTAAAAACCACCCATCAAACGCAAATCTTCGCAGCAGGTATATGAAATTATGTAGAGAACTGAAAAAAGAAGTACACGTGGAGCGTGATAATTTCTATCGAAATAAGTTTAGGTCTTCCTATGGCAATCCAAAGAAGGAATGGAATATTATTAACGGTCTTCTGAATCGCAGTTGTAAAGCTAATAATACATCAATTGTTTTATGTGATGGTAGCGTGAGCTTTTCTGATCCTCCAATAGTGGCAAACCTTTTCAATGATCACTTTCTATCAATAGGGCAATCACCTGTTTTCGAATCCTCCGCTCTGATACCTGAGTTCTCGAATTCGGGAAATAGTTTTTTTTTCGAGCCATTTACTGGCATTGAAGTTTTAAAAACAATTAATTCTCTGAATAACTCTAGATCATGTGGTTGTGATGGAATTTCGAATCAGACTCTTAAATATGTGGCACTAAATTTAGTTGATATCCTAACGCATTTGTTTAATATGAGTATTTTAGGTGGATCATTTCCTTTAGACTTAAAATGCGCTATTGCCATTCCTTTATTTAAAAAGGGTGACAAAACGGATATAAATAACTACAGGCCTATTTCATTACTGTCTTCAATTTCAAAAATTTTTGAAAAACTGGTTAAAGGTCGAATCCTATCATTTCTTGACAATAATAACTATTTCAGCTCAATGCAATTCGGGTTCAGATATGGGCGGTCAACAGAAGATGCCCTGCTGGACTTTTGTTCTCACATATATAGGGAACTAGACAATAAAAAGAATTGTGCTGGACTGTTCGTTGATATCACTAAAGCATTTGACATGGTTGATCATCAAATTTTATTAGACAAATTGTATTTTGCGGGCTTCCGTGGTTTTATATATAATTGGTTTAAATCTTATTTGTCAGGAAGAATTCAAAAAGTAAAAGTTGGAAGTAGTATAAGTAACCCAGTTACAATTAGCTTAGGTGTACCTCAAGGATCTGTCTTAGGTCCTATTCTATTTTTGATTTACCTTAATTCAATATTCTCGCTGCCATTGTATGGAAAAGTAACAGCCTTCGCTGACGACCTTGCTATCGCCTATGGCTCATCGACCTATCTGGATTTAGTAGCAGGAATCAATAACGATGTGCATTTGCTAAGAGTGTGGTTTGCAGCACATAAGCTCTGTGTCAGCAAGAAAACGAAGTTGATGTATTTCAATTTGCATCCAAAATCCTCACCTGACATAGCCATTGTATTCCATGCTACTGACTGCAAACGTTTTGTACTAAATAATTTTCTGTTCTGTGCATCGTTTAAAGCTGAAGTAAATTGTTCCGATAAGTGCTTCACTATTGAAAGAGTAAGCGACTTCCAATATCTTGGTGTTATTGTTGACCAAAACTTGAGTTGGTCTACGCATATTTCTCGTTTGAAGTCCTACTTGCGATCTTCCGTTCGTTATTTTTACAATTTAAGAAAAGTTTGTTCAAACGAAACACCTAAAACTATTTACTACGCTTTAGTCCACTCCAAGCTCCAATATGGTATAACCTGTTGGGGTGGCGCTGCAGGTAATAAAATCCAGCAGCTTCTAACTATTCAAAAATGGGTCATAAGAAAAATATGTAATGTTGATCGTTTTCACCACTCTATGGAGTTGTTTAGGGATCTGAAAGTTCTTCCTGTTAAGCATATGTACTACTATAAAACGTTAAAGATATTTTTCATTCGCTGTGGGTATTTACATAGCCTGGTATCGGATAGTTATAACTTGAGGCAAAACTCATATGGACTTGTGTATGTCCCGACCTCTCGAACAACCAGCTTCAACAACTTCTTTACTATCGTTTCTTGTAAAGCTTTTAATGCGTTGCCTGCATGTATACGTGTCACTAGAAATCTGAATGAGTTTTTGGGAAAGGTTAAATCTTTTCTACTAGAGAAATCACACGAAGACATCAAAATTTTGCTGAACCATAGCACTTAAAAAAGTATATGTACATATTGTATTAATATATTTTATTACTCATTATTTTTAATCAAACTTCACCCCACGCACTATTTTACATGTTTTTGAATTCAATTTTATTCGGAGATGGCATTCGATACTAAAATACATATATTTTTACAGAATGCCTTACTTTTCTTTCTGTAATTATGGTTAATTTAATTTAAGTCGCTATTGTAACATATATGCTGTTTTGAAAGAAAATGAATAAAAAATGAAATGAAAATGAAAAATGAAATATATCGCTTGCCATGCCTGGCCAATAATATTTTTGACGTAGTCGGGATAATGTTTTGTGGATGCCACCATGGCCAGCGGATGGTGAGCTGTCGCGCCACGGTCGCAACTCCGACGGGACCCAGAGCTTCCAGGTCTGGTCCGCTAGAAGGTCATCCCCCCTGTCGAATTGCGTCCGTTTGTAAACGTAACCGTCCGATATGCATAAGTCTGGCAACTTATCTTTGTTCTCGGTCACCGTCTTTTTTAACTCCGTATACTCCTCCGACTCGAAGCACGGTGACTCCAGACACACGTCTATGGCTCTGTTGTTCGTCAGTATTTCGTCCAAGTGCATTCGTGAGAGTGTGTCGGGAACCACGTTTTGCGCACCTTTTCGATGTTGGATATCGAAATCATAACCCTGGAGTTTCAAACTCCACCTTGCCAACCTCCCAGAAAGGTCTTTCTGATTCATGAGCCATTTGAGGCTGGCATGATCAGTTATGATGGTGAACGGGGTTCCCTCCACGTAAGGTCGGAATCTCTTGACACTCAAGATGGGAGCATAGCATTCTAGTTCTGTTATGCTGTAGTTCTTCTGCGCTTTATTTAGTTTTGCCGAAACGTAGGCAATAGGTCTTTCGTTCTGGTCATCGTCCAGTTGAAACAAAACCCCTCCCACTCCGGCCGTTCATGCATCACATTGAATACAAAAACGACGCTTAAAGTCAGGATGTGTGAGCACCGGTGCAGAAACCAATCTCTGATTTAAAATTTCAAATGATTTTATTGCTTCTTCCGTCATTGCAAACTTTTTGATTTTGTCTTTCTTGAGGCAGTCGTGCAGCGGGGCTGCAATAGTCGCATAGTCCTGTATAAAACGTCGGTACCAGCCCGACATACCCAGGAACCGTCGTAGTTGCTTCGGGGTTTTCGGAACTGGAAAGTCCCTCACAGCCACCACTTTGTTGGCGTCCGTTCTGATACAACCATCCCCGACTACGTATCCTAAATAGCGAACTTCTTTAAAACAAATCTTGCTTTTTTCTACGTTAATTGTTAACTTAGCCTCGCGAAGACACCGAGCGACCTTTTCCAATAAACACATATGGGACTCGAAATCTACAGAACAAACTAACAAATCGTCAAGATAAACAAAAACACATTCACGTAAAGCGGCCGGAATGACCTTGTCCATGAGACGACACATTCGTTGTGCTGCATTGCACAACCCGAAAGGCATGACGGTAAAGTGGTAAAGGGGTCGGCCAGGGACAGTAAAAGCAGTCTTTTCTCTTGACTTCTTCTCCAGAGGAATCTGCCAGAAAGCGTCCTTCAAATCTATCGCGGAAATAAATCGTGTATTTTGTAGTCGGCTGAGGATTCCATCAATGTGTGGTAAGGGGTAGGCATCCTTAATTGTTCGTTCATTAACTTTGCGAGCGTCAAGGCACAAGCGGTTTTTCGTCCTTTTATTACCAGCGATACCGGCGAATTCCAGCTGCTGTTGGACTCCTCGATGACTCCCATGTCCAACATTCGATCTAACTCTGCGTATATGAGTTTTTGAATAGCTGGTGAAATCGGGTAATGGCGCTGCTTTACTGGCAGATTCTCGTCAACCATCTCGATGACGTGTTCTTCCTTATCTGTTTGGCCTAACCCTAATACCGCGAAGGACGGGAATTGGGCTTTTACACGCTCCAACCTATTATTTTGCTCCGGCGTTAAAACGTGCTGCACAGCATCGAAAGACAAATCACCCTCGGCGGGCACGAGCTCCGCCACGCCGGCACCATTCACACTACCACTCACACCCTTACTCACAACACTCATACCGAAAGCCTGCCAAAAATCTATCCCAAAACATACTTCCTGTTGTAGATCAGGAACTATCAAGAATTCTAATTCCCTGGTCGTATTGTCCCACTCGACTGGTAACTTTATTACTCCTACTACGGCGGTTTCCTCCCCGTTCGCGGTTCGGATCTTTTGGCCCTTGATTGACACAATCAAGGCCTCCTTTCCCCGAAGGAGTGCAGCTGAGTCTTTGCCTAAGCAGCTGGCACTCGCCCCTGAGTCCAAGAAAGCCAGGACCTTGTGACCTCCTATATTAGTTTTAGCAAAAACCTGTTATCACTTTTCACGGTGACTATGGTTGAAACAATTTTATTCTTTAGTCTCTTAAAAAATTTCCTTTTCTCCCTCATCTTTTCTATTTTCTTGATATCTCTCTTCTCCTTCCTGTCCTTGTTCATCGACTCACAAAATATTCTTCGCCTATCTTCCTCATATTCTAATTTCCGTTGATGTAAGCTCTTCATTTCCTGCCTTCCGGTCACCCTTCCCTCTACTCTAATTACATTATCCTTCTTTTCTTTCCTCAAAATCGTTACTGATGTGTTGCCGGGTTGCGTAGCTCCTGGCTGGAGTCCCCGGTCAACTCTGCCAGTCTCGGGTTTCCCGATTTGGATTTGAATACACAAAAGGACGAATCACTCCCACATGCAAAACATACCATATTGTGGAACGAGGACGAACATTTATTTGGTTTTTGTGCTTCTGCCGGGTTTTTCACAAAGTGATCCACCGGCATACCACACGAAAAACACAACATTAAGTGGAAGGGAGAAGCACAAAAGGAATTGACGGTGGACTTGGACGCGGACGTATTGACAGAAGGACGAACACTATTGGGATGGGATGTGGTTGGGTGTTGATGTTGAGGTTGGGATTGATGTTGAGATTGGTGTCGGGATTGGTGTTGAGGCTTCCCATTAAATTCTTCTATTTTTGCTTCCTCTAACAGTTCTGGAAGCTCGAAGTCTACCTCACTGACTACTTTAGACCTGCTCTTATTTTCTTTTATGAGTTTTTCAGCTCTCTTGCATTCCGACTTGAGCTCCGCCAACGAGTCCATTTTTATGGCGAAGGTCAGGTTGGCTAGGTACGGTTTAAGATTTCCCCTAACTATGCCAACCAATTCCCTCTCAGGGATTCTCTTCCGCAAACGGAATGTCATGTTGTGGACTTCGGCATAAAAGTCATCGAAGGCTTCCGCGGGCAGCTGTTTCCTTTCCATGATTTCACGGATGATTTCATAGTCGGACTCGGCGGATTTGAAGTGGCTTAGCATTTCTGCTTTCAGCCCGAAATAGCCGAAATCGGGTTCGTCCGCGTGGTCCTCAAGGACCTGCCAATACCACTTCAAAGCACCGCCGGAAACCAGACTATGAAAGTCCGTGAAGAGCTGGAAGTAGGAAATATTAAGCTGCTCGCGCATCCTTTCCACCCGAGAGATGAAGCTTTCGACGCTTATACCTTTACTTGTTCCATCGAATTTGATGTGCCATTTTTCCAAATCTAACTTTTTCCACCTTGGAGGGTCACTACTATCTCACTGCCACTCGGAATACCGTTGCGGGTAGCAGGCTCCCCCCTACGGTTCTGAGGCTCGGGCGTGGATGCCACAGCGGACCGATGTCCCACCGCGTGACTGGATGCCTCCATCTCTGCCACGCGACCACCAAGATGATCGACGTTGGTCTTGATGCTTCGCACTTCACCCGCCATTTGCACCACCAAATCTTGTTTTTGCGCCATCATCGCCATCATGCGGCTCAGCTGTTCAACATTGGTTGCCTGCTCATTAGCGTCGGTGCGAGGAGCATTTATGCCGCCGTTAACCATTGCTGGTGCGTTTCGCGATGTAACATCGCCCCCCTGTGCACCAACGTTGTCGCTATCGGACATTTGGCACACCAAATCGATCTTCTGGGAAAAATTTAAACTATTTTCCGAATCGTTGAACGACACCCCGTTCGCGAAAGAGAGCCTAAGCGGGCGTTCAGGGCCAAACGATCCGAAAATCCGCGACGCGCACCTATTGAAGTAATCTGTAGGCACAAAGTCGACAGCCCTGGGAATACCAGTGTCGATTTGATTGAACACGGACCCGGCGATCTGGTATCCAGGGCTCGCGCACGGCTCCTAGTTAAGCGCCTATTAGGATCTAAGATCCCCAATCCCCCAAAAGGTCTTTCCTTGGTATGTTTGCCCTGGTCTTGGTCAGACATTCACTGTCTGCAGCAGCAAAAAAAAAGACGTTTAAGCAAAATTCCAAACGAGAAAAGAAAAAAAAAAAAAAAAAAAAGTCAAGACTCAAAATTTTACGTGTAATGGATCCAAGGAAAAATATGAAAAAGATATGTTAATCTATATATTTTGTGTTAGGTGATAGAAGAATTAATAAAATTTAGCAAGAAAGAAAAATTATATATAAATAAGTTATTTATTGTAAATAATGTGTGTTAATAAATGGATGTGTATTTCAAATATGTGTGAATGTGTGTAAAAATTCAGGCAATGTGTATATGTGTGTATCTTAGAGATAAGAAAGAATTCAGTGAATTGCCTTAAATGTCTATGAACCCAAAACCAAAAATGAAAACTTAAATATTTTTCTGTTTGTAGAATAACTAAATATATAAGCAATGTATTGAGGTTGAGCAATGTATTGGTTGAGGTGATCGTTGGGCGCCATTGTTACGTGGCTGACTGTTTGGATGGCAAGGAGCGGCGGCAAGCAGGTATGCTTGCGGGCCCAGGCTAGCTCGTCATCTTGGGCGGGACATTTCACCACCGTCCTCACCCACAGCCACATGAACAAAAAAAGGGTTCATACCTGCATGATGGAAAAAAAGGGAGGAAAAGCTGAAAAAGATATAAATAAACATGAGGGGCTAAGTTAAATGGAGGGAAAAAGATGAAGGCCTGTCCTGTCAGGTGGAGTCTACCCTCCCTCTGCAGTGCAATCTGCACCGCACCATGGGCACTGTGCTGACTCCTATCTACTTACAGTGCCCCCAAACCTGACATGAGTCCGTCCGTCCTTCAACAAGTCATTTGCCCTATGTTCACCTTCACTTCCCCTTATCGCGCACAAGCGCAGCACCTACACCAAATATTGTCAACCTAGCCCTGCATAATGAATATATTCAAATTTCATCCAAACATACTAACAATTTTATTCATGAATTCAATTTCCTTAGTCTCTAAAAGAAAACTATGAGTTTAACCGATAGAGAAAAATCTTATATAAAGCTTAAATTAGCTTTCAACTAATAAAGCTGCCGCTTGGTTCTTAGACTACCCTAATGACAATGCATTATTGTACAATTCAATTAGTGAACCAGAAACTCTAACTTCAAATTAATTCAAACTAAGCTAGACTTATTCCGACCCTCCTTAATGCCCTCTCATTAACCAATTTCTTAACAAGTTAGATTCCAATTCTAAAGGGTACAGAAAAAAATAACAAAATCAAAAAAATTCACTATAGAGGTTCAAACCTCTGCCTTTTGTTACTGACCCCCCTAATATCTTAATACTTACAGTCAGTGAATTCAAATCCTACAGATACAGTTCCGAATTCATAAACGCGTAAACAATATAAGCTAAAAAACAAGGAAATGAAAAAGACAAAACCCTAATCCCTGACCTACCGTAAATGGGGAAATAGAAGGAAGAAACAGGGCACTAAAAGCAAATGAGTTTGCAAGCAGATAAGTAAAATATGTATGTTTGTATAATTGTCGTAATTATGTGTGGACATATATTCAAACTTTTTTTTCTTTCTTTCCTGATCTTCTGTTTTCTCAAGATCAGTGAATAGATCTCAATACGTGTTCATACATATGCACGCTGACACAAACATAAAAAAACAAATTCTTTAATTGCACTCACCGGTCTCTCGTTCTCCAACGGCGCCGCTGCAGTTGAGTAGATACCTGTGCTGAAAGGAACAAAAAAAGACTCAAACGTACATTTGTCACTCAATTACTCAGCAAGATCACTCGATGGTGATCTTGGCGAATCGTTTAGTTGGTAGTATGAAATCTATGCCCGGGGTTTAACATGTGCTAATTTCCTTTTGATTGTTAGGACAGGGAAAAAATTTATATCTGTGTTCAGTGTCGAAAATTAGTGTTAATTACCAGAGGACCTATTTGCAAGAAGGATTCTCGCAAACATCTCCGTGTGGCAACAAAAAAAAAAAAAAAAAAACGTAGGTATAAAAAAACTAATTACGGAAAGACGAATTCAAAATTTTAGGTTTTTGAGTTAGCCGCTTGGCAAAGAAAAATAAAAAACCATGCGCTGAAGAATAAACGTGGGAAGAGTGTCCCGATAAGAAGAGTGATTATAAATTATCGTAAAAATCTGTGGGGTAAGACAAAATAACAAGAAACCAAAAGAAACTTCGTAATAATGGATAGGTGGAAAGAAAAAAAAACAAAATTAAACTGAAAGTGAAAGGAACTAAGTAATAGGCAAAAAGGGAGATTGAAATTAAAGTGAATTAGAAATGTTTCCTTATGCCCTCACCCTCTCGTATTAAACTATTAATCTACGTATTAAGAAAGGTAATTTTTACAAATTATAAGACTATAAAAACTATCAAAAATGGCTCCAAATCTGAGGTTGGTGCGCCCGGGGTTGTTGAGATGTCGCTGAAATCTCCTCCTTGGTGGGATGCTTTGTATGTTGTAGTTGCTTCTGCTTGGCATCCAGCGGATCAGTATTGGCCGTCGTTAATGCCCTGCACTTACGTGGTAGCTGTGTGTTTCTGGATCCGTGTCAGATGTGTTGTTTTGATATCTATGTTGCCAAAAAAAATATAGTGTTGTCGACGTGTCGTCTTACCACCGTGTTTTTGTTGTGTTTGACGTATTGTTTGTATAAATTCCTCTATGTTGTTGTTGCCAAGTTGTGCCTTCGTACAACCAACGACAGTCTCCAGTGTGTTGCCGGTGGATCTTGTGAGTGTTGTTGTTGCCCTAACCAAAATTCGTTGTAATTGTTGCTGTTGTTTTTTGGCAGTAAGAAGTGATATTGGAGCGGTTTGCGTCAGTGTAACATTGATGTACGCTGCCAAATCAAAGAGTCGTGGTTGTTGCTGAGGTGCTCTGACTAATATAAAAAAGTCGTTGTGGCGGTCGTTGGTTGTTCAGGCTGGGTGCCGCCAAATGGTACGGTTTGTAGTAGTTGTTGCGTGGCCGATATGCCGGAAGTGGCTGTGCCCAGCGGGTCCTACCTACTAGCAGGGTGACCTAGAATTGGGAGAAAAGAATAAAAAACCAAACTTTATTAAGTGAAATATATGTCGAGATTTAAAAATTCATCAACCATATTTATGCATACATTGCTTGTTTGCATGCTCATATACTCACCTTACATACATATTTTTGTACGTAGGCTTATGTATATGCTTGCAATTTTGATTTGGGCTTGCTTGAAATGTTGGCTATATGGAAGCCACCTCCCCAGAGCGCATGCCGGATTGGCAAAAAAAAAAAAAAACCCAAAACGCACATGACGGAAAGGTTGATCTTACCTGGTGCTATGACTTCGATTCCAGTATCCAAATAAAATCTAGGGGCAGCTGTTTTCCCACTTTGTTCGGCACGAATCGCGAGTACTTTGCGGCGCGCACAACACAATTTAAGGAAGCAATAGGTATATTTACCAGTCAACGGTTTAAACCACGCACTACAAACTTTAACCTTTTTTTTTTTTTTAACTAATTGGCACTTCACCGTGTATCTTTATTTTCGCACCTCGCTGAGCACAGTTAAAAATCAAACTTTGGCCCGTTGCCTAACGTTCTGCCCTTTTATATCTGCCGCCGTGGTAAGGAAAGTTACCCAAAACGGATAGTTTTAACACATACAAGGTTTTTACTTTCGGCTTTCCCGTACTTTCCTTTATGCGTTCACACAATCATACATTCACACATTTGTGCGTTCACACAAAATAACACCTACACAGATACATTTCGTTCGTGCCCTCACCGCAATGTTGCTATACCTTTGGCAACATTGCTGCAGCTAAAAACAACCTGATGCCGAACCGACTGGTCACTTCCGCTGCAACACTGTTGTCATAGCGTAGTGTCGATACGTTCTTCGCAACATTGCGGCTGGGGCACGAACCTAGACACACTACACACGGATACGGACACACGCTACCATTCACTCAAACCAGTATCTATGGTGAAAGGCTGTCGGGACAGGCTCGCAACCGCCGATGGTGCCTGCACTATGGAGCGTGTGCGTAAAAAGAGTCAGCCGCAGCCTGTTGTTTCCTGTCCAATGTGTGGCCTCGACCCACGACTCATTTCCGGGCCTAATCTTATTGTCAGAGCCTCAAAGCTTGCCTCTCGGAATAATTTTGTTGCAACATCAGGAACTAAGAAACTGGGCCACGGCTAACGTTTACATCCTACTTAAACTATATCACAGATAAATTCTAAAAACTAAAAGGAAAATAAAATAAATAAAATACCACAGATAAAAAAAATACATAAATAAAAAAAATAAAATAAAATATCACAGATGGCGGAAAATTATAAAAAAAATATAAAGGAATATCACAGATCGTGTAGTCAAGTAGGTAAAAAGAGGTAACATAAATAAATAAATAAAATAAAAAAAAAATAAATAAGTGCAAAAATAATCAAATGAATAAAAAAGTCAAGAGAAATAAAAATAATTTAATAAAATAATCACGTACGTCAATAAGTTAATAAATAGAAAACGTCAATAAATTAATAAACTACGTCGATAAATAACTAAATAACATAGAACAAAAGAACTAGAACTACAAAAAAACATTGAACTATTTTGCAAAAATGTCTTTAGCGTGGTATACGCCGATCTTTTTCCCATTGCTATCGCCAAGCTCGTACATCGAATTCCCGATAGCTTTTAGGACTATACACTTTATCTGTTTGGGAGCTAGCTTGGCGTTGTAGTTATCGACTAGGGAACTCTGCTTAAAGTTTCGGCGATATACCACTTGTCCGATTTTAAACATAACATCCCTACTCCTAGTGTCATATACTTTTTTACTTCTTTCATGGGCCAACTTCAGCTCTTTCATAATCTTATTTCTTATCATCTGCATTTTATCGCTTTGCGCTCCTATCTCGCACTCAACATCTTTCACTGCCGCCAGCTTTCGGTATAGCTCGTATGATGTAGCATGCTGTATCATAGGCATACCGAAAGTGGCAAAATATGGCGACATGTTGATTGCAGCATGTGTAACGCTGCGGAGCGCAAATGCAGCATCACTGATGCATTTGTCCCAATTGTTTTGATTCTCCTTTATAAAGGATCTAATGGTCTGCAGAACCGATCTATTCACCCTCTCCGCAGCGTTACCCTGTGGCGAATAAAATGCCGTTTTTATGTGTTTGGTGCCATACTTTTCCAGAAAGTGGTTGAAAACTTCTGACACAAACTGCTTCCCATTGTCTGAGTGGACATACTCACGCACACCAAACACATGGAAGACATCCCTCTCCAAGAACTTAACGACTTCCGCTGAAGTTGCTCTTCTCATCGGTTTTAAAAACACAAACTTCGAGAAATGATCTAAACACACAAAGACAAACACATAACCATCACTAGAACGTGGATAAGGACCCATAAAATCAATGAATAAACGTTGGAAAGGTCGTTCTGTGACTTTTTGTTTCCCCATTAACGGTTGTTTAAAAACGTTTTGAGTCTTATTTGCTTTGCAAGTTTCGCAGTCTTTAACGAATACACATATATCGCTTGCCATGCCTGGCCAATAATATTTTTGACGTAGTCGGGATAATGTTTTGTGGATGCCACCATGGCCAGCGGATGGTGAGCTGTCGCGCCACGGTCGCAACTCCGACGGGACCCAGAGCTTCCAGGTCTGGTCCGCTAGAAGGTCATCCCCCCTGTCGAATTGCGTCCGTTTGTAAACGTAACCGTCCGATATGCATAAGTCTGGCAACTTATCTTTGTTCTCGGTCACCGTCTTTTTTAACTCCGTATACTCCTCCGACTCGAAGCACGGTGACTCGAGACACACGTCTATGGCTCTGTCGTTCGTCAGTATTTCGTACAAGTGCATTCGTGAGAGTGTGTCGGGAACCACGTTTTGCGCACCTTTTCGATGTTGGATATCGAAATCATAACCCTGGAGTTTCAAACTCCACCTTGCCAACCTCCCAGAAAGGTCTTTCTGATTCATGAGCCATTTGAGGCTGGCATGATCAGTTATGATGGTGAACGGGGTTCCCTCCACGTAAGGTCGGAATCTCTTGACACTCAAGATGGGAGCAAAGCATTCTAGTTCTGTTATGCTGTAGTTCTTCTGCGCTTTATTTAGTTTTGCCGAAACGTAGGCAATAGGTCTTTCGTTCTGGTCATCGTCCAGTTGAAACAAAACCCCTCCCACTCCGGCCGTTCATGCATCACATTGAATACAAAAACGACGCTTAAAGTCAGGATGTGTGAGCACCGGTGCAGAAACCAATCTCTGATTTAAAATTTCAAATGATTTTATTGCTTCTTCCGTCATTGCAAACTTTTTGATTTTGTCTTTCTTGAGGCAGTCGTGCAGCGGGGCTGCAATAGTCACATAGTCCTGTATAAAACGTCGGTACCAGCCCGACATACCCAGGAACCGTCGTAGTTGCTTCGGGGTTTTCGGAACTGGAAAGTCCCTCACATCCACCACTTTGTTGGCGTCCGTTCTGATACAACCATCCCCGACTACGTATCCTAAATAGCGAACTTCTTTAAAACAAATCTTGCTTTTTTCTACGTTAATTGTTAACTTAGCCTCGCGAAGACACCGAGCGACCTTTTCCAATAAACACATATGGGACTCGAAATCTACACAACAAACTAACAAATCGTCAAGATAAACAAAAACACATTCACGTAAAGCGGCCGGAATGACCTTGTCCATGAGACGACACATTCGTTGTGCTGCATTGCACAACCCGAAAGGCATGACGGTAAAGTGGTAAAGGGGTCGGCCAGGGACAGTAAAAGCAGTCTTTTCTCTTGACTTCTTCCCCAGAGGAATCTGCCAGAAAGCGTCCTTCAAATCTATCGCGGAAATAAATCGTGTATTTTGTAGTCGGCTGAGGATTCCATCAATGTGTGGTAAGGGGTAGGCATCCTTAATTGTTCGTTCATTAACTTTGCGAGCGTCAAGGCACAAGCGGTTTTTCGTCCCTTTTATTACCAGCGATACCGGCGAATTCCAGCTGCTGTTGGACTCCTCGATGACTCCCATGTCCAACATTCGATCTAACTCTGCGTATATGAGTTTTTGAATAGCTGGTGAAATCGGGTAATGGCGCTGCTTTACTGGCAGATTCTCGTCAACCACCTCGATGACGTGTTCCTCCTTATCTGTTTGGCCTAACCCTAATACCGCGAAGGACGGGAATTGGGCTTTTACACGCTCCAACCTATTATCTTGCTCCGGCGTTAAAACGTGCTGCACAGCATCGAAAGACAAATCACCCTCGGCGGGCACGAGCTCCGCCACGCCGGCACCATTCACACTACCACTCACACCCTTACTCACAACACTCATACCGAAAGCCTGCCAAAAATCTATCCCAAAACATACTTCCTGTTGTAGATCAGGAACTATCAAGAATTCTAATTCCCTGGTCGTATTGTCCCACTCGACTGGTAACTTTATTACTCCTACTACGGCGGTTTCCTCCCCGTTCGCGGTTCGGATGTTTTGGCCCTTGATTGACACAATCAAGGCCTCCTTTCCCCGAAGGAGTGCAGCTGAGTCTTTGCCTAAGCAGCTGGCACTCGCCCCTGAGTCCAAGAAAGCCAGGACCTTGTGACCTCCTATATTAGTTTTAGCAAAAACCTGTTATCACTTTTCACGGTGACTATGGTTGAAACAATTTTATTCTTTAGTCTCTTAAAAAATTTCCTTTTCTCCCTCATCTTTTCTATTTTCTTGAAATCTCTCTTCTCCTTCCTGTCCTTGTTCATCGACTCACAAAATATTCTTCGCCTATCTTCAGCCCGAAATAGCCGAAATCGGGTTCGTCCGCGTGGTCCTCAAGGACCTGCCAATACCACTTCAAAGCACCGCCGGAAACCAGACTATGAAAGTCCGTGAAGAGCTGGAAGTAGGAAATATTATGCTGCTCGCGCATCCTTTCCACCCGAGAGATGAAGCTTTCGACGCTTATACCTTTACTTGTTCCATCGAATTTGATGTGCCATTTTTCCAAATCTAACTTTTTCCACCTTGGAGGGTCACTACTATCTCACTGCCACTCGGAATACCGTTGCGGGTAGCAGGCTCCCCCCTACGGTTCTGAGGCTCGGGCGTGGATGCCACAGCGGACCGATGTCCCACCGCGTGACTGGATGCCTCCATCTCTGCCACGCGACCACCAATATGATCGACGTTGGTCTTGATGCTTCGCACTTCACCCGCCATTTGCACCACCAAATCTTGTTTTTGCGCCATCATCGCCATCATGCGGCTCAGCTGTTCAACATTGGTTGCCTGCTCATTAGCGTCGGTGCGAGGAGCATTTATGCCGCCGTTAACCATTGCTGGTGCGTTTCGCGATGTAACATCGCCCCCCTGTGCACCAACGTTGTCGCTATCGGACATTTGGCACACCAAATCGATCTTCTGGGAAAAATTTAAACTATTTTCCGAATCGTTGAACGACACCCCGTTCGCGAAAGAGAGCCTAAGCGGGCGTTCAGGGCCAAACGATCCGAAAATCCGCGACGCGCACCTATTGAAGTAATCTGTAGGCACAAAGTCGACAGCCCTGGGAATACCAGTGTCGATTTGATTGAACACGGACCCGGCGATCTGGTATCCAGGGCTCGCGCACGGCTCCTAGTTAAGCGCCTATTAGGATCTAAGATCCCCAATCCCCCAAAAGGTCTTTCCTTGGTATGTTTGCCCTGGTCTTGGTCAGACATTCACTGTCTGCAGCAGCAAAAAAAAGACGTTTAAGCAAAATTCCAAACGAGAAAAGAAAAAAAAAAAAAAAAAAAAGTCAAGACTCAAAATTTTACGTGTAATGGATCCAAGGAAAAATATGAAAAAGATATGTTAATCTATATATTTTGGTGTTAGGTGATAGAAGAATGAACAAAATTTAGCAAGAAAGAAAAATTATATATAAATAAGTTATTTATTGTAAATAATGTGTGTTAATAAATGGATGTGTATTTCAAATATGTGTGAATGTGTGTAAAAATCCAGGCAATGTGTATATGTGTGTATCTTAGAGATAAGAAAGAATTTAGTGAATTGCCTTAAATGTCTATGAACCCAAAACCAAAAATGAAAACTTAAATATTTTTCTGTTTGTAGAATAACTAAATATATAAGCAATGTATTGAGGTTGAGCAATGTAATGGTTGAGGTGATCGTTGGGCGCCATTGTTACGTGGCTGACTGTTTGGATGGCAAGGAGCGGCGGCAAGCAGGTATGCTTGCGGGCCCAGGCTAGCTCGTCATCTTGGGCGGGACATTTCACCACCGTCCTCACCCACAGCCACATGAACAAAAAAAGGGTTCATACCTGCATGATGGAAAAAAAGGGAGGAAAAGCTGAAAAAGATATAAATAAACATGAGGGGCTAAGTTAAATGGAGGGAAAAAGATGAAGGCCTGTCCTGTCAGGTGGAGTCTACCCTCCCTCTGCAGTGCAATCTGCACCGCACCATGGGCACTGTGCTGACTCCTATCTACTTACAGTGCCCCCAAACCTGACATGAGTCCGTCCGTCCTTCAACAAGTCATTTTCCCTATGTTCACCTTCACTTCCCCCTATCGCGCACAAGCGCAGCACCTGCACCAAATATTGTCAACCTAGCCCTGCATAATGAATATATTCAAATTTCATCCAAACATACTAACAATTTTATTCATGAATTCAATTTCCTTAGTTTCTAAAAGAAAACTATGAGTTTAACCGATAGAGAAAAATCTTATATAAAGCTTAAATTAGCTTTCAACTAATAAAGCTGCCGCTTGGTTCTTAGACTACCCTAATGACAATGCATTATTGTACAATTCAATTAGTGAACTAGAAACTCTAACTTCAAATAAATTCAAACTAAGCTAGACTTATTCCGACCCTCCTTAATGCCCTCTCATTAACCAATTTATTAACAAGTTAGATTTCAATTCTAAAGGGTACAGAAAAAAATAACAAAATCAAAAAAAGTCACTATAGAGGTTCAAACCTCTGCCTTTTGTTACTGACCCCCCTAATATCTTAATACTTACAGTCAGTGAATTCAAATCCTACAGATACAGTTCCGAATTCATAAACGCGTAAACAATATAAGCTAAAAAACAAGGAAATGAAAAAGACAAAACCCTAATCCCTGACCTACCGTAAATGGGCAAATAGAAGGAAGAAACAGGGAACTAAAAGCAAATGAGTTTGCAAGCAGATAAGTAAAATATGTATGTTTGTATAATTGTCGTAATTATGTATGGACATATATTCAAACTTTTTTTTCTTTCTTTCCTGATCTTCTGTTTTCTCAAGATCAGTGAATAGATCTCAATACGTGTTCATACATATGCACGCTGACACAAACATAAAAAAAACAAATTCTTTAATTGCACTCACCGGTCTCTCGTTCTCCAACGGCGCCGCTGCAGTTGAGTAGATACCTGTGCTGAAAGGAACAAAAAAAGACTCAAACGTACATTTGTCACTCAATTACTCAGCAAGATCACTCGATGGTGATCTTGGCGAATCGTTTAGTTGGTAGTATGAAATCTATGCCCGGGGTTTAACATGTGCTAATTTCCTTTTGATTGTTAGGACAGGGAAAAAATTTATATCTGTGTTCAGTGTCGAAAATTAGTGTTAATTACCAGAGGACCTATTTGCAAGAAGGATTCTCGCAAACATCTCCGTGTGGCAACAAAAAAAAAAAACCCATAGGTATAAAAAAACTATTTACGGAAAGACGAATTCAAAATTTTAGGTTTTTGAGTTAGCCGCTTGGCAAACAAAAATAAAAAACCATGCGCTGAAGAATAAACGTGGGAAGAGTGTCCCGATAAGAAGAGTGATTATAAATTATCGTAATAATCTGTGGGGTAAGACAAAATAACAAAAAACCGAAAGAAACTTTGTAATAATGGATAGGTGGAAAGAAAAAAACAAAATTAAACTGAAAGTGAAAGGAACTAAGTAATAGGCAAAAAGGGAGATTGAAATTAAAGTGAAACTAGGGGATATTTAAAGAATGATGTTTGAACCGAATTAGGAATGTTTCCTTATGCCCTCACCTTCTCGTATTAAATTATTAATCTACGTATTAAAAAAGGTAATTTTTACAAATTATAAGACTATAAAAACTATCAAAAAGTGGCTCCAAATCTGAGGTTGCTGCGCCCGGGGTTGTTGAGATGTCGCTGAAATCTCCTCCTTGGTGGTATGTTGTAGTTGCTTCTGCTTGGCATCCAGCGGATCAGTATTGGCCGTCGTTAATGCCCTGCACTTACGTGGTAGCTGTGTGTTTCTGGATCCGTGTCAGATGTGTTGTTTTGATATCTATGTTGCCAAAAAAAATATAGTGTTGTCGACGTGTCGTCTTACCACCGTGTTTTTGTTGTGTTTGACGTATTGTTTGTATAAATTCCTCTATGTTGTTGTTGCCAAGTTGTGCCTTCGTACAACCAACGACAGTCTCCAGTGTGTTGCCGGTGGATCTTGTGAGTGTTGTTGTTGCCCTAACCAAAATTCGTTGTAATTGTTGCTGTTGTTTTTTGGCAGTAAGAAGTGGTTTTGGAGCGGTTTGCGTCAGTATAACATTGATGTACGCTGCCAAATCAAAGAGTCGTGGTTGTTGCTGTGGTGCGCTGACTAATATAAAAAAGTCGTTGTGGCGGTCGTTGGTTGTTCAGGCTGGGTGCCGCCAAATGGTACGGTTTGTAGTAGTTGTTGCGTGGCCGATATGCCGGAAGTGGCTGTGGCCAGCGGGTCCTACCTACTAGCAGGGTGACCTATAATTGGGAGAAAAGAATAAAAAACCAAACTTTACTAAGTGAAATATATGTCGAGCTTTAAAAATTCATCAACCATATTTATGCATACATTGCTTGTTTGCATGCTCATATACTCACCTTACATACATATTTTTGTACGTAGGCTTATGTATATGCTTGCAATTTTGATTTGAGCTTGCTTGAAAGGTTGGCTATATGGAAGCCACCTCCCCAGAGCGCATGCCGGATTGGCAAAAAAAAAAAACCTCAAAACGCACATGACGGAAAGGTTGATCTTACCTGGTGCTATGACTTCGATTCCAGTATCCAAATAAAATCTAGGGGCAGCTGTTTTTCCACTTTGTTCGGCACGAATCGCGAGTACTTTGCGGCGCGCACAACACAATTTAAGGAAGCAATAGGTATATTTACCAGTCAACGGTTTAAACCACGCACTACAAACTTTAACCTTTTTTTTTTTTTTGAACTAATTGGCACTTCCCCGTGTATCTTTATTTTCGCACCTCGCTGAGCACAGTTAAAAATCAAACTTTGGCCCGTTGCCTAACGTTCTGCCCTTTTATATCTGCCGCCGTGGTAAGGAAAGTTACCCAAAACGGATAGTTTTAACACATACAAGGTTTTTACTTTCGGCTTTCCCGTACTTTCCTTTATGCGTTCACACAATCATACATTCACAAATTTGTGCGTTCACACAAAATAACACCTACACAGATACATTTCGTTCGTGCCCTCACCGCAATGTTGCTATACCTTTGGCAACATTGCTGCAGCTAAAAACAACCTGATGCGGAACCGACTGGTCACTTCCGCTGCAACACTGTTGTCATAGCGTAGTGTCGATACGTTCTTCGCAACATTGAGGCTGGGGCACGAACCTAGACACACTACACACGGATACGGACACACGCTACCATTCACTCAAACCAGTATCTATGGTGAAAGGCAGTCGTTACATCTCATACAACCGATTGTTCAGATAAGAAACTTTTCGCAATTTCTACCCCATTTTAACAGTTATAAGCTTCAAATTTCACCGATTGCTTACGTATATAGTATGTATTGTTGTGTCAAAAAATCATAGAGATCGGTGATATATATAATATATATATGATGGTATATATAGTATATATATATAGTATATATATATTTTTTTTACGATTTCGGCCCCATTTTAACAGCTAGAAGCTTCAAATTTCACCAAATGCTTACGTGTATAGCATATATTAATGTCTGAAAAAATCATTGAGATCGGTGGTATACATAGTATATATCGCATAAAACCGATTGTTCAGATAAGAAACTTTGCGCAATCTCTGCCCCGTTTTAACAGCTAGAAGCTTCATATTTCACAAAATGCTTACGGATATAGCATATATTGTTGTCTGAAAAAATCATAGAGATCGGTGGTATATATATTATATACTTCATATAAACTGTCATTTTGACCCCTTTTTTACGGCTAGAAGCTTCAAAATTCATCAAATAGTTACGTTTACGTCATATATTTTTGCAATACGTGATTCGTAGTCATAGTTTTTACATGCAGACCACAAAAAACGTGAAGCTTTGCATCCTCACACAGATTACCTACCTATTTTTTATAAGCTTTTATTTAGTTTCACTTTTGTTGTCTGTAATGGAATCTTGCAAGTTAAATTTGATACACTTCCCGGTGTCCGATTGAGCTGAAATTTTGCACACATATATAACTTCGATGACAATGCAATATTACTTTGTTAGAATTCGATAAATTAATCGATAACACAGTTATCGGTAAAGATTTGTATTTACTTTGGCATAACAGCCTAAGTTCCATACAAACCCGCCGGTACCTATCCGTGGATTGTGATATTTGGACGTGGTGAATCTCAACGCTTGCGAAAAGCGGAGACACAACCCTCTGTTGTATTTCTGTGTATAACCAACATAGCTGAATTTTTAAGGCTGTTTAACTCTTTAATCTTTTCTGTAATTTATTTTGCTTTTGGAAAAATTACCTATTTGATAAAAGCTGGCTGAAAAATATTGGCATAACAGCTTAAGTTAAATCAAGAATGGAAAATCTTGGAAAATTTGAGCAGATGTGGCAATTTCGCGCGTCCGTTGAACGAAATATTGACAATCTGCTGATCATCGCTAGGAAATTAGCGACATTCCATCAACTAAGCAGCACTTTAGCAATACTACTGTTATTATTTGGCCGCTCAAACACACACATATTAATTGTGCATTAAATCTAAAATATACAAATACACCATAATAATTTACACGGCCAAATGCATGATAATTTACCCTACTAAAAATTCAAAAAAAAATTCATATTTAAATTAAATTTAAGAAAAAGGCTTTTCTAAGAACAAGCTTCTATTACTTGTTAATAAAACGAACTAAAAAGTAAAAAATAAAATTAAAGATAAAAAACTGTTTTAAAAATAAGCTTTTATTATTTTGGTTAATAAAATTAACTAGGTAGGTAGGTTGAACTGGCCGGTCCATGAGGACCTCACATAGACTGATTGAGTCCGTAGTGTTACCAGAAGTTTGTTTTAACGACCAAACTGAAAAACCCTATCAAAAACCAGGACCTATGTTATAAAATAACTCCGTCCTCTTGGCAAATACTAGAAGCTTCCTAGGACTTAAGCCACTTGCTGCTTCTAGATCTGACAGCTGTATCACTCCTAATAGCTGGAGTCTTAGCCTGGCAAGTGCAGGGCACGAGCACAGAACGTGCTCGATCGTTTCCTCCTCCAACCCGCTCTTCCTACACCTGTTATCACTGACCAAGCCTAATTTAAAGGCATGTGACGCCAGAAGGCAGTGTCCAGTCAGAATACCCGTCATGAGTCTACAGTCCTCTCTTTTTAATGATAGAAGCAACTGTGTTAGTCTAAGGTTGTAAGACCTACACATAATCTTCGACACTTTACAGCCCCGCGCTTGAACCCACGCCTTTTCTGCTTGGTCGATCATGTGCACCTCTCGCCTTCGCTTAATCTCGCCCAATCTAATTGGGATGTCTACGGAGCAAGCTTCAAGGGATGCGCCCTTTTTAGCTAATTCGTCCGCTTTTTCATTCCCATCTATTCCCATATGCCCTGGGACCCAATATAGATGTATGCTTCTCCCTGTCCCGATTCTCTCCAGAGACTGCTTACACTCTAACACGCATTTAGATGCTGTGCTATGCGAGATTATTGCCTTAATTGCTGCTTGACTGTCAATATAAAAGTTAACACGGTTGCAGCTTAAGCTATTCTCTTCCAGGGTTTCTACTGCTTTGGTTACGGCTAATATTTCCGCTTGGAAAACGCTACAGTAATCCGGCAGCCTGTAGGATCTGCTTAATTCCGGATCAGCGCAGTATACCGCAGACCCTACTCCTTCCACTATTTTGGAACCATCGGTGTACACATGTATCGCCTCGTCCGCCATTTGCGCACCCTTGCGCCAACCGTCCACCTCTATTGTGGCCTTAAGATCTCCCTCAAAGTGCAGGTAGGGAATCATGTAGTCTGTTCGTCTTGTGACTGAGGACGCTATACTACTATGGCCATATGGTCGGCGCTCAAGCTGCCACGAAGCATCGAGCCTGGTTGCGGTCGTTAACGCTTTGTTCTTTGCTACCAGGTCTACAGGTGGAATGTGCAGAATGGCATACAGTGCAGCCGTCGGGGTTGTTTTCAGGGCTCCCGTAATGCAAAGCATCGATAGTCTGCATAGGGGGGGTATGTTTTTTGAGGTATGTTGTTTTTTGTGTGGCTTTCCACCAAACAAGAACTCCATAGTATAGAATAGGGCTTACAATCGCTGTAAAAACCCAATGAGAAAGAGAGGGCGATAGGCCCCACGTACACCCCAGCATTCTTTTACATGCATAGAGTGCCGTTGAGGCCTTCTTGACCCTCTCCTCCACGTTGAGCTTCCATGACAGCTTACTGTCTAGGATGATTCCTAGATATTTTGTGCAAGGTTTCTCCTGTAAGGTCACCGCTCCTAACTTAGGCCTGGTCCAATTTGGGACTTGTACCTCTTTGTAAACAAGACCATATCCGTCTTCTCCGCATTGACTTTCAGCCCGACATTAGATGCCCAGGTATGAATATCCCGAAGCGCCCGATCCATCAAAGAACTAATCGTTGGAAGGCATTTTCCACTTATGACAATTGCAATGTCATCTGCGTAAGCCGTAAGTTTTACGGGTCCCTCATCGAATTGCCTGAGCAGTTGGTTGATGACCAGTGTCCACAGCAGAGGTGATAGCACCCCTCCCTGCGGCGTGCCCCTGTCCACTGATTTTGTGGCCTCGTACAATCCCCATTGTGATGTAATCTTCCTGCAATTTAACATGCAGCCGATCCATCTGATTAAGGCAGGATGTACTTTAATGTAATTAAGACCATCCATAATCGCCCATTTTGCAACATTTTTGAAAGCCCCGGCAATGTCCAAGAAGACTCCTAGAGCATACTCCTTATATTCCAGGGATTTCTCTATGCTTATTACCACCCTATGCAATGCGGTGTCTACCGACTTGCCTTTGGTGTACGCATGCTGTGTTGTGGAGAGCAGCTTTTCATCCACGTTGGACTTTATGTACACATCTATCAGCCTCTCAAAGGTTTTGAGCAGAAATGATGTTAAGCTAATGGGTCTATAGTCTTTGGGATACACGTGACCGATCTTCCCCGCCTTTGGTAGAAAGGCTACACGAGCAGTTCTCCAAGAGTGCGGTACATGATTCAGTCTTATGCACCCATCGAATATTATTTGAAGCCATTCCACAACCGCCCTACTTGAGACTTGTAGCATGGCCGGGAATATACCATCTGGGCCCGGCGATTTAAACTTAGAAAACGTCTTCACTGCCCACTCGATCTTGGTATCGGTCACCAAGCCCGGCACCACTAGCTCCGTGATCGAAGTGTGAGTGATGTCTGCTGGTTCTTCTAAACCGTCTCCCGATGGGAAATGTGTATCGAGAAGCACCTCAAGGGATTCCTCACTATCACGTGACCATTCCCCGTTCTCTTTCTTTATTAGTCCCTGGACTATGTTTCCCTTTGCTAGGACTTTTTTTCAACCGTGCTGTTTCACTGGAGCACTCTATGTCCGTACAGAAACTTTTCCATGAGTTTCTCTTCGCCCTGGTAATTTCACGCTTGTAGATCCTCAGTAGATCCCTGTACTCGTCCCGACACGCTTCGCTTTCCGCGGTCTTTGCGAGTTTAAACATTTCTTTTACCTGTCTTCTTAGAAGACTCAGCTCATTGCTCCACCATGGCGGCTTTGCTTTTCCTCTGAATCTTCTTAGAGGGCAAGCTTTGTTATACGCAGTCATAAGCGTCCTTGTTAGGAATTCATTCGACTCCTCCAGTAAAAAGTAAACAATAAATTGACTCTAAAGAAATATAACACTTTATAAGTTCATTGTAAGCTTAAACGATAATTAGGCTTTTTCGTCTGCGACAAAAAAATTCTATATTGTACATAATTATATATTTTTAACATTAAAACTTTACACCTAAATTATTAAAGCTTACAGTTTATATCACAGTCCTAAAAGTAAAACAAAGGCTTGAATCCTCAATAGGTTTTTTGCATTCAAGGCAAAGTAAACGTGGTCGGAAAGAAGTCTCATTTGATGAATCGTGTGAGAAAACGAAGCAAATGAAAGTCCGTGTTTTAAGAGACGAAACGCCCTTGTCTGTATTAGCTTATGCTACTCAAATGGTCTTAAGATCTGCATGAAAGATTGATGCATCTAAGGTTGTCAAGGAAATAATTAGCTCACCTTCGAGAGCAACAAAATATCGCCAATTTGCTGCGAAAACAACCACACATTCAACACAAATGTCTAAAGAAGAAGCGCTATCAATTTTAGTTGAAGCTAAGTTATCTCGACAACAATACAATATTATAAGTAAATCTTGTCCAGAAAGATATCCTTGCTATACTTATGTGCAGTCTGCAAAACAAAAATGTTATCCTAACAATGAGTGTATTCAAATAAGCGAAACTTCAGCACAAGCACTTTTAGATCATACTGTACAGCGTTTGATTTTGGTAAGCCAAAAAATGATTGAAACATTAAACGAAGAGGAAATGTCGCGGCTTTGTCTGTGCTCTAAATGGGGGTTCGATGGAAGCTCTGGCCATATATCCTATAAGCAAAGGTGCCTCGAGCCAGATGCATGCGATTCATCAGTTTTTATTACCTGTCTTGTTCCACTAAGGCTAACTTGTGAAAGCAAAATTATTTCGCAAAATCCTAGACCTGAATCTACTAGATTTTGTAGACCATTAAAAATAGAATTTATTAAAGAGTCATCAGATGTTTCTCAAAATGAAAAAGATAGAATTCGTAGCGAAATAAAAGGTCTTTTTCATTCGGTTGCGTTTCATAATGATAAATATTTAAAAATTAAGCACGATTTGATTTTGACTATGGTTGATGGAAAAGTATGCAATGCCTTAACCGAAACAACAGCCACGCAAAAATGTTACTTATGTGGCGCAACCTCTAAAGAATTCAATGAAATCGACAATATGATAAAACGGGTTGTAAAAACAGAAAACTTACAATTTGGTCTTTCCATACTTCACGGTTGGATTCGGTTTTTTGAATGTTTGCTGCATGTTTCTTATAAACTTCCAATAAAAAAATGGTAAGCACGTTCGGATGATGAAAAACTGTTAGTTTCTCAAAGCAAAGCACGCATTCAAAAGGAGTTTAAAGAGAAAATGGGATTAATCGTTGACCAACCAAAGCCCGGTTTCGGGTCCTCCAATGATGGCAATTCTGCTAGGCGTTTCTTCCAAAATACGGAAATGTCAGCAATTATAACAAAACTTGACCTGGGGCTAATAAAAATGATGCATACAATTATTGCAGTTGTTTCTAGTGGTCGTCAAATTAAGGTGAACCAGTTTCGCGATTACGCTCAAAGTACGGCAAGGTATTTTGTTAAGTGTTACCCCTGGTACAAAATGCCTCCCACACTCCACAAATATTTTATTCATGGACCAGAAATACTATCCCACGCTTTGTTACCTATCGGTCAATTGTCAGAAGAACCCCTCGAAGCAAGAAACAAAGATTTTAAAAACTATAGAGAACATTTTTCTCGAAAATGTGGCCGAAAAGAGACAAATGAAGATATATTCAAAAGACTTTTGATCTCTTCCGATCCATTTATATCAAGTATGCGAAAACTACCTAAAAAAAAATTAAGAAATTGCCGATAGATGCACAAAATTTGATAATTATGGACAACTACAGCAATGAAGATGGCGACAATAGTTCCGAAAGTGACTCAGACGAAGATGATGACGATCTTTATTAAAAATTAAGATAATTAGTATTTATTATATATTACTTTCTAGACTTAACAATAACTTATATATGTTAAGGAAAAAATACATACAATGTCGAAACATTACAACTGAGTAAAGTAATTTCCTATGTTCTCTTCCGGAAGATGATGATGGAGAAGGAAGTATTGTCAAAAAATATAAAGATTAAAAATAAAAATAAAAATAAATGTAAGGCGCGATAACCTCCGAAGAGATCTAAGGCCGAGCTTCTCTTCCAATTTGCGTCGTGCTCCTCTTGATTTTTCCCTACAAATTGGCCGGACGGGACCTACATGTTTTATGCCGACTCCGAACGGCATCTGCAAGGCAGATGAGTTTTCACTGAGAGCTTTTCATGGCAGAAATAACATCGGAGCGCTTGCCAGACACTGCCGAGGGGCGACCCCGCTTAGAAAAATTTTCTTCTAATTGAAAAATCTTATTTCTAAAATTTTGATGTTGCTTTGCCCGGGAGTTGAACCCAGGGCATACGGCATGATAGGCGGAGCACGCTACCATCACACCACGGTAGCCGCCGAATATAAATATAAAGATTATTAAGATATTAATACAAATTATGTTTAATTTGTAATTTATGATTATCAGAACTTTAACAAATTATTAGTTAACATATAAATTATTTTTAAGAGGAACGACTAAAGTTTTACTTTTTTCGATCTGTACTAATGATATTAAAAACCCGATAAAAAAAATTTCACTAAACTATTTGCGGATTTTTCTTTTTTTACTTCATTCGGTACTAAGCATATAATTACATCAAAATATTTTGAATTAAATGCTCGTATGAATTGATCTCCATTTTCAGGCTCGATTACCTCACTGTGCGATAGGTTTAACGATTTTTGATTTATGATTAATATTTGTAAAATTGATTTTATCACAAGTTGGTGGTGCCACGCCCATTTTACAATTTTTTTTTTTCAAATTTTTATCAAGAGTCTCAATATCAGTCCACACGTCAAATTTCAACATTCTAGATGTATTATTTATTAAATAATCAGGTTTTATGTCTTTTCCAAAATGGTATAGGCTCATTCCATTTCAAGACACCAGGTCCGCGCAGGACATGATTTTTGATTTCGATGAAATTTTAATATGTTGTTCTTTGGTCAAAATACTGAAACACGTGTTTTTTTTTTGCCTCAAAAAAAATTTTTTTCGGATTGATCGGCAATTGAATTCGGTAAAATGCAATCGATATTTTATTCACCTAATTGTTCAACTGTCAATAACTTTGTCAAAAATTAACCGATTCTCATGATTTTTTCCTTGAAATGTTCGCTATTACATTTACTTTTATATAAATTTATAAACAATAGCATATAGAAAAAAAATAATTTTTTTTATATTTATTAAAAATTTATGACTTTTTTCAATTAATTTCGATTCAATGCAATTCAAAACAATGGTTTGTAAAGGCAAACAAAAAAAGTAAAAAAGGAAAGCGAGAGGTGAGGTTCTTTATACTAGTAGGAAAAAAAAAGGTTTATGGACCACCCTAATATGTTATCTTACTGAGTACTATCTTAAAATCCACAGATATAAAATTCAAACAAAATAAAATGAGGGGGCGAACAAAAAAAAAATCAAGAACCCTAATCCCTGACCTACCGCAACAGCTCAAGTAAACATAAGATCAAATATGTACAAAGCAAAAGTAGGTCACCAAAGCCAAAGAATTTATATGTTTATGAAAACAAAATGTATTTATGTAAGTTCGAATGTACGTTTGTGACGTTTTTCATGCATGTACATATGTTCGTTACAATCTGTTTTATTTTTCTGATTTGCTAATCCCTGTTCTATTTTTGCAAGAGCCGGAATCTGTGCTAACACATGTACATACAACTAAACAGGTGTAATTTGATAAATTTTAATGTGTCATCAAAACACTCACCAAGTTACTCTTCTTATCCAACGGCGCCGCTGTAGTTGAGTAGCTGAAACAAAAAACTCAAACATACATATGTACATATGACCACGCTCAAACACTGATCAAGATCGATCGCTTACGATCTTGGATGTGAGCGTATTAATAGTAATAAAGTTATAGTCGTGCTGACAATATAAAAAAAACGTGGGTAGAAAAATTCGAAAGAGAAAACATATGAAAAAGATTCAAAAGATTTTTCAGGTGCTTAAAAGCAAGCTGCTGAGGCTAAATGTGCGGAAGCCAGGGGTAAGTTTGTTGGAAGCGTTCCGGCAAATAAGTATGTATGTGCGATCTGTGCAAACCAAATTAATAAAATAAGTTCAAAATTGCATAATTTCGACTTAGTCCAAAAAAAAAAAAACAGGTGCGGAAGTTGAACTGTGGGCAGAGCACACCTTTAAAGATCGGTGTACTCAGAACCTAGTAACTAGCCGCAAGGAATATTACAAATAAATGTCAGAGATAGGGAGAATTGCAAATGAAAAACTAATTAAAGAAATTTCAAAAAGTGTAAAGTGAAATGGAAAATTAATCAAAAATATAATTAAATAAAAAAAAATGGCAAGTGAAGTATTAATTAGACCTTGGCAAAAAGGTTTCCTGGCAAAATTTTCAAATTAGCAATCCCCAGCCCTTGGTTTTTCCCCAATATTTTTCCTACTTATGTCAAAAAAAAGTTTTACAATAAGAGTAAGTATACTAAAAAAACAGATATGTGAGAAAATACAAAATATAGCGTGTTGCGAACAACAAAAAAAGTTTTAAATTCAATTTCGAGGATTCTTCTGCTGCTGCCGTGGTGGTTTGTTTTTGTTGTCGGAAGTGATCTCCGCCGATACCGCTTTTATGCTTCTTTATATGTTAGCTTCTTATCCGTGTGGTGCTGATAAAAATTACTTTGTTGAGCTGGTTTGTGGATGAAGATAGTGTTGTTATAGTTGTTGTTGTGGTGGCAATGTATTTCCGGTATCAAAATATGTGGTTGTTGTTGGCGTTGCGCCGCCAATAAATACCTGTGTTGTGCTAGGTATTGTGCCGTCGGTGAAAAACCTATGCGTAGTTGTTGTATGCGTGATGTGCCGTCGAAAAAATGTTGCTGTCAAAATTTGTTGTGGTTGCTGCTGATGTTTTCTATGACACCTTTCATTTGTTGCAATACCAATTGAGTGTGGCCGCAGGTGGGAATAGTAATTGCCAATAGAAAAAAAGGGGTTGTACTTGTAACTGGCGTTGCGCCGCCGATGAACAAATATATGTTTGTTGTTGCCGCTATTTGGCCCTTAGGCCACTAACCGAAATTTTTAATTCTCTGCCCCGTGGGTTCTTTCCAAAAGTGCCCTGAAACTTCTGCTGCTGTCCTGAGTCCAGAACCGCTGGTTGTTTTGGAACTCCTTGGCCTTCCTGCGTTTTTATGCTTTACGTTTCGCGAAAAACTTTTCGGCGCGTACTCACTGAATAAAACTTTTGGATTTTAATCGATCAAAGCCGCGCACTAAAAACATTATGTATTTAACAGATTTTTACGCTTTGCACTTACACGCACTGGCACAGATGAAATGATACTTTTCCCGTTGCCTAACGTTGTGCCCTTTTATAGCCACCGCCGTGGCAGAGAACTTTACTTAGAACGGAAAATTTTTACCTATACGTGCAAAGTTATATTTCGGCTTTCCGGTATTTTCATTTATGCATCCACACACTCATACATTCATACACTTAAACAATTACACAAACTAACACCTACACAGATACATTTAGTTCGCGTCTTGACTGCAATGTTGCTACGCCATCAGCAATGTTGCTACACCGTCTACTCCAGACACAATGTTGCCATTGTGCTGTTGTGCCAGTCATTGCACCATTGCGGCCAACACACGACCCTGGACACAAAACACATATACACATAGACACATATACATGATGCCACTCATTCAAGCCAGTATGGAGACAGGCTGTCGTTACAGGCTCGCAACCGCCGATGGTGCCTGCACTATGGAGCGTGTGCGTAAAAAAAATTTATACGCAGCCTGCAACATTTTGTTTCCCGTCCAACGTGTGGCCTCGACCCACCACTCAATTCAGGGCTCAATTTTATTGTTAGCGCTTGGTTCTATTGCTACATCTACATACTACGTCACTGGGTCACTTGTACTCATTATACCATGCATAACCTATATCACAGATCGAATCTAAAATCTAGAATAATCAAAAAAAAAATATCACAGATAATAAAACTTAATACAAACTATAAAATAAAATATCACTGGTAATAAAAAAAGATGAAATAAAAGGATTAAATAAAATAAAATATCACAGATCATATAGTCAAGTAAAAAAAAAAATGTAAAATAAATAAAAAAAAAAAAATCTAAATAAATGCAAAAATAATCAAATAAATAAAAAAGTCACGAAAAATAAAAATAATTTAATAAAATAATCACATACGTCAATAAATTAATAAATACAATTCGTCAATAAATAAATAAATAAAATACGTCGATAAATAAATAAACAACATAGAACAAGAGTACCAGCACTACAAAAAACATTAAACTATTTTGCAAAAATATTTTTAGCGTGGTATACGCCGATCTTTTTCCCATTGCTATCGCCAAGCTCATACATCGAATTCCCTATAGCTTTTAGGACTATACATTTTATCAGTTTGGGAGCTAGCTTGGCGTTGTAATTATCGACTAGGGAACTCTGCATAAAGTTTCGGCGATATACCACTTGTCCGATTTTAAACGTAACATCCCTACTCCTGGTGTCATATACTTTTTTACTTCTTTCATGGGCCAACTTCAGCTCAGTCATAATCTGGTTCCTAATCATTTGCATTCTATCGCTTTTTGCCTCTACCTCACAATCAACATCCGTTACCGCCGCCAGCTTTCGGTATATCTCATATAATGCAGCATGCTGTATCATAGGCATGCCGAAAGTGGCAAAATATGGCGACATGTTGATTGCAGTATGTGTAATGCTGCGGAGTACAAATGCGGCATCGCTGGCGCATTTGTCCCAGTTATTTTGGTTGCCCTTTATGAAGGATCGGACCCATAAAATCTATGAATAAGCGTTGGAAAGGTCGTTCTGTGACTTTTTGTTTCCCCAGTAGCGGTTGTTTAAAAACGTTTTGTGTCTTATTTGCTTTGCAAGTTTCGCAGTCTTTAACGAATACACATACATCGCTTGCCATGCCTGGCCAGTAATATTTTTGACGTAGTCGGGATAGCGTCTTGTGGATACCACCATGAACAGCGGACGATGAGCCATGAGACGACTCTACCAGCCCCGGTCGCAACCCCGACGGAACCCAGAGCTTCCAGGTCTGGTCCGCTGGAAGATCATCCCCCTGTCGAATTGCGTCCGTTTGTAAACGTAACCGTCCGACAAACACAAGTCAGGTAGTTTGTCCTTGTTCTCAGTCACCGTATTTTTTTAATCCGCATACTCCTCCGACTCAAAGCACGGTGACTCGAGAGATACGTCGATGGCTCTGTCGTTCGTCTGTATTTCGTCCGTGTGCATTCGTGAGAGTGCGTCAGGAACCACGTTTTGCCCACCTTTTCGATGTCGGATATCGAAATCATAACCCTGGAGTTTCAAACTCCACTTTGCCAACCTCCCAGAAAGATCTTTCTGATTCATGAGCCAATTGAGGCTGGCATGATCATTTATGATGGTGAACGGGGTTCTCTCCACGTAAGGTCGGATTCTCTTGACACTCACGATGGCGGCATAGCATTCAAGTTCCGTAATGCTGTAATTTTTCTGCGCCTCATTTAATTTTGCCGAAACGTAGGCAATAGGTCTTTCGTTCTGGTCATCGTCCAACTGAAACAAAACCTCTCCCACTCCGTCAGTTGATGCATCACATTGCGACAGAAGCGACGATAAAGTCAGGATGTGTGAGCACCGGTTCAGAAACCAAACTCTGCTCTAAAATTTCAAATGATTTCGTTGCTTCGTCCGTCATTGCAAATTTCTTTATTTTGTCCTTTTTGAGGCAGTCGTGCAGCGGAGCTGCAATAGTCCCTTAGTCCTGTATGGAACGTCGGTACCAGCCCGACATACCCAGGAACCGTCGTAGTTGCTTCGGGGTTTTCGGAACTGGAAAGTCCCTCACAGCCACCACTTTATTGGCATCTATCCTAATGCATCCTTCCCCGACTACGGACCCTAGATATCGAACTTCTTTGGAACAGAACTTGCTCTTTTCGACATTAGTCGTTAATTTGGCCTCGCGAAGACACCGAGCGACCTTTTCCAACAGACACATATGAGACGCGAAATCTTCGGAGCACACTAACAAATCGTCAAGATAAACAAAAGCACATTCACGTAAAGCTGCCGGAATGACCTTGTCCATAAGACGACACATTCGTTGTGATGCATTGCACAACCCGAAAGGCATAACCGTGAATTGGTATAGGGGTCGGCCAGGGACAGTGACGGCAGTCTTCTCACGTGATTTTCTCTCGAGGGGAATCTGCCAGAAAACGTCCTTGAGGTCACTTGTAGAGCTATATCTCGTGTTTTGTAGCCGGCTGAGTATTCCATCGCTGTGGGGTAACGGGTATGCGTCTTTAACTGTTCTCTCATTCACCTAATGAGCATCCAAGCATAGGCGGTTCTTTGTTCCTTTAATGACCAAGGAGACCGGTGAATTCCAGCTGCTGTTGGACTCCTCTATTACTCCCATGCCTAACATCCTGTCCAACTCTGCATATATTAATTTTTGTATGGCTAGTAATATTGGACAGTGGCGTTGCTTGACTGGCAGATTCTCGTCCACCACCTCGATGACGTGTTCCTCTTTGTCTGTTCGGCCTAGCCCCAGTACCGCGAAGGACGGGAATTGGGCCTTCACACGCTCCAACATATTATGCTGTTCCGTCGTTAAAACGTGTTGCACGGCATCGAAAGACAAGTCACCCTCGGCGGGTACAAGCTCCGCCACACTGGCAACATTTGCACACACATTCCCATTCATACCTTTACTCACAACACTCATACCAAAGGCCTGCCAAAAGTCCATCCCAAAATATACTTCCTGTTGCAGATCAGGAACTATCAAAAATTCCAATTCTCTGGTCGTATTATCCCACACGACTGGTAACTTTATGACCCCTACCACGGCGGTTTCCTCTCCTTCGCGGTTCGGATATTTTGGCCCCTGATTGGCACAATCAAGGCCTCTTTATCGCACAGGAGTGCCGCTGAGCATTTTACTAAGCAGCTGGCACTCGCCCCGGAATCCAAGAGAGTCAATACTTCCTGACCTCCTACACTCGTTTTGGCAAAAAATCTATTGTCACCTTTGACAGTGACAATTGTCGCGACAATTTTGCTGCGCAACCTCTTAAAGTATTTCCTTTTCTCCCTCATCTTATGAATTTTCTCAAAATTCCTCTTTTTTCCTATTAATACTTATGGTTTCACAAAATATCCTTCTTCTTGCTTCTTCATACTCTAGCTTTCTTTGGTGTAAACTCTTTACTTCGCGTTTTTCCACGGTCCCTTGTGCTTTCCTACCCTCCCCTCTCTTTTCTATTTCTTCTCTCTTCAAAATTCTTATTTCAGTGCTGCCGGGTTGCCTAACTCCTGGCTGGAGTCCCCGGTCAACTCCGCCAGTCTCGGGTTTCTCGATTTGATTACATAAAAGGCGAATCACTTCCACAACAAAACAGACCATATTATGGAACGAGGACTAACATTTATTTGGTCTTTGAGCTTCTGCCGGGTTTTTCACGTAATGATCCACCGGCATACCGCACGAAAAACACAACATTAAATGAAAGGGAGACGCACAAACAGTTGATTTAGACGCAGGACTAACAGAACTACTAACAGACGGACGGGCACTATTGGGATGGGCTGGTATTTGGTGTAGGGGTTGAGGTTGTGGTTGGTATTGGGGTTTCCCAACGAAAGCTTCTACTTTTCTTCCCTCTAAATCTGGCATTTCCAACCCTATTTCATTAACCGCCCTTGACTTATTCTTGCTTTCTTTAATGAGTTTCTCGGCTCTCTTGCATTCGGTTTTGAGCTCCGCCAACGAGTCCATTTTTATGGCGAAGGTCAAGTTGGCCAGGTACGGTTTAAGTTTGCCCCTGATATTGCCAACCAACTCCTTTTCAGGGATCCTCTTCCGCAAACGGAACGTCAGGTTGTGGACTTCGCTATAAAAGTCGTCGAAAGCTTCTTCGGGCTGCTGTTTCGGTTCCATTATTTCACGGATTATTTCATAGTCGGACTCAGCAGACTTGAAGTGGCTTAGCATTTCGGCCTTCAGTTCGAAGTAGCCGAAATCGGGCTCATCTGCATGGTCCTCTAGGACCTGCCAATACCACTTCAAGGCACCGCGGGAAACCAGATTATGAAAGTCCGTGAAAAGCTGGAAGTAGGAAATATTGTGTTGCTCCCGCATGCGTTCGACTCGAAAGATGAAGCTTTCGACGCTTATACCCTTATCGGTCTCATGAAATTTGATGTGCCATTTTTCTAAATCTAGTTTTTTCCACCTGGGAAGGTCACCATCATCTCGCTCAGTAATCCGACTGCCACTCGGAACACCGTTGCGAGTAGCAGGTTCCCCCCTTCGGTTCTGAGGTTCGGGCGTGGATGTCACAGCGGACCGATGTCCCACCGCGTGACTGGATGCCTCCATCTCTGCCACGCGACCACCAAGATTATCGACGTTGGTCTTGATGCTCCGCACTTCACCCGCCATTTGCACCACCAAATCTTGTTGTTGCGCCATCATCGCCGTCATGCGGCTCAGCTGTCCAACATTGGTTGCATGCTCACTGGCGTCGGTGCGGGGAGCATTTAGGCCGCCGTGAACCATTGCTGGTGCGTTTCGCGATGGAACATCGCTCCCCTGTGCACCCACGTTCTCGCTATCGGACATTTGGCACACCAAATCGATTTTCTTCTGAGTCGTTGAACGGCACCCCGTTCGCGAAAGAGACCCTAAGCGGACGTTCAGGGCCAAACGGTCCGAAAATCCGCGACGCGCACCTATTGAAATAATCTGTGGGCACTGGGAATACCAGTGTCGATTTGATTGAACACCGAACCAGCGATCTGGTTTTCTAGCGCGGCCCTCGTAACGCAGTGCTCAGTATACCTAATCCCCCTGCAACGCGATTCTCGGCCTCCTCGTCCTTGTCACACATTCACGGTCGAATGGACTAAAAATTTTGCCCTGGACGCCCTAATGTATCCACGGGCACGATATCCAAACCGCGACTACCCACCGAAGTTCAACTCAAATGGAAAAAAAGAAAATTAAAAAATGTGACCCAAAGAATTAATTTCAATAAGAACAATCTGTGTATATTTGCAGATCGAAATAGGCTTAAGTAAATATAAAACAACCAGGTAATGTGATTCAAAAAAATAATAAATAATATAAAGATACCAAAAAAATTCAGTTTATATGTATAAAAGCAATATATTAGTGTGTATGTGTATGTAATTCAGTTAGTGTATGTGTATAAAAGGATTAAATTTTATGCCTTATATGTCCAGTAGGCAGACATATAAAAATTAACCCAAAGCCGAAAAAAAATAACCGGGGTTATATGTAGTTGAAACAAAAAATATTCAAATTCAAGTTGATAAACTACGATATAAAGGTATGAAGGAAACAAATAAAAAAATATATAAATAGGGAAAATGCTTCCGAATCCAAGAACAAAAAAAAAACTCAAAGGTACAACTCTAACCCTTCTATGAACCCAAAATAATTAAAATTTTAAAATTAAATAAAAATAAAAAAAAGTTTGTTATTATCCAGGCACTTTGTTAGTGGTTGTATAAAAGGAAAGTGATCCTAAACTCACGGATTAAGAGAAAACAGGCATTGCTTCCACTGCTCTATCCGACCTAAGTAAAATACAAACTTTCAAAATAACTAAGAAAAGTGATAAACTGAATCCAAACACTAGGGTTGAGAAAAAAGATATCGATCAAATCAAATCGGTTTAAAAGAAAATAAAAAAAGGAAATGAAGCTTATGTAACAAGAAAAAATTAAATATTAAAATGATTAAAGCGAAAATTAGATTCGAATATATTTGCGTGAATATATGTATATGTATGTAAAACAGAATTCCAATTCAAGTTGTATGAGTGATGAAACAGAAATTGAGAAAAAGGTATCAAAAAAAAATTAGTAATAGATAAAAAAATGCAACAACAAAGGTACCATTCAAACAATATGGTAGTATTTTAGGAGATTTCAAAATACTAATAATTTCGAAATAAAAAAATTGTGACTTAAAATCCGAAACTTCCTAACATTCAATGTGCAAAACCAACTTCCGTCAAAAAAAGGAAAATTTGTGTTTGCTTTGTCGATTCTGGTGCTGCCTTGGCGAAGGTTCGGTGAAGGCGATGACGTCCGTCTCTATAATGTTTCTAGTCAGTCGTCTTGCTGTCCGTGGAAGTGTGGCACATCATACCTATCAACTAGTTTCCAGGTGTGGGTGCCACACCCCCCTACTTCTATCTATCGTGGCGACGTCTGCAAGCCTCACTTACCGGCCATGCGGGATCACAGGTAAGGCAGCTTCAGCAGCTCGCCACGATCTGCTACTAAAGTCCGTCTGCTAGCTGGGTGCCATGCCAGATACCACTTTGCCAAACTGTCGAAGTTCAGCAAAGGAAGCCTGACATGGTCACTCAGCTTATCCCCCTATCCTTTCGTCATGATGACACTTATCGGCCATGCGGACCCAAGCGACGTTGCCATCATGACGGTCCCTGTCCTCAGTCGGGAGAAGGAAAGTAGGGTTGCGATTTCAAGAAAAAAGTGGAGATAGAAAGCGTTACAATTAGTGAAGGGTAAACAAAAGGAAAAAGTAGTAACATAACAGAAAAATGGTAAGAAAAAAAAACAGGAACGTTATTTGGCTATTACGTTGTGGATTTAAGGCCAAACGGGCAACTGAAAAAAACTTTTTGTAACTAGATGCAAATATGCAAAAGATTACAAGGGTTTTTGCTATTGCGTTGAGAAACAACAAAAAATAAATAAAATGAAACTGAATGAAAATTTTGTAAACTAATAAGGCTAAATAAAAACGGAACTTTAAATGTTAATGGAGATTGAAAAAGAACGAAAAAGGAGATACAATTTTAAAAGTGATTTGAAAAGAAAAATGAGAAGAATGAAAAAAAGCTGATCGGGCTATTAACGTTGGGCGCCATTGTTACGTGGCACATACATACAACTAAACAGGTGTATTTTGATAAATTTTAATGTGTCACTCAAAACACTCACCAAGTTACTCTTCTTATCCAACGGCGCCGCTGCAGTTGAGTAGCTGAAACAAAAAAACTCAAACATACATATGTACATATGACCATGCTCAAACACTGATCAAGATCGATCGCTTACGATCTTGGATGTGAGCGTATTAATAGTAATAAAGTTATAGCCGTGCTGACAATATAAAAAAAAACGTGGGTAAAAAAATTCGAGAGAAGAAACATATGAAAAAGATTCAAACGATTTTTCAGGTGCTTAAAAGCAAGCTCCTGAGGCTAAATGTGCGGAAGCCAGGGGTAAGTTTGTTGGAAGCGTTCCGGCAAATAAGTATGTATGTGCGATCTGTGCAAACCAAATTAATAAAATTAGTTCAAAATTGCATAATTTCGACTTAGTCCAAAAAAAAAAACATGTGCGGAAGTGGAATTGTGGGCAGAGCACACCGATAAAGATCGGTGTACTCAGAACCTAGTAACTAGCCGCAACAAAAGAAACAAAGGAATAGTACAAATAAATCTCACAGATAGGGAGAATTGCAAACGAAAAACTAATTAAAGAAATTTCAAAAAGTGTAAAGTGAAATGGAAAATTAATCAAAAATATAATTTAAGAAAAAAAAGGCAAGTGAAGTATTAATTAGACCTTAGCAAAAAGGTTTCCTGGCAAAATTTTCAAATTAGCAACCCCAAGCCCTTGGTTTTTCCCCAATATTTTTCCTACCAAAACTTATGCCAAAAAAAAATTTTACAATAAGAGTAAGTATACACAAAAAAGGGTATGTGAGAAAATACAAAAGTATAGCGTGTTGGGAACAAAACAAAAAATTTTAAATTCAATTTCGAGGATTTTTCCTGCTGCTGCCGTGGTGGTTTGTTTTTGTTGTCGGAAGTGATCTCCGCCGATACCGCTTTTATGCTTCTTTATATGTTAGCTTCTTACCGTGTGGTGCGAGTAAAAATTACTTTGTTGAGCTGGTTGGTGGATGAAGATAGTGTTGTTATAGTTGTTGTTGTGGTGGCAATGTATTGCCGGTATCAAAATATGTAGTTGTTGTTGGCGTTGCGCCGCCAATAAATACCTGTGTTGTGCTAGGTGTTGTGCCGCCGGTGAAAAACCTATGTGTAGTTGTTGCATGCGTGATGTGCCGTCGGAAAAATGTTGTTGTCAAAATTTGTTGTGGTTGTTGCTGATGTTTTCTATGACACCTTTCATTAGTTGCAATACCAATTAAGTGTGGCCGCAGGTGGGAATTTTAATTGTCAATAGAAACAAAAGGGGTTGTACTTGTTACTGGCGTTGCGCCGCCGATGAACAAATATATGTTTGTTGTTGGGCGCGATGCCGCTAATTTGGCCCTTAGGCCGCTAACCGAAATTTTCAATTCTCTGCCCCGTGGGTTCTTTCCAAAAGTGTCCTGGAACTTCTGCTGCTGTCCTGAGTCGGGAACCGCTGGTTGTTGGTAGAACTCCTTGGCCTGCATTTTTATGTTTTACGTTTCGCGAAAAACTTTTCGGCGCGCACTCACTGAATAAAACTTTTGGATTTTAATCGATCAAAGCCGCGCACTAAAAACTTTATGTATTTAACAGATTTTTACGCTTTGCACTTACACGCACTGGCACAGATGAAATGATACTTTTCCCGTTGCCTAACGTTGTGCCCTTTTATAGCCACCGCCGTGGTAGAAAACGTTACTTAGAACGGAAGATTTTTACCTATACGTGCAAAGTTATATTTCGGATTTCCCGTATTTTCATTTATGCATCCACACACTCATACATTCATACACTTAAACGCTTACACAAACTAACACCTACACAGATACATTTAGTTCGTGGCTTGACTGAAATATTGCTACGCCATCAGGAATGTTGCTACACCGTCTACTCCAAACACAATGTTGCCATTGTGCTGTTGTGCCAGTCATTGCAACATTGCGGCCAACACACGACCTGGGGGTCAATTCCCTAACTGTGAAAAACTGAAAAATGTACACTCATTGAAAACTCATTTGCACACACAATTCACACTTTAAATTTTCATGCGATTCTTTAAAGTATTGTGCACATTGTTTTGCTGAATGAGCGCTGAATATAAAAGGCTTATGTCAGTGAGAAAATATTGATCAAACGCCACGAAAACAAAAAAGTCATTCTGCAACAGTGCGTATGAGTTTTGAATGTCACAATAGTGTACACTGGCTGCCAAGAAAACTCACGAAGCTTTTATTAGTGAGTTTTTTTATTCACAGTTTTGCTTCACAGAATCGGAATTTCAAAGTTTACACAATTTCTTGTGTACACTTAAAAACTCATAGTTAGCGAATAGGGCCCCTGGACACAAAACACATAAACACATATACATGATGCAACTCATTCAAGGCAGTATGGAGACAGGCTGTCGTTACATGCTCTTATCCAACCTTTTTTCTGATGCTGATACCACACTTCTTCCCCTTCAAGGAATGACTGCTTCGGCCTTACGTTGCGATCGTAGTACCGTTTTGATATCTTATTTTTGGCTTTTATATTTGGTTGTATATTGGGTACCAATTGTGGTCGAAACACATCTGTTTTTCTTAATACCAGAGTGCGCGTTTTTCTGCTCATTAGAAGCTCTGTTGGCGATGCATTTATATCTTTTAATGGAGTGTTACGATATTCGAGTAATGCTAACCAAAGTTCGCCATTGCTTTCTGGTGACTTTCTTATTAAATGTTTGGCAATCGCCACTTACCTTTCTGCAAACTCATTCGCCTGAGGATACTCCGGGCTCGTTGTTGTCAACTTCGTGCGAATTTTTTCAAAAATTTGTTTAAATTCAAAAGAACTGAATGGCATGTTGTCAGAAACTATTTCTATGGGTATACGATGATTCGAAAAACAAATTTTAAGTTTTCTTATGTACTCGGCAGCAGTTTTGGATGACATTGGTAAGATGTCCAAGTAACGAGAGTAATAATCAGAAACAATGAGATATATTTTTGACCCATACTCACAAATGTCAACTCCAAGCTTATTAAATGGCAACGCTGGGACATCATGTGCAATCATGGGCTATTTAACATTTGAAGTACGATACTTTTGGCATACATTACAATTCGGTATTAATTTTTCAATATCTTCTTCGATTTTTGGGCAGTATACCAGACTGCAGACTCTTTTTTTTTTTGTTTTTTCTATTCCTAGGTGCATTCTGTAACTGAGCGAGAATGCTCTCACGCAAGTCCAGCAGGACTACAACTCTGTCATTGAGGAAAATTATGTCATTTTCAATATACAACTCATTTCGAAGCTTCCAAAAAAAAATTGGGAGGGTGGGGCCGTGTGTAGAAGTCCACGAAAGTGGGGAAAGCTTCTGACCGCCATTCACCTGGGAATGGCCAGAGCGATTCTTTTGCATGCGGTTCAAGCAGCTCACTACTGCCGGTCGCTTGCGGCCAAGTATCCTCTGGGTAGCCGCTAAACGGGTGAGCTAATGTGAGAAGGCGACAACCTGGCTCGGCCACTCTGACATAATCGGTTTAAGGGCTAGCCGGGGGAGATTTCATCGGCAGCGTCTGTACACCTCTAGGTGCGGCTGCAAGCGGGCGTCTGTCTTGGAGCAAGCGGCTCGCTATATAAACGTGCCAAGTAATATTTTCACCCCCGTTGAGCGGGTTGTGCGCTGGGCTTGGGACCCGCCACGTAAAACCATACTCCAATGAAATATAACAACAAGCCTCGGATAAATACACTCTCTATTGATGACGACCATGGCAAACGTTTGAAGGACAATGAATTGAGGGCATGCACCTGGAACGTCCGCTCCCTGAATGGGATTGGTGCAGATGCCCGGCTGGTTGATGTCCTCGTCAAAGCAAAATCTGACATCACCGCCATCCAAGAAATGCGTTGGACGAAGCAAGGAAGAAAGAAGATCAAAAATTGTGACATATATTGGAGTGGCCATGCGAATAAGCGCAGTTTCGGCGTCGGATTCGTGGTGGGAGAGAGACTTTGTCGCCAAGTGCTGGCGTTCACGCCTGTGGACGAGCGTCTCGCCGCTATTCGAATAAAAGCAAAATTTTTTAATATATCATTCATCTGCGCCCATGCGCCGACAGAGGAGAAAGACGATGAGGTGAAAGACACTTTTTATGAACAATTAGAACGCACATACGAGCGCTGCCCCCGTCATGATATAAAAGTCGTGCTTGGCGACTTTAACGCCAGGGTGGGCAAAGAAGGTGTTTTTGGCCCTACAGTCGGAAAGTTCAGCCTACACAATGAAACTTCTCCTAACGGACTGAGGCTGATTGACTTTGCCGGTGCTCGAAACATGGTCATATCAAGCACGAGGTTCATGCATAAAAAGATACATCAAGCTACATGGCTGTCTCCTGATCGAAATACTCGCAATCAGATCGATCACGTTGTGATAGACGGACGGCATGCCTCCAGTGTTTTAGATGTGCGAACGATCCGAGGACCTAACATCGATTCGGACCATTATCTCGTTGCAGCCAAAATACGCACCCGCCTCAACGCGGCTAAAAACAAGGAACAAAAAACACAAGGAAAGCTAGACGTCGAAAAGCTTCAATCACAACAGACTGCCAATGATTTCGCAACTCGACTCTCACACCTGCTCTCTGAGGGCACAACTCATCCTGAAGGAATACAGGAGCAGTGGGAGCATATCTCCAAAGCACTTCATACTGCCGCCGAGGAAAAAATTGGTTACCGGCGGCCACGAAAAAACAGCTGGTATGATGAAGAATGCCGCGTTGCAACCGAAAGAAAAGACGCTGCCTACAGGGCTACGTTAAAAGCGAGCGCGACAAGAGGAGTGTGTGAACGCTATCGTGAGTTGAAAAGGGAAGCGAGACGCCTTTTCAGGAAGAAAAAAGCAGAAGCAGAAAGGCGTGAGTGCGAGGAGCTTGAGCTGCTAGCCACCAGGAATAACGCCCGAAAATTCTACCAAAAAATACGGCGACAGACGGAAGGTTTTAAGACCGGGGCAAACTCCTGTAGGAATGAAAACGGCGACCTCGTAACTGATGTCCAGAGAGTGCTTAGATTATGGAGGGAACACTTCTCTGCTCTCCTAAATGGAGGCAGCAATTCACCGCGCAGAGATGAAGAACCCGATCCCGCAATCGATGATGATGGAATATATGTCCCCCCGCCCGATTATGACGAAGTTAGAATAGCAATAACCAGATTGAAAAACAACAAGGCCGTGGGCGCTGATGGATTGCCTGCGGAGCTATTCAAGTTCGGCGGCGAGGAGTTGGTAAGGCGCATGCAGCAGCTTCTTAGCAAAATATGGGCGGACGAAAGCATGCCCGACGGTTGGAATCTAAGTGTTCTTTGCCCAGTCCACAAGAAGGGGGATACTGCAAAATGCACCAACTATCGTGGAATCAGCCTTCTTAATATCGCACATAAGGTCCTTTCAAGTGTATTGTGCGAAAGATTGAAGCCCACCGTGAACCGGCTGATTGGACCTTATCAGTGCGGCTTCAGACCTGGTAAATCTACCATCGACCAAATTTTCACAATGCGCCAAGTCTTGGAAAAAACCCGTGAAAAGAGAATCGACACACATCACCTCTTCGTCGACTTTAAAGCCGCCTTCGACAGCACGAAAAGGAGCTGCCTATATGCCGCTATGTCTGAATTTGGTTTCCCCGCAAAACTTATACGGCTGTGCAAAATGACGTTGAGCAACACCATCAGCTCAGTCAGAATTGGGAAGGACCTCTCCGAGCCGTTCGAAACTAAACGAGGTTTCAGACAGGGTGACCCCCTATCGTGCGATTTCTTTAATTTGATGCTGGAGAAAATTATACTAGCTGCAGAACTTAACCGCACTGGAACAATATACTATAAAAGCGTGCAATTACTGGCATATGCTGATGACATTGATATCATCGGCCTAAACACCCGCGCTGTTAGTTCTGCTTACTCCAAGCTGGAAAAAGAAGCGGTAAAGATGGGTTTGATGGTGAATGAGGACAAAACGAAGTACCTGCTGTCATCGAGCAAAGAGTCAGCGCATATGCGCCTTGGCAACCACGCTACTGTTGGCAGCCATAATTTCGAAATAGTAAAAGACTTCGTTTATTTGGGAACCAGCATCAACATTAGCAACAACATCAGCACTGAAATCCAGCGAAGAATCAATCTTGCCAATAAATGCTACTTTGGACTAGGTAGGCAATTGAAAAGTAAAGTCCTCTCTCGGCGAACGAAAATCATACTCTACAAGTCACTTATCGTACCCGTCCTCCTATATGGGGCATGGACCATGACAACAGCAGATGAAGCGGCTTTGGGAGTGTTCGAGAGAAAAGTTCTTCGAAAGATTTATGGACCTCTACGCGTTGGCGATGGCGAGTACAGAAGAAGATTTAATGATGAGCTGTACGAGCTATACGCAGACATCAACATAGTCCAGCGAATTAAAACGCAGCGGCTGCGCTGGCTAGGCCATGTTATGCGAATGAAAGATGATGCTCCGGCCAAGAAAGTGTTTCTATCGGAACCCGCCTATGGAAGCAGAGGTAGAGGGCGGCCCCCACTCCGTTGGAAGGACCAGGTGGAAAACGATTTAAACTCCTTTGGTGTGACCAATTGGCGCCGGTTGGCGGAGCGAAGGAGCGACTGGCGCGCCTTGTTGGACGGCCATAACCGTTTAGACGGTTAAGCGCCAATTAAGTAAGTAAAGTATTTGCTGATAGCGTTCTTTTGTCTTTTGGCCAACCGTTTATTAAACACTTCTTCAACTCGGCAAAACAATTATGATTTTGTAATGATTTTCTAAGTTTTTCCATTAGCCCATTCGTAATATTGATTGAATGAACAAACTCATTCAAATTGTCGATTTCTTGCGAGGTGTCTTCTTTATCGTAATAGCGGGATAGAAAATCTGCAATATACAGGTATTTTCCTGGTATGTGGACTAAATTTATATTATATGTGATCAAACTCAGTTTCATTCGTTGGAGTCTTGCAGATGGAATTTTACAGAAATCTTTTTTCATTATTTCTACCAGCGGTTTGTGATCGCTTTTAACTGTCACGTTACGAACATAAATGTAATAATGAAATTTTCTACAAGCAAAAACTACAGCCAGCAATTCTTTTTCAACTTGTGCATAATTAATTTCGGCATCAGTAAGACTCCTTGATGCAAATGCAACAGGTCTTCCATTTTGCATAAGGCAACACCCAAGACCAAATTTCGATGCATCTGTTTCAATTGTGATATTTTTAGTTTCGTCAAACGTTTTCAGCGTGGGAGCATTTGCAATCATATTCTTTACCAATTTCAAGCAGTTTTCGTGGGCCGTTTGCCATTTGAAAACAACTGATGTTTTTAACAGTTCCCTTAGTGGCTGCGAAATTTCGGATAGGTTTGGAATGTATTCCCGCATATAATTAACCATCCCCAGCAGTTTTTGTAAATCTTTTTTGTCTTTAGGTTATTCGATTTTCATTACAGCTTTAACGCGATCTGGGTTGCATTTGATACCATGTTGGCTTATTATCTTACCCAAATATTTCACATGAGTAACTTTATATTGTATTTTATCTAAATTAAATTTAACATTCATTTTTCTGGCGCGTTCAACAACTTTTTATAAAACCTGGTCATGTTCTTCGATCGTATCTGGTGCTATTAGAACGTCATCAATGAACACTACTATGTTTTCAATACCTTCGAAATTTCTTTCATTATATTTTTGAAACACTTCGGGCCCAATTTTAATCCCAAATGGCATGCGCTTATACCTAAAACATCCGAATAGGGTATTAAATGTACACAACTGGCTAGACTTGGCGCTTAACCCAATTTGCCAAAACCCTTGCTTTAAATCTAGCACGGTGAAATATTTTTTGTTAGCAATCTGTGCAGATATTGACTAAAATGTTGGAATTGTATGGTTTTCCTGTAAAATATCGGCATTTAGATTTTGTGGGTCAATACAGAGGCGAAGCTTGCCTGATTTTTTTTTCAACAATTACCAAATTCGATGCTCGTTCGACTGGGCCATCCACTGGTTCAACTATTTCACGCTGAACCATTTCACTAAGTTCTTTATGCACACGTGACTTCAATGATAATGGGATTCGTCTAGCTGGCTTGACAATTGGAATCGAACCTGCTTTAACTTTGATTTCCAGGTTTTTTACAAAACATCCCAAACCTTCAAAAACGTCTCGATTTTTTACAATAAATTGCTCTTTTGTCGTTTGTTCAATTGAGTTAACTCTTTTTATCAAGTGTAAACGTTCACATGTTTCCAGTCCTAAAAGAGGCTCAAAATTAGTGTCGATGACAGCAAATGTCCACAACATCACTTGGTTTCTGCACATAACAACACAGTCTACAACGCCTCTATATTTTAAGTCCGCCGTTTTAAGGCGGTGGCACAATGACATTTTTCATATAGATGCGTTTAGCACAAGCTTATGCATTCCAATAACATCGCCACAATCAACCAAGATGTTGCGTTTGTAAATATGAAGGAACTTCAGACTTGGCAATTGTAGTTTATTATGCCTTGCCCATTCATAAAATTACGCGAAGCACTGTTGTAAACATTCTCCCTATACAACAAAAAGACTTGCTAATATATTTTGTGTCGTATTCGATTGTTACATTGCAGTTTTCAATTGCGAAAAATGTTAGAAATTTTACCAACCAGTGGGAAAAACAATTTCACTTGCAAAGTGTACCAACACCCTTAGCCAAAGCAAATGTCAAACTCTTCTTCTTATGATTTGCTTGGAACAAAATTGGGAATTTAGCTACTTTTCAATATCAGATGGCGCCAGTGTCGCTCATTCTACCGTTCTCCATAAAAATACGTGCAATCTACTCATAATGCATAAGCTTGTGTTAAACTCATCTATATGAAAAACTGCTTATGTGTCGGAGCTCTTAGATATCTATGCGGCAAAACATTAACATCGGCGCCAGTGTCTAGCTTAAAATTGAGTAAACAATCATTAACGCGAATCTTCTCATACCATCTCATTCGATGAACAAATGACCCAGCAATTTCATGTAAAACGATTTCGTCGTCTCCGTCTGCTTGCATAGTGGGCTCTCTTAACTCGTGAACTTTTGAAGCATAACAAGCAATGCTAAAGTGATTGTAACGGCCGCAGTTGTTGCATTTTTGCCCAAATGCTGGACATTTCCTAAATGCGTGTGTGCCTTTATAACACTTGCTATGTTAATATTCGCTCACCCTTCTCTTTGCTAGCCGGCTTTTCTGTTATTTTTTCGCTAGTTGTTCCAAGGGCATTGGAATGCCCTCTGCCGTAATTTGGGCGCTGCTTTGACTTTGCGTTAACAGCATATACTGAAGTGCTCTTATTTTTTTTTTTTTGCATATCATTTGCATGTTTTTCTACTATTTCGGCTGCCCTTGCCGTTTCCACTGCTTTAGGTAAAGTCAAATCTTTTTGTTCTAGTAATTTTTTACGGAGTATATTACTGTTTATGTCCGTAGCTATATTATCCCGAATCATCCTATCAGCGTCAAAGAGCTCGTTTTCCTCTTGCCGTCTCGAATTAAACCTGAACGCTTCATACACCTCGTTTTTCTTTGGTGTGTAATAGTTTTCAATAGCTCCAAATACCGTTTTGTAGATTTTCTTGTCCGCATCAGACAAACTTAATGTATTAAAAATTTCTATTATTTCCGCTCCGTAGGCGTTTAAAAATATTCCCACCTTCTGTGGATCTTTCCTGCCATCCAATTCAATCGCAATAGCATAAATATCAAAATTTTGTTTAAACACGGGCCAGTTTTCGGCCACATTACTAACGAGTTTTAATGGGTCTGGCCTCCGGACGTCAAAATTACTTATATTATTTGTAGCCATTTCGTTATCTGCTTCTTAATACTACTCGCTGTCCTCAGAATCCTCGGATTTTATCGTACTTTTTGTTTCACTTCTTGTTTTCACTATTATTTTTCATACCGACTGCGCCATGTGTTATTCGCTTGCTCGCGTGTATCAAACTGCTTTATTGTTAATTTCCCAGCAAAAATCTAGTGACCAAAAATGGCGACCAACAACAAAATATCCCACATTGTTCCACAATTGTTAGTATGGCAAAATGAGATGGCCTAATTGAAATGCCCGATACATATATGCTTGCCTTTTCTTACATGCTAAATAATAAGGATAAACAAAATGTTGCCCAAGTGCATTTACATATAACATATTTAAATACTCGAAATCATTAATGGTTGGTGTAGAGATTAACCAAAAATATTTAATATTACGAAGGTTAAGGTGGTGATTGCAATATTTATAAGAGTTCGAGTGTACATTTAAGTCGTGTCAATTTCTTAAAACGTTCAGAAAGTGTTAAATTTGTATGGAAAAGAATAAATAATAAGGAAAAACAAAATGTTGCCCAAGTGCGTTTACATATAACATATTTAAATAATCGAAATCATTAATGGTTGGTGTAGAGATTAACCAAAAATATTTAATATTACGAAGGTGGTGATTGCAATATTTCTAAGAATTCGAGTGTATACACCTAACCAACGCATGATTAGTATTTATATGCCAAAATAGGAATTAAGTTTAAAGGAACTTTACCACCAAAAGTCCCATCGTGATTTCGTCGACCACATTTCACATGTTGATCCTATCGACGGGGTAGTTTTCATCGATTCCGAAAATAGATCGCAAGGTGGTTGGACAAGTACTTGCCGCTTTCAGATATGGACGTGAGGATTTGGACGTGCTTGGTCTGACATTTCGTAAAGACTTGTATTTAGCGCATGAGCAAATATATCCGCCACAACAAACTGAACGTTTGAAGTTCCTCCTTATTGTCCAGTTTCTGTGTCACTACAACCCGCGCCTGGCGATACGGGTAAATCTTGTGGCGTTGACTATGAGTTAAAAGCCTTTGTTGGTAAGTATAATTAACAGTAACCAATAGCTACATTGTAAAAAAAAATAATGCACAAGTATATTAAAAAAAATACTATTTGGAGCCTGAGAATCAGATTCACTTGGGCAAATCATAAGAGTGGTATTCGTGTCAAATTTTCAGTTGTTTCCATTGTTTCAAATATATAATTTGATTAAATCATAGGGTAATTCTTTACTTTAGCTCACAACTGCTAAAACTCGTGCAAAATTATTGGGAGGGGTGTCAAAAGACGTGCTTTGGGCCCAGGATCACAAATTAGAAAATTTTCATGTGGTTGTTGTAATATTGATGATTTTGTTGAACCCACAAGAAAAGCTGTGTAAAAGTGTTTTGCGCAGATATAGTTTTGGTCTCCAAACCGGTGTTGGACCCACCCAGGAAAGGTGTTCTGCGCAAAATTACTTTGGATCCCACCCCCGGTTTCGGAACTCCCCAGGGCCATTTTTCGGTTTTGGAAATATCTTTTGACAGAAACTAATTATTTAATTTCCGCTTTCGGATTCGTGGTCCTGGGTTCATAACCCGTCTTTGACACCTCGCAATATTTTTGGACGAGTTTTAGCAGTTGTGAGCTAAAGTAAAGAATTACCATAGCTTCTCCAAACCCAATTGTCAACCTCACCTATCCGTGGCGAGTCCTGTTTCATAAACAGCCGAGGCTCTGCGACCCCGAACTCCTCATGGATCTAGGGGGTGGGATGGCCTAGAAGGTCGCATGTGGCCATAACAAATCGTTCCCGAGATGGCCAGAATTGGTAAAGGACCATCAACATCGATAACACTCCTCAAGTCCTGGAAGGCCTGCACTTATCGCTACAACAACATTAGTTCTGCGCGGAAACGATTTGATCCTAAAATTATGTTGAACCTAAAGGTTATTATTTCAAAACGCCACCGAAGCCCACTAAACAGCAAATGGTGTTATGTGCAAAGATCTGTTATTTTGAATTCAAAATTTTTAGTTAACGCTTTTGTACTACGGAGGTCAAAACGCATCGTTTGATACCCCTCGATAAGTTTTGATAAAAATTAGGTAATGCACGGTCCTGTATAACTTAAGAAGTAGATTAATTTCTTGGACGTGTATTTGCATATCCATATCAACCAAATACTAGCCCCTTGTCAAAAACATGGGTATGACAAATTTTAGTGATGTGAAGTCACGCGTTTACAGCTTACTGTTTTCGAAAAAACCGTCGTTTTGATTCAGACCTCGACATAGTGACAAGTTAAATTTTTTGGCTAGCTAAATTGACACTGAAATGAAAAACTTCGTTTGTCAACATTCCTGTTTCTGGCAAGAGACCGTGTGGAATTTTACTTAATTATTATTTATTTTAGGCGAATCTACGAAGATATCCTGGAACTGTCAGAAGTGTGTCTAGACTTTACATTGTACAAAAATAATGTACGTTACAAATTTTCAGACATTCCCGTACTAAATGTTTCCATAACTGAACAAGTTCGACATGTAACAATTTTGGTAACAACAGTTTGTAGTCTACATCACATACACTTTCCGCATCCAGATACATTGGCCGATAGTGGGCCAAATAATACTAACTTGCAGAATGGAAAAAGCAATGTGCAAGCAACAAGTGGAGGGATTTCTATAGATTTTAATGAGTCTCAAACATTTTCTATTTCTCATGATGCCAATAACTCATTTGTACGCGATCCAAGCAGTTTTTATGTTATTGATACACAAAATGCTGCTACGTGCGCTGTACCACACGCTGCAATTAGTTTTCTATCGCCTAGTGGTGTCGAAGCTTATTTCGCTTTAGCCTGTCAATCTGAATTAGTTTTATATATAATGAATTGTGAAACTGGTCATGCAACATCTCAACCATTGAAGGAGAATAATATCATGCCCCGTTTATTTTCAAACCTTAAGAACGCATTTACGTAAGTTATTTAAACCAAAGAACAATAAGTCTTAATTTAATTTTGGCTACTTATTATTCAACAGTGGCAAAAGTGACTTCTCTGATGCAAATCATGCCAATTCGCTAGTATTTAGTTATATTAATGGTCAAATATATTTATTGGCTTTATATCGTGATGATCAATTACGCGTATGGTCAACGACAAGTTTTCAATGTGTCTCATCAATTGAATGCGTACGCGATAGTAGTAGGGCTCGAACCCAAGGACGTGAGTTGAAAAACGGTTTTTGAAATTTTCCTATACACACTTTAAAATAATACACATATATATATTTTTTGTTTTTTGTCTGTACAGCTCAACTTAGTGCCCTACGCAAAATAAATGATACATCTGTTTGCGCATTCTTGTCGTACGCTACCAAATCTGAATTTGTATGCATAGACATACACACAGACGCTGGAAATTCGCCTGGATTGAGTTTAATTTATCGTAAGAATATACCTGCGCCACTATTAGATTTAGCAGATTTTGCTGTTGCGGAAAGTAGAATTTGGGCATTATGGACAAATGCCGAAGGATAATTTAGTATATCCAATTACCCATTAATGCGTGGTTTGGGCATTAGTTGGACAACAGTTGTATTTGGCGAATGGTTATTTGATACTTGTCAGCATATCATCATTCAGGGCTATGTGCGTTTGCTAAGCAATTGGTGTGAATGGAATATTTGTTCCAGTAAGTAAACTTGTCATGGGAGTTGTATGGACTTTTCATCGAACAAGTTAGGCCAGCACACTACCCAAATCTCTTATTTATTTATGATTTCGTCTTTTTTAGGGCAATTCGTACTGGCGGTATCTTTACTGGATTGTGGTGAATCATATAAAGCATATGAGCTCTTTCTGCAATCAGCGAAAGGTGTTTTACGTGAACAATTTCTAACCGATAAAATTCTGAAGAGTGCACCACTAGCCAAACGCACGGAACATTTATCCATGCTTGGTGCAGATGGTGGTGGTTGTGGTGGTAATGACTTAGATAGTAATATAAATAATCAAGTCATAACGCATTATTACCTAAAAGTCATACAATTATTTGAACAACATAATGCATTGGATCATATTATTTCAATGGCTTACCACTCGCTAATCTATAATGCAGAATTATCGCGACGCAAAGATTGTCCACGTCAATTGGTTATAACATTATTCAACCGCAAAAAACTTGATTTGTTAATGCATTTTCCCTATGTTGGATTGCATGAGGAATTCGAAAATATTATAGAATCACGTGCACGCTCTTTAGTGATTGATCAAAATGAAGTATATGATTTTTTATATGCCGTTCATATGAATAATGGTAATATGAGAAAAGGTATGCATAAAAATTTTTATAAACTAATTTTGAATATAAGGCTTTTTGATTAAAAGGTCTTATCGGTGATATAGGATGATTCGATCTAATTTCAGTTCTACACCTTTTCCAGTTTAAGTTCAGAAAATTACAATTAAAGTTCAGAATTTCCAATTTAAATTTAGAAATTTACAATTCAAGTTCAGAAATTTACAATTCATGTTCAGAATTTTCCATTCAAGTTCAGAAATTCCAATTTAAATTCAGAAATTTACAATTCATGTTCAGAATTTTCCATTCAAGTTCAGAAATTCCAATTTAAATTCAGAAATTTACAATTCAAATTCAGAAAATTACAATTCAAGTTCAGAATTTCCAATTTAAATTCAGACATTTACAATTCAAGTTCAGAAATTTAAAATTCATGTTCAGAATTTTCCATTCAAGTTCAGAAATTCCAATTTAAATTCAGAAATTTACAATTCAAATTCAGAAAATTACAATTCAGAAATTCCAATTTAAATTCAGAAAATTGCAATTCAAGTTCAGAAAATTACAATTCAAGTTCAAGAAAATTTGTCGGATATTTTTTTTTTTCATCCGATGGAAATAAATGTATCTAAGATGGTATCTATGTGTTAAGGAAGCTTTGGACATCTTAACTCGTTTAAATCAATTTTGCGAGGTAGCGAAGAAAAAAACTCTCGCTCATAAGGAGCAATTGCAATGCCATCCAGCTATATTCTTAGCGTCACAACCATTGATCTGCACTGAGTATGACAGCAGTGATGACGAAGATATGACCACTTAAACAGTCAACGGAGCGTCCACACTCACGGAAGTAACGTATAGGTACTGTCTGCATAGATCTTGGCGCCATATGTCAAAATATCTCAACTTATACGCCATTATCATCATTCATCATGAATTGGCACTTAATCGCGATTTGGCAGTTTCGTAACAAATCATGCCAGCTTTCCGTTTCGCGGTAACTGACGGTGATTGGGAGCACCATGAGAGGTCAAGTCTTCCTCCACCTTCGCTACTCTACTGCTTCCAAACTGCTATTTCGACTGAAATACTTTCTTGGCCGTAGCGTCATCTTGCACTTGTTGGAAAGAATTATCCTCCATTTGATTTCAAGATTCGGAATGTACACACCTTGAAGAAAACTTGAGGTACACTAGCCACACTTGGGGTACCGAAGCCACCATTTTGGCAACATAGTCAACGAAGCATCAACATTTCCGCAAGTAACATATAAGTATAAAATTAATTAATTAAAATAACTTTTGAAAATTAACACCCTACTTATAAATTTCTGAATTCGAACTGTAATTTTCTGAATTTGAAATTTAATTTTCTGAACTTGAAATGAAAATTCTGAGCTTGAGTTGTAATTTTCTGAACTTGAATTGCAATTTTCTGAACTTGAGTTGTAAATTTCTAAACTTAAACTGGAAAAGGTGTAGTGGACAGTTGAAAACAGTGATTTTTAATCTTTTTTCTTGCAGCTTCTGCTATTATGTATGAAGAAGCGATACCGTTGTTTCTATGGAAAAGCGTTGTGCATCTCTTTTGGTTTGTATCAATTCATTACACCTTATTGATCGTCGTTATCGTTGGATTGCTAAACCTGTTAATGGTTTAGATGATGCACCACCTCAACCAACGCCAACATCAACGCATGCTGTCAATGATTCGTCTACATTAAATTGTGGACCAGATATTCATGTTTTGCGTGAACAAGTTGTTGTTTTAGAAATAAAAGATATCAAACGAGAGCTGTTGCAAACTGAAGCGCTAGTACGTTTAGCTGATAATCGAAAAGATGTGCAAACCTTTATAAATGCCGGACCCCAAGAATTGGCTGCATTGAAGTTGGCTAATGGTTGCGAGACATCATCACTGCCAATATTTGATAGTTTAACTGGTGCTTGTGTGCGCATTACAGAGGAGGGTCCTAATGAGGCGTGGGCATGGTTAAAGGAAAACGATTTGGCTGGTAATTGGATTTCTTATTTCTAACCTGATAATAAATATAAAACATTGTTTTTTTTTTGTTGTAAAACATCTAAGATTTACCGCATCGAAATAAAGCTGCTGATATGGCTTGGTCTCTGCTGCAGAAACTCATTTATGACAATGAATTGGAAAACTCAACACTCATTCGTAAATCTGTGGTGAATAAGATGCTTGTTCTCAATGCTTTTGTGCCGCAGTGGCTTTATAATGATTATAAGGTATGTGGGCTCGTATGCCTCTCTGCATACAAATCTTTATTTTATGGCAAATATAAATTAGGAAAAGTTAAGATATACGTGATGAGACCAATTCAAAAAGACGTTCAAAAATATTTCCATTGCTAATCGGAGAATTTAAAATGTTTCTTTGCAGAAAGCAAACTGCATGGAGATTTTGCATTTGTTTGTCAAATATAGCCGCTTACTTGAAGCTGCCGAATTGACACGGGAAATGATTAGCGCTATGTTGGGTGCTGGAAGTGAATATTTCAGTTTTAAACATGCCATTGCCGTCACAAATCAGGATATGTGCCTGCCAGTAAATAACTCGGACCTTTTGTTGTATGGTCTAAGATTAATTGCCGATGCAGGTATTGAATATAAGCAGGTATTTAAATAAATTAATACACATAGAAAACTTACATGTCTGATTTGTAATTCTCAGGTGCTTGCCGAGTTAGAAGATATTATACAAACTTATATTGAAACAGCGCAACGCACAGCGGGTGACAAAATTCAAATGGCATACCAAAAAGAACAATCAAGTCAAAGACAACAACTATCCTTGGCTTAAGTAATTACTAATTTATGTAAATTATATTTTAGCTTTTGTAAGTTAAACTATCTGAAGACACACTGAAATAATCTTGATTAAAAACCATATAAGAACCTAATAATTCTCAGTTTTATCCTACGTTCCTATTCTAAGCTTTTTATGCCTAATTAAAATTATGCTCTAATTAAAATAATATTCAACAATAAAGTTTGCAAAGATTTTTAACGCAATATAATTGCAATGTATAGCAAAAAAGTATTTTGAATATAAATATTTGTGATGAATTTAACTAAAATAATTCTAAGTTTTTTCCTACGTTACTAATCTAAGCTTTTTATGATCTAATTAAAATAATATTCAACAATCTCGTAAAGTTTGCAAAGATTTTTAAAGCAATTTAATTGCAACGAATTTGTCAATAATTTTTAACCAAAATTTATAAGATAGATGTATAACAAAAAATATTTCGAATATAAATATTTGCTGATGAATTTAACTGATAGTACCAATACCATCAAATAAATGGTCCTTATAAATATTGTAATCACATAACTCAAAACAAAAAATTACTATGAGTACCTATGTACGTTTATTATTGCAAATTTTGAAGGAAGAAAATTGCATGAAGTACCCTCAATGTAAAATTATTCCTCTGAACGTATGTATCGCATTTTAAACTAAAAAATGTGAAAACTTAAAAAAAAATTTAATCGGTATTTAAGTGTAAATCGATCCATGAAAGCATCGTAAAATAACTTATGTTTTTTTGGTAGTTAACGTTATCGTTTAGCCTGGTTTTGTTAAGAATTTTGTTATTTTTGTGGTATAAATCAACACTCAACACAAAGTTACTCTGATTATGAGTTGAAATACTTTATAGTTTAGGTTGCGATATGTAAAATTACATATTTTTGTACACAGTTCTAAAATGTAAATGAAAAAAATTTATATTTGTCTATTAATTAAATTATTAAAAAGATATTGTTATATTAATGATATAGAGAAGCGCCAACACGAATGCAAGTAGTTTCAAACCTCTGGTAGGCAATTCACCACTTTAACAGTCAGAAAAAATGTTAAATTGTTCGTTTTATGTAAAAAATTTTGAAAGTTGCAATTGAAGTTCTGAAAGCTCAGGAATATCAATTTAAGTTCAAAAAATTACAATTGAAGTTCACAATTTTCAATAGGAGTTCAGTAAATTTAATTGAAGCTCAGGAATCTCAACTGCAGTTCAGCAAATTATAACTGAAGTTCAGAAAATTACAATTTAAGTTCAAATATAATTTTCTGAACTACAAACAGAAATTCTGAACTTCAATTTTAATTTTCTGAACTACAAATAGAAATTCTGAGCTTGAATTTAAATTTTCTGAACTTGAATTGAAATTTTTGAACTTCAGTTGTAACTTTCGGACCTCAATTGCAGCTTTCTGAACTAAAATAAAAAAGGTATAGCATTAAAATTGGCGAATTGCAAGTCAACTTACCCAAATTGTGAATTGCCTACTCGCGATTTGATGGTTTACTGCAACCAATAGTTCTGTTAGTTCTTCTCTTTTGTTCTCTATATCATTAATTAATTTATTTAAGTTTCCCTTAACCTTGTATGCATACTATCGCATGCAATAAAATTTGTATTTATGGGTCACCAACAAGACTGAAAACCTATTCCTTCCGTAAGACTTATAGTTAATAATTTACAACTATTATAAATAATGTAATATATTATAAAAATGTTGAATAAAAGAAATGTTAATAGATTTGAATTAAAGAAATATTTTATTTATATAGCAGTATAATCCAAGTAAAAAAACGGTCATAACACTAGTGAAAAGGCGGCCATATTAACGTAAAAATACTGTAAAAATACTCGTTAGGTTACAGGTATATAACTTAAAAAATGACTGCCATAACGTGAATGTAAGAACAGTACAGCACTATAGTTTGTTTACATTTCGATAACCTAAAACCGTTTATGTGTGAGCAGTATGGACAATCACATAAATAGGTACGACGGGATGGACTGGTCACAAAAGTTACCGCTGCCCTGTACAAATGCTACTTAACGATTTACCCGTTCCATCGACACAGCTTTTAGTCATTTTCCTAATCAATTTACGGGCACATTTTTGCTGGGTTCATTATAATCCCTGCAAAAGTGTGCCCGTAAATTGATTAGGAAAATGACTAAAAGCTGTGTCGATGGAACACGTAAATCGTTAAGTAGCATTTGTACAGGGCAGGGGTCACTTTTGTGACCAGTCCATTCCGTCGTACCTATTTATGTGATTGTCCATACTGCTCACACATATACGATATTAGGTTATCGAAATGTAAACAAACTATAGTGCTGTACTGTTCTTACATTCACGTTATGGCAGTCATTTTTTAAGTTATATACCTGTAACTTTATGAGTATTTTTACAGTATTTTTACGTTAATATGACAACCTCTTCACTAGTATTATGACCGTTTTTTTACTTGGATTATACTGCTATATAAATAAAATATTTCTTTAATTCAAATCTATTCACATTCCTTTTATTCAACATTTTTATAATATATTACATTATTTATAATAGTTGTAAATTATTAACTAAAAGTCTTAAGGAAGGAATAGTTTTTCAGTCTTGTTGGTGACCCATAAATACAAATTTTATTGTATGCGATTGTAGGCATACAAAGTTAAGGGAAACTTAAATAAATTAATTAATGATATAGAAAACAAAAGAGAAGAACTAACAGAACTATTGGTTGCAGTAAACCATCAAATCGCGAGTAGGCAATTCACAATTTGGGTACGTTGACTTGTAATTCACCAATTTTAATGCTATACCTTTTTTATTTTAGTTCAGAAAGCTGCAATTGAAGTTCAAAAATTTCAATTCAAGTTCAGAAATTTGTTTGTACGATATGGGTATCAAATTAAAGGTATTAATGAGGGTTTTAAAAGGGAGTGGTGGTAGTTGTATAGGTGGTCGCTTTTTCGAGATATCGCCATAAAGGTGGACCAGGGGTGACTCTAGAATGCGTTTGTACGATATGGGTATCAAATGAAAGGTGTTAATGAGTATATTAAAAGGGAGTAATCCTTAGTTCCATAGGTGGACGCCGTTTCGAGATATCGCCATAAAGGTGGACCAGGAGTGACCCTAGAATTTGTTTGTACAATATGGGTATCAAAAGAAAGGTGTTAATGTGTATTTTAAAAGGGAGTGATGCTTAGTTCCACATGTGGACGCCGTTTCGAGATATCGCCATAAAGGTGGACCAGGTGTGACCCTAGAATTTGTTTGTACGATATGGGTATCAAATTAAAGGTATTAATGAGGGTTTTAAAAGGGAGTGGTGGTAGTTGTATAGGTGGTTGCCTTTTCGAGATATCGCCATAAAGGTGGACCAGGGGTGACTCTAGAATGGGTTTGTACGATATGGGTATCAAATTTAAGGTATTAATGAGAGTTTTAAAAGGGATTGGTGGTAGTTGTATATGTGAAGGCGTTATCGTTCATTTTAAATAGAGATCTGAGATGAGTGCTCAGGAACCTACATACCAAATTTCATCAAGATACCTCAAAATTTACTCAAGTTATCATGTTAACGGACGGACGGACGGACGGACGGACATGGCTCAATCAAATTTTTTTTCGATCCTGATTATTTTGATATATGGAAGTCTATATCTCGATTCCTTTATATATGTACAACCAACCGTTATCCAATCAAACTTAATATACTCTGTGAGCTCTGCTCAACTGAGTATAATAATAACAACCCTACAGTGAGGACCTCCTTATATATTTTCAAACAATTTTTTTAAGTAAAATTTTAACACAAAATTTAATATCTTTACAGTATATAAGTAAATTATGTCAACATTCAACTCCAGTAATGATATGGTGCAACAAAATACAAAAATAAAAGAAAATTTCAAAATGGGCGTGGCTCCGCCCTTTTTCCCTTTTTCATTTAATTTGTCTAGGATACTTTTAACGCCATAAGTCGAACAAAAATGAACCAATCCTTTTGAAATTTGGTAGGGGCATAGATTTTATGACGTTAACTGTTTTCTGTGAAAATGGGCGAAATCGGTTGATGCCGCGCCCATTTTTTATACACAGTCGTCCGTCTGTCCTTCCGCATGGCCGTTAACCCGATAACTTGAGCAAAAATCGACATATCTTTAATGAACTTAGTTCACGTGCTTACTTGAACTCACTTTATCTTGGTATGAAAAATGAACGAAATCCGACTATGACCACGCCCACTTTTTCGATATCGAAAATTACGAAAAATGAAAAAATGCCATAATTCTATACCAAATACGAAAAAAGGGATGAAACATGGTAAGGTAATTGGATTGTTTTATTGACGCGAAATATAACTTTAGAAAAAACTTTATAAAATGGTTGTGACACCTACCATATTAAGTAGAAGAAAATGAAAAAGTTCATTAACACCTTCCTTTTGATAACCATATCGTACAAACACATTCTAGAGTCACCCCTGGTCCACCTTTATGGCGATATTTCGAAACGGCGTCCACTTATAGAACTAAGGCCCACTCCCTTTTAAAATACTCATTAAAACCTTTCGTTTGATGCCCATATTGTGCAAACAAATTCTAGGGTCACCCCTGGTCCACCTTTATGGCGATATCTCGAAACGGCGTCCACCTATGGAACTAAGGATTACTCCCTTTTAAAATGCTCATTAACACTTTTCTTTTGATACCCATATTGTACAAACAAATTCTAGGGTCACCCCTGGTCCACCTTTATGGCGATATCTCGAAACGGCGTCCACCTATGGAACTAAGGATTACTCCCTTTTAAAATACTCATTAACACCTTTCATTTGATACCCATATCGTACAAACGCATTCTAGAGTCACCCCTGGTCCACCTTTATGGCGATATCTCGAAAAGGCGACCACCTATACAACAACCACCACTCCCTTTTAAAACCCTCATTAATACCTTTAATTTGATACCCATATCGTACAAACACATTCTAGAGTCACCCCTGGTCCACCTTTATGGCGATATTTCGAAACGGCATCCACCTATAGAACTAAGGCCCACTCCATTTTAAAATACTCATTAACACCATTCGTTTGATGCCCATATTGTACAAACAAATTCTAGGGTCGCCCCTGGTCCACCTTTGTGGCGATATCTCGAAACGGCGTCCACCTATGGAACTAAGGATTACTCCCTTTTAAAATACTCATTAACACCTTTCATTTGATACCCATATCGTACAAATGCATTATAGTCACCTCTGGTCCACCTTTATGGCGATATCTCGAAAAGGCGACCACCTATACAACAACCAAACTCCCTTTTAAAACCCTCATTAATACCTTTAATTTGATACCCATATCGTACAAACGCATTCTAGAGTCAACCCTGATCCACCTTTATGGCTATATCCCTAAATGGCGTCCACCTATAGAACTATGGCCCACTCCCTCATAAAATACTCTTTAATGCCTTTCATTTGATACACATGTCATACAAGCACATTCCAGGGTTTCCCTCGGTTCATTTTCCTACATGGTTATTTTCCCTTATGCTGTCACCATACCTCTCAACTGAGTATGTAATGTTCGGTTACACCCGAACTTAACCTTCCTTACTTGTTTTTATTTAACTTTGTGTTTAAGTTTTTTTGAACTTTGTAATTTTTAAATTTTTACATCAAGAAGATATTATCTATGTGAATATTCATATTAATAAAAAATAATAAAGCATACTACACTCACCAAAACGTAACATTTCATTCATACATATGTGAATTCGAGTAAATTGGTAAAGTTAATTTTACCATTGATGCCTTATGAAAGCTTTTTACGAATATAATATATTTTCCAAATAAACATTTTGGAAATGTTACGTTTTGGTGTGGACCTCCGCATGCCATCAAATTGGAGCAAGCGATAATATAAAAATATTAGTTAGAAAATTTGTGAAAAAGGTTATGAAGTAAGGGTATGAGAAGATATTTATTTTCAAAAGAAATACAAAAATACTTATGTTCAATATCTTCCCAGGAAATTTCAAGTCTCATTTTATCCAACCTATTTCCAATCAATATACCAAGGGCTGAAAGTGACTCAAGTGGTGCTTCGTAATAATTATCGACTTTTAGAAATGCGTTTGCTACTACCACGTCCTTTCCTGATTCGTTTATTGTTTCTATTAAATTTGATTGGTCTTTTTTATCAACTTTTTCAGGAATTGCATAAAATTTTCAAATTTGTATGCAGAGAATTGATCCAAAGTCCCATTATCCCTGGCACACGCAGGCAAATGCAACAAACAGTGGATGTTAAAGCTAATTATATCGTCACCGTAAATTTCACCAAAGAGGTTGACAAACTCGTCTAACATTTCTTGTACAACATTGGTTTCGGTTTCGCAAAATGTTCCACAAGAAAATATTCGTATGCTGGCATGTAAAAGAAGGAAATGATAATACAAATTATCATCTACGCAACCCTTTAAAACAAATATCCCAGAATAAAGTAAAAACTGTCTGTACTCTGTTGATTTCCAGTTTTTATTTTCTTCTAAATTTCTGTAAACTCTTCCGAATTCTGAAGGGACGTAGGAAGATATATAGTCAAACCTTGTATTCATTTCAGCAATGTTTCCCTTATTAACCAATTGCTGAAGCAGTTTTTTTGTCACGCCTAGGTCAACAAGATGCATTGGATCTAGGGGGAATTGGGATACCATACGAAAGTTTGCTGCCTCGAGCACACTGTAAGGTAACCCTTACGGCAAGTGTTGCGTGACCATAAAGTCAAGCAATGCTTACTAAACACAACCATAGTTCACAATAAGGGTTACCTGTCAAAACAACACATTCACAATAAGGGCTATCTGTCAAATGAATAGAAGCAATTAATTCCGCGAATTTAACTTGTACAGACGTAAAATTAAGTATATATATATCTCACTATATCAGAGCCTTTTAATTTCGGTTTAATAAAAAAGGACTATACAGTGTAATTATAAAGTGTAGCACTTTGTTTTTATTGAAAACGGAATTCTTTCGTGAGTATAAAACAGTATCGTGAGTTCTTGTACAAGCGGCTATCGTGCCTCATATGAAAGCAAGCGTATCAACAAATTCATGGCGACCATCTCGGCCAAGTCGAAAATGGTGGCTCCACATGGCGACCGTGACTCCGCTTGCGGAAAAACGGCTCCGGGGAAGTGGAAAAATCCCCCGCACCCTAAAGTCAAAAGACATTAATCTAAAAATATGTGCGTGGTGGTAGTGCAAAAATAGCGCGTGGTGGTTGTGCGAAGACAGAAAATTTCCAAAATTACACGGTGTAATACCTAAATTCAACATATATTTCACTATAAATTATAAAATTTCAAAATACAAAATCTAAATACAAAATTATAAAATTTGGAAAAAAACCACAAAAAAAAATTTACATAAAATCTCAAAAACACAAAAAAATATATAAAATTTCAAAAAATACAAAAAAAAATATAAAATTATAAAAAGACTAAAAAAAAAAGGTTTTACAAATTACAAAAAACTACAAAAAATTAATTACAAAATTCAAAAAGACTACAAACAATTTTTAATAAAATTTCAAAAATACGAAAATCATAAAATTTCAAAAACTACAAAAAAAATATAAAATTTTATAAACTACAAAGAAAAAGAAAAATTAATTTGAACTTGAACCAAAGTTACGTGTGAAATTGTGGTGGTACATACATACATATAAGTAAAAATTTTTGAAGCTGCTGTACCATACCATAACGGTGACACATAAGCACAACCACCCGCTACGTCTTTAATACGCACTACCGTTAGTAGCGGTAAAATCATGCCATTTACTAAATACCATCAACTCAACCAGAAAAGCATACATAACGAAAGTAATAGAGGAAGGAAAAAATCAGTTGGCAGCAGCATCACTTTGGACGGCAACAGCTACATCGGCAAGAAGCGGAAAAATACCAACAACACATACACCAGCAAGCAGAAAACACAAAGAGCGGTACAGTAGAGTAGATTAGAACATACGTATATATCTAATATTTCATTTCTGTGTATAAGTAGACACTTTGCCTCTGTATGTAATCTTCTTCAGTACCTGTATACTATGCATGTAGCAAATCAATTTGACACTTTTGCCTTTGTACATATGTACTTTTTCTATAAATATTTGTATACTATGCATGTAGCAACAAAAATTGACACTTTGTTTCTAAACATTTGTATACTGCGCATGTAGCAACATATTTTTTCTTCTCACAATTTAACCAAATATTTAATATAAACATTTAAATATCGAAAACTTTTTGAATGTGCATTAAAAATAATTTTAAATATACGGCCACCACATGCATATTATCACGCATATATTACTATATTCTTTCTTTTTCGAACACTAATATGGAACTTGAATTTTTTTTATTTTAAATGCGAACATTGCTTGGTAATAAATACAATCGGAAAAATATTTTTTTTTCAAATTTACAAATTTTTTTTTAAAACCTTTTTGAAACGCAAATTCTACATCAATTTTATATGTATAATACCAAAAATTTCCAATCTATTTGCCAAAATTTTGCAATAATTATTCAAACCTAATCAATTTTGAAAAATTCTCATTGACTTTAAATATCAACATAGACGGGTTACAGTCAATCAGAGTAATGGTGAAAATTTATTTTTATCGGTGAAAGCTTACTTTTCTCTTTTTCCAATTATTTCTTCGGAAATTGAACATATTGAATATCATAAATATTTACATATTTCTCTCAACAAATACAGTGTCATCCAAATATTTTAACAATTCCTTCGAAGTATCACACGAATACAGTGTATTTCAAATATTTCAACATATTTTACATTTGCGACTCTTTTCAAACTGTGCACCATATACAGTGGCTTTCAAATACTCCAACAGTTTTTTTTCTTTGCATTATTAAACGAATACAGTGCGGTTTAAATATTTCAACATTCACTTGCATTTACAATTCCTTCAAAGTAAGTCACGAATACAGTGCCTTCCGAATATGTGTATCTTCTTTACCATTTACCAATTAACTCATTGATTTTGAATATTTCGAATCTTCTCTGATTGTACAAAAAAAAATTTTTTTTTTTTAAATTGCATACCACAATTTCTGAGTGAATGAATAGTTTCAAATTCATTTTTGTATAACCAGTGCCTACAGCGGTAATCTTAACATTTTGTCGATTTTTTTTTTGCTACGGAGGTAAACATTTTCAATAAATGTAATAAAGTTTTCAGATGTCAGTTGTCAAATGTCAGATTTTGATTCCAATTTCAAAAATTTACGCTCTAATTTCACTAAAGTTACTAAACGAGTTTTGAATAACCGATCAATCTCAGCAAAAAAGTCAATAGAATATGAAGATACTTTAATTAAAAGCTATAACGAAATTATAAAACAAGTAAATTCATATTTCGAAAATCGAGATAAGCCTAGTTCAATAATCGAAAGTTTGTCAAAGTGCAGAGAACAACTCACTAAATGTTTTTCTAAAATTAACTGCAATATAAAAATACCCAAACATTTTTCTGAATTAATACAAGAAAGCGAATCAAGTTCTGATTTTGATACTGAGGAAGAAATCTCTGACGCACCGACAACTTCAGCATACAAAGCTAGTATTATTAAAAAGAGTACCGTATTTTTTCTTTAGGATTTTCCTGGATTTTCTAATTCACTTCACAATAATAATTTAGATACAATTAGCGAAGAACAACCGACAATGGCGACTCCAGAGCAAAAGAAAACTTTTATTACTATGTGTGCATCCATAATTAGAGAAAACTACAGCGGCGATCCGCTTTCACTTGCATACTTTATATATAAAATAGTTTTGAGAGAAGATTTGATGGAAGAAAATTTGACAAATACTTTCATTTCGTTTATAAAATCCAAGTTAGAAGGGAAAGCGCGTGAGGCAATTCCAAACGAAGTAACAACAATTCAACAAATAAAAGATGCGTTAAAAGGTAGAATAAAACCTGACAATTCGAAAGTTGTTGCAGGAAAAATTGCATCTTTAAAAGTTTTTAATAATAATCATACTGAATTCGCCAAGCGTGTAGAGGAACTTTCCCATGCTTTAGAACGATCATTGGTTATAGAAGGAATGACTCAGGAAAAGGCGCAAGAGATGGCAGTCGAACAAACCGTCAACGTTTGTCGGCTTAATGCTCGCTCAGACCTAGTAAAATCAATTTTAGCGTCAACTACGTTTACTGATTCTAAGGATGTAGTTGCGAAAATGATCGTAGAACAAAATAACCAAGCGAGTGAAAGGCAGGTATAAGCGTTTAGATCGCGTTATAACAGGCAAAATAGTAGTTTTCGAGGTAACTTCAGGTCAAATCAATATAATAGGAACAACTTTTAGAGGTACAACAACAATTTTGGCAGAAACAACAATAACGTACATAAAAATAGGATAAGAAAAATTCATTAAATTAAGTTTTTAAATTAAATATTATTTAAAGTTAATCTCTATTGTTAAATTAGAAATAAAATGTTTTTCTTCCAAATTTGAAAAAAAAGTTAATGAAATCAAATTAATTTAAACAATCATTAAAAATTAAGAACTGAATTCATACAGTAGAATTAAAACACAAAAAAAAAATGTTTCTATTTATAAAAATTAAATTTAAGTCCTATTTTAGAACTAGACTTTAGAATTTAATTCTTAATTTATATTTAAACATAGATGTAGATTTAAATTTAGTTCAACAGTCTTAAACTTTTAAAGTTAAGTACATCGCTTTTGGGACAGAAGAATTTGGCCAATTCTTCTTTTCCAAAGGGGGATGATGTAAGGTAACCCTTACGACAAGTGTTGCGTGACCATAAAGTCAAGCAATGCTTATTAAACACAACCATAGTTCACAATAAGGGTTACCTGTCAAAACAACACATTCACAATAAGGGCTATCTGTCAAATGAATAGAAGCCAATTAATTCCGCGAATTTAACTTGTACAGACGTAAAATTCAGTAGCTCGTAATTTCAACATCATTTTAAGATATATATATATATATCTCACTATATCAGAGCCTTTTAATTTCGGTTTAATAAAAAAGGACTATACGGTGTAATTATAAAGTGTAGCACTTTGTTTTTATTGGAAACGGAATTCTTTCGTGAGTATAAAACAGTATCGTGAGTTCTTGTACAAGCGGCTATCGTGCCTCATATGAAAGCAAGCGTTTCAACAAATTCATGGCGACCATCTCGGCCAAGTCGAAAATGGTGGCTCCACAACACTTTGTTGTTCTAAGTTATGGTGTTCCTTGTCAAGTCTGTTCTTAAAGGACAAGTCGGTTCGCAAATTACATATCTGTTTTGAGAATGATAATCTTGTTCCTATACGTTCTCCCACCTGGCAACACTTAGGACAACTGTGTTTTCCACTATGTCCTTGTACTCCAGAAATAAAAGCTTGTGCGTGTGAATCGCATATAAATAGATGAACATCAAACCGTTTCAAATCGGGGAATGAGCCTACTTTCAAGCCATTTATCCTTAATTGACTAACTTCCTCCGCGAAGTCTTTCAAAAAGCCGTTTGCCTTTGTGGGTTTTTGTTTTCCTGAAAAACATGCAATCAAAAAAGGACGCTCAATTGGATCACCGACAATTGATCCTAGAATCGGCCATAGCACTCTCTTCGAACTTTGAAATGGTTTGAGACCATCAACTCCCACATCTATTAATACCTGTGTAGTGTTTGATTGGATAACGGTTGGTTGTACAGGTATAAAGGAATCGATATAGATATATACTTCCATATATCAAAATCATCAGGATCGAAAAAAAATTTGATTGAACCATGTCCGTCCGTCCGTCCGTCCGTTAACACGATAACTTGAGTAAATTTTGAGGTATCTTGATGAAATTTGGTATATAGGTTCCTGAGCACTCATCTCAGATCGCTATTTAAAATGAACAATATCGGACTATAACCACGCCCTTTTTTTCGAATTCGAAAAACCGAAAAAGTGCGATAATTCATTGCCAAAGACGAATAAAGCAATGAAACTTGGTAGGTGAGTTGAACTAATGACGCAGAATGGAAAATTAGAAAAATTTTGGACAATGGACGTGGCACCGCCCACTTTTAAAAGAAAGTAATTTAAAATTTTGCAAGCTGTAATTTGGCAGTCGTTGAAGATATCATGATGAAATTTGGCAGCAACGTTGGTCCTCTTATTATATGTATGCTTATTAAAAATTAGCAAAATCGGAAAACGACCACGCCCACTTTTAAAAAAATTTTTTTTTAAAGTCAAATTTTAACAAAAAAATTTATATCTTTACAGTATATAAGTAAATTATTTCAACATTCAACTCCAGTAATGATATGGTGCAAAAAAATGGAAAAATAAAAGAAAATTTCAAAATGGGCGTGGCTCCGCCCTTTTTCATTTAATTTGTCTAGGATAATTTTAATGCCATAAGTGGAACAAAAATTTACCAATCCTTGTAAAATTTGGTAGGGGCTTAGATTCTGGGACAATAACTTATGTCTGTGAAAAAGGGCGAAATCGGTTGAAGCCACGCCCAGTTTTTATACACAGTCGACCGTCTGTCCTTCCGCTCGGCCGTTAACACGATAAATAAAAAAAAAAATAAATAAATAAATGTAAGGCGCGATAACCTTCGAAGAGATCTAAGGCCGAGCTTCTCTTCCAATTTGCGTCATGCTCCTCTTGATTTTCCCTACAAATTGGCCGGACGGGACCTACATGTTCTATGCCGACTCCGACCGGCATCTGCAAGGCAGATGCGTTTTCACTGGAAGCTTTTCATGGCAGAAATACGCCCGGAGAGCTTGCCAAACACTGCCAAGGGGCGACCCTGCTTAGCCAAATTTTCTTCTAATTGAAAAACTTTATTTCTAAAATTTTGATGTTGCTTTGCCCGGGGTGTGGTAGGCGGAGCACGCTACCATCGCACCACGGTGGCCGCCACGTTAACACGATAAATTACGCAAAAATCGATATATCTTTATTAAACTCAGCTCACGTACTTATCTAAACTCACTTTGTATTGGTATAAAAAATGGCCGAAATCGGATATCGATATCGAAAACTACGAAAAACGAAAAAAATGCCATAATTCTATACCAAATACGAAAACAGAGATGAAACATGGTATTTGGATTAGTTTATTGACGCAAAATATAACTTTAGAAAAAAACTTTTTAAGATGGGTGTGACACCTACCATATTAAGTAGAATGAAATGAAAAAGTTCTGCAGGGCGAAATAAAAAACCCTTGAAATCTTGGCAGGAATACTGTTCGTGGTATTACATATATAAATAAATTAGCGGTATCCAACAGATGATGTTGTGGTCACCCTGGTCCACACTTTGGTCGATATTTGGAAAACGCCTTCACATATACAACTACCACCACTCCCTTTTAAAAGCCTCATTAATACCTTTAATTTGATACCCATATTGTACAAACACATTCTACAATCACCCCTGGTCCACCTTTATGGCGATATCTCGAAAAGGCGTTCACCTTTATGGCTATATCTCGAGAAGGCGTTCACCTATAGAATTAAGGTCCACTCCCTTTTAAAATACTCATTAATACCTTTCGTTTGATACCCATATTGTACAAACGCATTCTAGAGTCACATACCCATTTCGTACAAACAAATTCTAGGGTCACCCCTGGTCCACCTTTATGGCGTTATCTCGAAACGGCGTCCATCTATGGAACTAAGGATCACTCCCTTTTAAAATACTCATTAACACCTTTCATTTGATACCAATATCGTACAAACAAATTCTAGAGTCACCCCTGGTCCACCTTTATGCCGATATCTCGAAAAGGCGACCACCTATAGCACTAAGCTCCACGCCCTTTTGAAATACTAATTAACACCTTTCGTTTGATACCCATATCGTACAAACAAATTCTAGGGTCACCCCTGGTCCACCTTTATGGCGATATCTCGAAAAGGCGTTCACCTTAGAACTAAGGCCCACTCCCTTTTAAAATGCTCATAAACCCTTTCATTCGATATCCATATCGTACAAACAAATTCTAGGGTCACCCCTGGTCCACCTTTATGGCGATATCTCGAAACGGCGTCCACCTATGGAACTAAGGATCACTCCCTTTTAAAATACTCATTAACACCTTTTCTTTGATACCCATATCGTACAAAAAAATTCTAGAGTCACCCCTGGTCCACCTTTAAGCCGATATCTCGAAAAGGCGACCACCTATACAACTACCATCACTCCCTTTTAAAACCCACATTAATACCTTTAATTTGATACCCATATCGTACAAACATATTCTAGAGTCACCCCTGGTCCACCTTTATGGCGATGTCTCGAAAGGCGTCCACCTATAGAACTAAGCCCCACGCCCTTTTGAAATACTCATTAACACCTTTCGTTTGATACCCATATTATACAAACGCATTCTAGAGTCACCCCTGTTCCACCTTTATGGCGATATCTTGAAAACGCGTTCACCTATAGAACTAAGGCCCACTCCCTTTTAAAATGCTCACTAACCCCTTTCATTTGATACCCATATCGTACAAGCAAATTCTAGAGTCACCCCGGTCCACCTTTATGCCGATATCTCGAAAAGGCGACCACCTATAGAACTAAGCCCCACGCCCTTTTGAAATACTAATTAACACCTTTCGTTTGATACCCATATTGTACAAACGCATTCTAGAGTCACTCCTGGTCCACCTTTATGGCGATATCTCGAAACGGCGTCCACCTGTGGAACTAAGGATCACTCTTTTAAAATACTCATTAACACATTTCATTTGATACCCATATCGTACAAACAAACTCTAGTGTCACCCCTGGTCCATCTTTATGCCGATATCTCGAAAAGGCGACCACCTATACAACTACCACCACTCCCTTTTAAAAACCTCATTAATACCTTTAATTTGATACCCATATCATACAAACACATTCTAGAGTCAACCCTGGTCCACCTTTATGGCGATATCTCGAAAAGGCGTCCACCTATAAAAGTAAGGCCCACTCCCTTTTAAAATACTCATTAACACCTTTCGCTTGATACCCATATTGTACAAACGCATTCTAGAGTCACCCGTGGTCCACCTTTATGCCAATATCTCGAAAAGGCGACCACATATACAACTACGACCACTCCATTTTAAAACCCTCATTAATATCTTTAATTTGATACCCACATCGTGCAGACACATTCATATCTCGAAAAGGCGTCCACCTATAGAACTAAGCCCCACGCCCTTTTAAAATACTCATTAACACCTTTCGTTTGATAGCCATATTATACAAACACATTCTAGAGTCACCCCTGGTCCACCTTTATGGCGATATCTCGAAAAGGCGTCCACCTGTAGAACTAAACCCCACGCCCTTTTGAAATACTCATTAGCACCTTTTAAAATACTCATTAACACCTTTCATTTGATACCCATATCGTACAAACAAATTCTAGAGTCACCCCTGGTCCATCTTTATGCCGATATCTCGAAAAGGCGACCACCTATACAACTACCACCACTTCCTTTTAAAACCCTCATTAATACCTTTAATTTGATACCCATATCGTACAAACACATTCTAGAGTCACACCTGGTCCACCTTTACGGCGATATCTCGAAAAGGCGTCCACCTGTAGAACTAAACCCCACGCCCTTTTGAAATACTCATTAACACCTTTCGTTTGATACCCATATTGTACAAACGCATTCTAGAGTAACCCCTGGTCCACCTTTATGGCAATATTTCGAAAAGGCGTCCACCTATAGAACTTAGGCCCACTCCCTTTTAAAATGTTCATTAACCCCTTTCATTTGATACCCATATCGTACAAACAAATTCTAGAGTCAACCCTGATCCACCTTTATGGCGATATCCCTAAATGGCGTCCACCTATAGAACTATGGCCCACTCCCTCTTAAAATACTCTTTAATACCTTTCATTTGATACACATGTCATACAAACACTTTCCAGGGATACCCTCGGTTCATTTTCCTACATGGTTATTTTCCCTTATGTTGCCACCATAGCTCTGAACTGAGTATGTAATGTTCGGTTACACCCGAACTTAACCTTCCTTACTTGTTTAGACTAGGAAACAACCTTGAATCGAAGTAGGACTGAATGCCATAGTATGAAAACTCACCACCGAGAATATTCTGTACTTCCACACTATTTTTGGGTGTTTTAAGAATTATCTGTACCGACAGCGGCAGATCTTTCACCCCAATAATTAATAAGGTCCGAACGAGATCATTTAATGCTTCTTGGGTAATATTATGTCGCATGGCCCATGACTTTATATAATACAATTTTTCTGCAGTCGAAAGTTCAGAAGGGAAGTTGTCGAACGTATTTTCAGCATCTGTTGCACATTCAGAGGATTCCTGACGGCAGAAAGAGCTTTCGGAGGTGGTGTCCCACACATCTGTCGCAACTGCATTAGAATCAGCATCTGCCCGAGCAAATTTTGAAATATTGGCGTATTCGGCTACACTGCGCTTAAATTCTTGATTTTCTTGACTGCAAAGCTTATAAAACTTTCTTCTCTTCATATTTCTTACCTGATATAGGACACGTTTAGAAACACCAAAATAGCGCGGACCCAAACACGCGAACGTAAAAATTCTGCTTCCACTGCTGATATACTTAACCTTTTCCAAAGTATATGCTTGCCTAAATATTGAATAAAAAATGTAAATGTTAGCCAAATCACTGTCTAGGGGCGACCCTGCCTAGAAAAACTTTTGAAACAAATTGAAAAAACTTGTTTCTAAAATTCTGATTTTTTCAGACTCAACTTTATGGAGTTGAATAAATTATAAACCATGTCCCAAAGTCTCTCAGACCAGTGATGTCAGCTCAGTGGGTTTTACGGATATGAATCTGGTATGTTCTGATACACGAATATTCTGGTACTACCCCGACACACTCAGAAAAAAACTTCTCCCGATTGAAGAAAAACTGGAATGAAATGGCGCTTAAGAAATTATTCCTCATTCGCATGGCAAAAATTTCTTTTGTCATACCCGAAAAATGGAAAATGGCCAAGGTGGTCCCGCTACTAAAGCCTGGAAAACCAGCTAACATAGGAGAGTCGTATCGTCCAATATCTCTCCTATCGCCAGTAGCAAAGACGCTTGAAGCCATTTTATAATATTAACCGAGTTAGGGGTTGAGACAACAGATTTCACAGGTAAATCACATCCAAAGGATTTATTTGTTAAAACAACATATGCTTATCGGTTGCCCAAATTTCAACAGTTTTACTTTTGAATTCACAAAATTATTGTTCGCTTACCTATTTTGTAACTAGTTGGTTCAACAGTTCATCTGGTAATTGTTAACAGTTTATACGGTTATTTTGCCACATTATTTTGTGTAAATAAAAGTTTAAGCTGTTCATTTAACTACCAAAAATGCAGTTGATTTAAGAGAAAATGTGTTTTTGTGGAAAGTCAAAACTGTTTTTTTTTAGTTTCCAAAATGATTAAATACACGGGATGGATATATATGTCAATTTTTTTCACTCATTTATTCTACATATTTTTAGTTATGAAATATGTATATTTAAAAACAATACTTAACTGTGTTTAAAATAACTTATACACACTGGGTGGCTATTGAACAAAAACTTGTATTAATTTTAAAATTGCTTTTTACATTTTAAAGACTTAAATAAATCATTAAAATAGCGGTGTTCGAAAGTTTGTCCAAATCGTTAAAGAAAGCTTAATTCAGGAAGCCAAATAATGGTCAATAACACAATTTGAGATACTTTGCTGGTGGTATTGTGTAAGAGTTTGTTGATCTACGTAGTAATCGAGAGCGTCTTTTCCTCGAGGATTATGTTCCAGAATATTTTGAATGTCTACCTACATTATAAAATATAAAATAATAATGCCACAGATCCAAGCATACTTATGTATGTATATTATTACCTTAAGCGAACCATGCGAAGTTTGTGATGCACTCGAAGCAGTAGAGCTGAATGAAACACCCTCGTTCTCCTTTATCCATTTCTTAAATTTTTGAATCGCAGACGTTATATTTTCATCTTCGCCAAACTGCAAGATAGAAAAAAAACTGAATATCAGAGGGCATCGACAGTTGAAATAATGACAGAAATGATGTACGTCTTGTCGTTTGTTAAAATAAAGTTGGAAAAGTATTAAGAAAAGGTTGTAATTTAAAAAAGTATTCATACCTCCTGTTTTTTCCACAATTAGATTTTTTCATACAATTTCGCTTTAGCGCCTACTACGTCAACTGACGGGAAACTTTTCTCCAAGCCGATTTCAGTTAAGTACCTCAACTCTTCAATTCCAACACTGGCGTCTATAAAGAATTATATACATGATTAGAAAAGGTTCAATAAATAATTTTATTGGAAATTAAATATGCACTTTCATTTGATCCCGTTTGTATATGAAAATAATTAGTTTCGCGAGAGGTATTAAAATATGCGTTTTGATCCCGGTATCAATAATCCGAAGGCAGAAAGATGCAAAATTCTTTTACAGGAGATATTTGCATGAAGCAGTTGCAAGTTTTCATGTGGTTGTTGTATATTTCATCTATTTGTTGTACTCGCAGGCACAGAGTCACTGCAGCTTTTTTTTGCAAATATCTCCCGTTTTTTGTATAAATCACAAGTATTACAAACACTCAATAAACTCTATATTTTTCATGGGTAGATATTGCAAACTTTAATATTAAATTTGCAATTAGGCACTTACTCTTAGTATAAGATAAATTTTGTCCAATTCCCATTCCGTTAGCAAACTTAAAAGTCTTTCGTCTGCCTGCACTTCTTTGCTTTCACATATAAATATATTAAGATCACTATCGGACACGTCCATATTATTACTAAAAAGTTATAAATTATCCGCGATCCGAAAACACTTGATACATTTTTCACAATTCACTGAGTTTCTTACTACGCGTCTGCCTTCTGCAAACAAAAATATGTCTTTATTTCAACAGACTCAAACTTGTATATAAAAACTAAAGGGATCAGGTTTGCTTTTTACAAAAAATCATGGCTTACTAAGCGTAAAGTTCAAATTAACAGAAATGCGGTTGGTTCAACATAATTCATTTTTAAATCAGCTGCAAATTCTGCTAGTTGTTACCAGATTAAGGGAAATAACAGATGTACGATTTATCTAACAGTGACAATTGGTAATTTTATGGGGGCATTTGTGTATCTAACAGTGGTAATTGGGAAATCAACTGCGATTTCTGTTAGCAATCAACAGATTTATTTCTTGAATTATCAGTCACACCAAACAGCTTAAATTAACAATTTTAGGGTTCAAGTCTACAGGGAGACAGTTAATTAAACAATGCCAGTTGTTATGCCAAACATAATTTCTGGCAATAATTTATTGTAAAAAGCTGAACAGGTTTATTTGTTATAGAAACAGTTTTTTACAGTTCCTTTACCCCATAAATCCGTCAAATTAACAAAAAGTTTGTTGTTTTAGCGGTTTTTAAAAGCAACAGCGGAGAACTATTAATATTACAGTATTTTTTCTCTGAGTGTACTTCCAAGCAAATTTGCAGCTAGCCTGTCATCAGCATGGCTTCAGAAAACTCCATAGCACCCCCACCGCGCATTGCGGCTTAAATCAAAACCCCCACCATAGAACAGTGCTCGTAGCGCTAGACCTATCAAAAGCTTTTGATACGGTCAACCATCAAGACCTGCAAGGGTCTCCCCTTTCCCCATGTCTTAAAAGGTGGGCCTCAAATTATCTGGGTGGTCGGCAGGCATCGGTGCAATTCAGAAACGAAACATCAAAGCCAAGAAGAATTAAACAAGGGGAGCCACAGGATGGTGTCCTATCCCCACTTTTGTTTAATTTCTACATATCTAAGCTACCTTCACCACCAGAAGGAGTCACTATCGTTTCATACGCCGATTACTGCACAATAACGGCCACAGGCACAGGCTCACAGATCGACGAGCTCTGCAACAGAATAAACGGCTACCTCCCTGATCTCTCCAGTTTTTTCGCCTCGCGAAACCTGGCATTATCACCGACTAAATCTTCCGCGATTTTATTTACAATATGGACGTCCCAAATATCGACCATTTTGAATATCCACGTCGATGGCACTACGCTACCGACTGTCCCACACCCCAAAATCTTGCGTGTGACATTTGATCAGGATCTACATTTTGGTGATCACGCAGCCGCAATTATTCGGAAAATCCAGAGCCGTAATAAAATCCTCAAATCCCTTACTGGCAGTACCTGGGGAAAAGATAAAGAAACGCTCATTACTACATACAAAGCAATTGGCCAGCCGTTTACGTGCTACGCGTCACCCGTATGGTCGCCAAGCCTAAAAATTACCCACTGGAAGAAGCTACAGGCCTTCCAAAATACTGCTCTCAGAATCGCAACGGGCTGTCTTCTTATGTCCCCAGAACACCATCTACATAATGAGGCGAGAATACTCCCCATGAGGGAGGGAAATGAAATGCTAACCAAACAGTTCCTGTTGAATACCCAGAAACCTGGGCATCCAAACAGACATCTGGTTGATGAGCCAACACCGCCTAGGGGCTTAAGGAGTCATCTCCGTAAACATTTTGAGGAAATACGGCACCTGAGAACCCAGCCGTTTGAAGCAAAAAAACACAAGCAAGTCCTTGGTGAACTCCACATACAGGCGTCGGACCGTTATGCCGGGAATTGCCCGGTGCATCCAGTACTCAAAGAAAAGTACCCAAAACTTGTGGAAGAGGAACGCATACTCCCCAGGGAAACGCGTGTCACTCTTGCTCAACTTCGTTCTGGATACTGTAACAGGTTAAACTCTTACCTATCCAGAATCAACCCCGACATACAAAATCTATGCCCCGCTTGCAATGTGTCCCACACGACACCAACCATCTCTTTAATTGTAATGTGGAACCAACGCCTCTAACACCCCTTTCATTATGGTCCACCCCTGTTGAAACAGCAAGTTTCCTTGGACTCCCGTTAGAGGATATTGATGACAATTTGTGATCGGTTGCGGCTGTTAGGTGGGGCGAAGCACTGCTACAACAACAACAACAACAACGTGATTTCGAGCAGCTAATGTATATTTGACACACACCAAGTAGGGCTGCGATGTGTGCGAGGTTGGAAAGGACGTGATTCCAAGCCACCCACCCAAATCATTGCGTATTTAAGGTAGTCAGCAGATATTTTTTGATTACGTGGAGTGAGTCACACGTATCAATGTTTTTATAGGGCTTATTGAAGTCAGTACACAGACAACGAAGAGGTTTGAATTTCAAAATTCAATAAAATTTTACTAAGCAGAAAACGGCTATTTACCATCCCTCTAATAAGTTTCACTACAAATAACATACCTGGCATCTCCCTACGACTCCGTAACGTAGGGAGCTGAATAAATTTTAAACGGCAGGAGTAGGGAGGAAGAATCCTTGCGGGGTCCCACGGTAAGTCCCTTAGCGAAAAAATTAGGAATTGCTTTTGAACCGACTCTAATTTGTCGCAGTGCGTCTGGAACGAGGGTTCCAGATTATTGAAGCGTATTCTAATATTGGCCGCACCAAAGATATAAAGAGAGTTTTTGTTTTATACCTATGGATCATCTAATTCTTTAGACCATCGTTTGACGAACGCCAAAATCCCTTTGGCTCTGTTCACGCAATCTTATATGTGGAATTTAAAGTCAAGTTTAGGGTCCATCGTAACGCCAAGGTCTACAAACCTAATGACTTGGTTAATTGTGCAATCATGAATCATATACTCGTAGGATTGGTATGATTGGTATGATTTTCTTGTAAAGCACATGAACTTTCACTTCGGCAGGTTTGGTGACATTATATTTACACATCACTAACCGACTAAGCTATTCAGATCCGATTTTAGATTTGATCTATCCGCAGGTGAGCGAATAGGTATAAGAAGTTTGACATCATCAGCGTACATTAGCGGCTTGCAGTACTTCAAAACATTTGGAAGGTCGTTAATGAACAGGAGAAACAGCACTGGACCGAGGTGGCTACCTTGAGGAACACCAGAAGTAACATTCAATTCAATTCAATGAGGACGAAGTGCGACCTTTTGCTAACCAGTTTTTGGAGAACATACATCTACTGACACTACCATCACCTCCACCTTAGTTAAACACCACTACCACCCCTACCTTTTCATCTGCCAGCCACGACCAGCGCAAGTATTTCAACCACTTACTCATCCATAACGTCTGCACCAAAAGAACAATAAGATTAACTCCAATATTGAATTTTACGCACTACTTTGGTGGTTGCTTTTTTCATTTATTATTGAAGTTACTTTCCATTCCATAGCTCTACTTTACCTGCGTTGTTGCCGATGACACACCAGTCAATCTGTCAATGACAACCCAATTTACAACTTTCAAGTTTTATTTCTATTATTTTCACTTTTTTCTTTTCTTTGTGTTAGCAAATTCACTTCAACTTTTTCAACTCATTCTAATTCTTCTAACACCTTTTCATAAGCAGATTATGCTGCAAATGATAGTTTGTTGTCTATATTTTCATTTGATCACATAAATATTGTTTTTTGATTATAGATTTTTTTGCAAGAAAACTAAAATTTTACAATCGTCTGCAAAAACTACGAATTTAACAACAGTGAACCTTCGAAAGAAATGTCACACGGAATGTGCGCAGTAAAAATGTACCCGTAAATTGACCAGTAATATGACTAATCTTTGTGACGTATTTGAGGGAACATAGCATGTAAGAAAAGGCAAACATATATGTATCGGACATTTCAATTAGAACATCTCATTCTGTCATACTAACAATTGTGGAACAATGTGGGATATTTGGTTGTTGGTCGCCATTTTCGGTCACTAGATTTTTGCTGGGATATTACAGCTTGAGAACTTATAGCTAAAGGGTTGTCATATAACAAGTATATAACACAAGTACAGCTGGGTATAAAAATTGCTTCAAAAAAATATTTTCATACATTTAAAAGCAATAAGGGCAACCCCCGCTTAATTAATACAAATAGACAACATTACTAAATTCTTTGTAGTTCTATAAATAGAACAAAAGCAACAATACCAGTTTCTTTGAAACCGCCTAACCAACAAGCATAACTTTATCACATAATTACAAATAAAGTATGAAGTGCGCAAAAAAAATACATTTGCAAAGAAGGCAATTGGGATAAAGTTTACAACAACTAAGGCATGACGTGGCTGAATGCGTTTGTAACACTTCAACCATCACACAGTGGGGTATTTGATCAATCTAGCTGGCCAAAAGTCGAATTTTAAAAATATTCAAATTTTTTTTTAAATATACTCCCTGGTGTTCCTAGATTTCCACTGAATAGTATATGTACATACCCCAAAACCATCTGCAACGTCAACGGAGCTAACCGCACACATCTAAAGTTGTATAAATTTTGTGTTCAGTTCGATGTATTTTTAGACTAAAAAGCAATATTCCCTTCTAACCTGAATACTTGTTCACTTGTTTAGTCTTAATTTAATCTAGTTACATTTTCTTTTAGGACAGGTAAATGTGTTTTAACTCATATATTAGATTTTTTATACCGCATGTTTTAACTGAGTTATTCTACTTTTAATACTATTACTTTTCAATATTAAATTTTGTAAAAACCTTGCAAACAAAAAGATTATCTTTTTTCATTGTATATCATGTCAGTAATTTTTTGGCAGTACATAAGCTTGTGTTTGTTTCAAAGTTTAATAACAAAAACGGCTGCGCATACCCGCAATTTTTTGAGTGGTGATCAATTTTGTAAGAGACTGATACCCATATTGGCAAAAGGCGGCAACCTTGTGAAAACATCCTCAGTGGCAACACCTAGTTGAAAAGTCTTAAAATCTAATACTATATCGATGTATAAAATTTGATTCAAATCGGTTAAGCCGTTTCCGAGATAGTAGTCTATATACAAAGAAATATAAAAAAGAAGGTGAGGTGGGAACACTAAGTGGCAACCCTTCTTAAAAATGTCAATAGAAATGCGAAGTAAAATACTTTTCGAGCTTTGGCAGTTGTCTAATTTTTTTCTTTCTTCTATTCTAATTTAAAAAATTTTTCAATTAAGAAAAAATTTATGATAACAATAATAATGATAAAAAATTATTGTTAGGCCTTGAGCTCCCGATCTTCCAAATCAGTAGGCCGATATAACAACAAAAATTGTTAATACATCCCAGAGCACTGGGAAAAAAGTGTCAATAAAATATGACACTATGGCAGCATTGCCATCAAACAAGTCCAATTTTCACATCCATTCTGCAACAGATGTCGCAGTGTTGTGAATATCAATTGGCACGAAACAGAATAGAAGTAGGATTAATGAAGACAAACAAAAAACCGCTGTGATGGCTGAATGGTTATAGCAGCGGCGCCTAAACGTTGCCGATGAAGGAATTTAGCAGTTCCCGAAATGGATCTATACAACGAGCTTTGGCAGTTGTCTAAATTTTTTCTTTCTTCTATTCTAATTTAAACAATTTTTCAATTAAGAAAAAATTTATCATAACAATAATAATGGTAAAAAATTATTGTTAGGCCTTGAGCTCGATTCGAACCCGCGATCTTAAAATACTTTTCGTTTGATTGAAAATGACCCCGGGTACATCCGAGACCGGGGGCCCGATCCAAAGTAATCTGCGCGGAATACCGTGAATTTACTGTAAAACACATCCTTTAATAACGATGTCACTTCATAACGATGTCACAGAAATAACTGCTGTTTTAATTTTGGCCAGCTAGATTGGTCAAATACCCCACCGTGCATCGTAGGAGTGCGGGTTCAAATCCCACTCCCGGGAGAAAAGGCTTTGAAGAGATTTACAAGGTATAATGGAAACAGCTGTCACCTTGTCCGTCCTGATGTCACGTTGTTTGAAAAAATTTCCCAAATTATCAAATAAATTACAAATTAAAAAATTGCTTCAAATAAATGTTTTCATACATTTAAAAGCAATAAGGGCAACCCCCCACTTAATTCATACAATAAACATTGTTTATGCTAATTTCACACAAAGGCTTAATGATATAATTAGCAATTTTTCTACATTAAAGGCCTAATTGAACTCAGTCTTCCATACAAAATACAAATTCTTAATTATCTCATTATTGCTTTATTAAATGCCTATTCGAGTGAAAAATCCAGTCGGTTTTGTTTGTTGCTTCGAATTATGTTGCCAATGTAACAAATGACAATAAAAATTAATTATTTTCAATAATTTACGAAAAATATAAAAACACGAAAAAAGTCTATATTTAATTTTCGCTGCATTTGCTGCGAAAGATTATATGGCTTTTTCGAAAATAGGCACTTATTGGTTAGGTGCAATATCTATGAGTAATTGCGCATGCATTTGATTTTGATTGTATTTATAGTTAAAAAGGAAACGGCTGCCTTCCATTCTAACTATTTTTTGTAAGAACGAAATATTTCTTTGGGCTGCTAACAGATGTTCGCTTAATGAAGCAAAAGGCCCTGTATGAAACTTAATTATTTCATTAAATAGAATTGCGGTTCGATTAAGTTTCTGCGTGAAAACGTTATTATTACAATTATTGAAAGTTAAAAATAATCTTAACAAGTGTTTTGTGGGGTTAGTTTATGTTTATTATTATACCCACTTCAGCAGAGCTCACAGATTATATTGTAACGAATTTACTTGCAAATCCTCTTATTTGCCCTTTTGCTAAGTTCGATCACTAAACTGTTGAATAAATAACTCCAATATTGAATAATGGAAAAATGGCCTTTATTAAAGTACTTGACAATAACACTTATACTTTGCAACTAGCTTGCTTAACAACCAAACTGATTGATAGCCCAAATGAAACTCTACTTTAGAAACTTTGCGCAATTTCTGCCCCGTTTTAACAGCTATAAGCTTCAAATTTCACCGATTGCTTACGTATATAATATATATTGTTGTGTCTAAAAATCATTGAGATCGGTGATATATATAATGTATATATGATGGTATATATTGTGTATATATATAGTATATATATATTTTTGGCGATTTCGGCCCCATTTAACAGCTAGAAGCTTCAAATTTCACCAAATGCTTACGTGTATAGCATCGTGATCGGTGGTATACATAGTATATATCTCATACAACCGATTGTTCAAATAACAAACTTTGCGCAATTTCTGACCCGTTTTAACAGCTAGAAGCTTCAAATTTCACCAAATGATTACGTGTATAGTATATATTGTTGTCTGAAAAAATCATTGAGATCGGTGGTATATATAGTATATATCTCATACAACCGATTGTTCAGATAAGAAACTTTGCGCAATTTCTTCCCCATTTTAACAGCTAGAAGCTTCAAATTTCACCAAATGCTTACGCGTATAGTATATATTGTTGTCTGAAAAAATCATTGAGATCAGCGGTATATATAGTATATATCTCATACAACCGATTGTTCAGATAAGAAACTTTGGGCAATTTCTGCACCGTTTTAACAGCTAGAAGCTTCAAATTTCACCAAATGCTTACGCATATAGCATATATTGTTGTCTGAAAAAATCATAGAGATCGGTGGTACGTATATTATATACATCATATAAACTGTCATTTTTGCCCCTTTTTACGGCTAGAAGCTTCAAAATTCATCAAATTTCATCAAATAGTTACGTTTACGTCATACATTTTGGAAATACGTGATTCGTAGTCATAGTTTTTACATGCAGACCACAAAAAACGTGAAGCTTTGCATCCTCACACAAAGTACCTTATGAGGTGAGTTTTGTCGAAGGCTGAGGTAGCACTCAGTCAATCCCCCACAAACCCCACTTAATAAGAACACAGTTGTCATGTGTTAATGACGAATACACGCTCGCACACTCGGCTTGACGGGTAGAGAAGGCAGCAGTTTTCCGTGCAAAGATGGCGGGGGAGGGAGGCGATCGGCGGCTAACGGTCGTTGTAATAGCAGAGGGGTCGGTGCGGCGATCGAACGGCGGGATCAGCACGGCTGACAGATTGGTACAGCGGTATGCAGTGGCGGGATTATCACGGCGGCTGGACGGCGGACAGTATTAGCGGACAGATTGGTACAGCGATATGCAGTGGCGGGATTAGCACGGCGGCTGGGCGGCGGACAGTATTATCGGACGGATGGATGTAGTGGTATGGACGCAGTGACGGTACCAGCAAGCTGGTTGGACGGTGTTGAGGTAGCAGCGGCGCAACGGCGGTAGGATAGCGACGGCAACAACGGTCGTCGGAGCAGCGGCGCAACGGCGGTAGGATAGCGAGCGGCTTACGGTCGTCGTAGCGGCGGCGCAACGGCGTGGGATAGCGACGATAACAATAGGGCAACGTAGCGCGTACCAGTGGCGTGGCCAAGGCGAGGTGTGGGTGCAAACTTTCTGCCTGATTACCTTTTAGGGGGGGGGGGGGGGGTGACCAGTAGCGGCGGTTGCGGGTGGCGGCTTCCTGCGAGGACGCTGTCTCAGTGGCGGCGGCGGAGGGACCTGCGAGGAATCAAAAGAATTGTGGTTATTGCCGGTCCGCCAGCTGGACACCACCGCCTCCATGCCCGCACGATGGCAGGGCTTGACGCGGAGTTGTACCAGCCGGAACTTTGTAGGTCGATCCGTGGGCTGAGGGGAAGTGCGCCTTGACGGCACAGCGGTAGCCCCTTTAGCCGACGGGTCGCTCTACTGCCTGAGCCAGGACTGAGGGGAAGGGATCTGTTGGCCGAACGGCGGCGAGCCCCCCCCTTACTTAGCTGGGACACGGGCGAGAAAACCATAAAGGCGACAACCCGTTGTCCCCGCAAGCAAGGGGTGACCAGTGCCGTGGCGGCTCCCCCTTTCCCTCTGGAGGTGGGATTGTCTCGTTCGCTGGACATCGCTCACCCCGTGGTTGCACACTAAGGTAAGGTACCGGGGGCGGTGCACCAGCTCTCAGGGATCTCAGGCGTAGGATAAAAAGGGTTACAGTGGGGGTCATACTATTGTACCGCTACGTTACAGTCCCCCTCCCACTTTGGTTGACGGAAAGCTGCTGTGAGGAAGAGGAGTATCACGCCAGGCCTGGCCTAGCGGTTGTGTGTGTGCCGTTATGCCGGCTTTGCCGTTGTGTATGAGTGCATCGTTTTATAAACATTTTTTCCCCATAAAATATACAGAGTCATTCCACTTATACCTAACAAGGTTGATTCAGAAAAAAAATGTTTACATATCAGGTTTAATTACAATTTCATTGTTCTTAAAACTAACAGAATATTTAATTTTAAAATAATGCTAAATTCATGAATATTATAAATAAGTTGCCATCCTTCTTCTTCTTCTTCCATCCTTGACATATTGGCGTTGTTCTCATCTACGTCGTGTTGTGACTGCATTATGGCCATTCGGTATTCGGTAATATATGGGCCGGAAAAAAACTGTGGTACCCTTTGTATTTTGACTCGGTTGACTGACCACTGGTACTGCTCCCTCCGTGTGCACCCGCTCTAACGTCGCTTTATTTCACCGAAGTTTATGTCTGCTGAAGATGCTTTTGTACGCTCTTTGCTGACAAATGCCATTTGTGGAGTCTCCTACTCCCATGTGCGGTGGTTGCTCAGGAACGGTTATAACACTTTTCCGCCGAACTGCTTCCCATTGTCGGTGGGGAAGGTTTTCGGACAACCAAGTCGGTATAAGGCCTTTTCTTGTAGCGCTTTGTGCACGCTTGCCGTTGTTGCTTGGCGCGCCGGAATTAACTCCACCCACTTGTAGAATTTGTAGATCATGGCGAGGAGGTAAGTGCTTCTTTGCTTGGAACGTGGTAGTAGTGGCACGAAGTCGGCGGTTACTATTTGCCATGGCTGCGGATATTGCATGGTTGTCAATAATCTCACCGGGCTCTTTTCTGCCGCTTTATATCGTGTAAAATATGTCTGGCTCGGTGTTTTGTAAAGGGCGGCGGGAGAGCGCATTGCATATCGCGTTCGGCGCTCCTTTTCGGTACTCTTCGAAGTTGTATTTTTGCATAGCCGGGTAACGGGCGTAGAAGCGTTGCTTCAGCGGTCGGTTATGCTTACGGATGGTTGAATGTTCGGCTGCGGTAATTGGGCTGACGGTTTTGCTCAATCGCTTCTGGTGGTGCGCTGAAAAAGTTTCCTGCTCCGAATTTCGGCCATTGTTCGCGTGTTCCCTGGTGATCATTGCACATAGTTTGTCTAACTCGGCTGATCTTCTGGTCAAAGTGACTTCTAACGGCTGGCCATCTAGCGTGAGGATGATTCCCCTTTCCCGTAAAAAGTCCATTCCTAAGATCATCCGTTCTGCCAAGTTCGGGATGACGGACATCATTGTGTTAGTCGTTCGTCCTTGGTACGTAATCCTTGCTGGGTACAACTTCGAGCTATAGACACACGTCTGGTCTGCCAATTGGACGCTCCGCCTGTAAAGATGTGGTTTGATTTTGTTCCTCTCCAGGTAGGGTTTCGTATTGACTCATCGACGTATGAGAGGGTGGTGCCGGTGTCTACTAGCCCGCGCACGCTCATGCCCTCGATGGTTATCGGTATGTAGAGACGGTCATCTACTTGCATTTCGGCAGCGGGATTGCAGCCTGGGGGTTCCATAGACTTCTTTGGCCGCACAAATAATGCTTGGCGGTTTCCTCTCATATAACTTGGCGGCATCCTGGATGTGTTGTTGTCGGTGGATTGGTTGGTCGAAAGGCATAGGCAGTCCCTGGAGAGGATGTTGTCTTGTCCACACCTGGAGCAGAATATTCTCCAGCGGCCCCTGCATTGGAAGCGGCGTTGTCCGCGTTCCTTGCAGCACCAGCAGCACTCCTTGCATTCGTACTCCGTTTGAAGATGATACAGGCTGTGGATCGCCACTTTGCCCTGTTTCGCTTCCTCGACTTTTAGCAGCTCATATTCTTCAGTTATTTCCAGGAGCTCATCGGTCGTCTTAAACTCGCTGCGCTTGACGAAGAGGCGGTATTCAACGCGTAGGCCATCGTATATTCGTTCGATGTGGTTTTCCTTACACGTTGTCGGGTGCTGGCGGATCAGTGTTTCTAATGCGAGGATGTAGTCTTTGGCTTTTTCACGGCCGTGTTGTTTGCGTTGTCGGATGGCCTCTTCCAAATGTCGAAGATGACGCTTGGGCAGGAAAAAATTTTGCACCTCCGTTCGAAAATCGCTCCATTGGTTGATTTGTTGTTTACGGATGCGGTACCATTGGAGTGCCATGTCACGTAGAAGTTCCGGCAGCGTTGGGAGGAGCCGGTCGACGGGGATGCGGTTACATTCGGCAAGCTCCTCTATCCTCTCCAGAAATTCGTACAGCGACTCTTCACCCGAAAAATGCAAATCCCAGCGGCGAACGGTGTTCATCATCTCACCGTCGCTCATTTCGCCTCGCTTCGGTGGTGCGCGTTCTCTGTCATGCGCATGCGGTTGGGGACTATGAATCTGGATCGAAGGGCTCGGCTTTGTTGTTGGCTGGGGTAGCATAATGGATTTCCCCTCTTCTTGATTCACTTCCCTTTCCAGCTCCTTTAGCAGGTCTTCACTTGATTTTCTCGCGCGTTTCGCTCGTACGTAAATGCTAAGTGCGCGGCGCAGCTCGGCTACGGTTTGGCCTTCCACGGGGATTCGGTGTTCCTTACACTCCTCTATCAGCCTCTCCCTTTTCAGCAAGTAGATCCAATTGAGCGAGTCGGTGGTCAGCGTTGTACCTTCGGGGGCCGTTGTGTTTGTTGTTTCTGATGGTGTGTTCGTGGAACCAGCCGCGGCTGTGTAGGTGGTTGTTGTATTTGGTTTTCCACGTTCGTCTGTGGAGGAGGGTGCCTGATCGGGCGCCATTTATGAGGTGGCTTTTGTCGAAGGCTGAGGTAGCACTCAGTCAATCCAGGGTCAAGTAGAGGTCCCACAAACCCCCACTTAATAAGAACACAGTTGTTATATGTTAATGACGAATACACGCACGCACACACGGCTTGACGGGTAGTGAAAGCAGCAGCTTTCCGTGCAATGATGGCGGGGGAGGGAGGCGAGCGGCAGCTAACGGTCGTTGTAATAGCAGAGGGGTCGGTGCGGCGGTCGAACGGCGGGATCAGCACGACGGCCGGACGGCGGACAGTATTAGCGTACAGATTGGTAAAGCGGTATGCAGTGGCGGGATTAGCACGGCGGCTGGACGGCGGACAGTATTAGCGGACAGATTGGTACAGCGATATGCAGTGGCGGGATTAGCACGGCGGCTGGACAGCGGACAGTATTAGCGAACTGATGGATGTAGTGGTATTGACGCATTGACGGTACCAGCGAGCTGGTTGGACGGTGGTGAGGTAGCAGCGGCTAACGGTCGTCGTAGCAGCGGCGCAACGGCGGTAGGATAGCAGGCGGCTAACGGTCGTCGGAGCAGCGGCGGAACGGCGGTAGGATAACGACGGCAACAACGGTCGTCGGAGCAGCGGCGCAACGGCGGTAGGATAGCGAGCGGCTTACGGTCGTCGTAGCGGCGGCGCAACGGCGTGGGATAGCGACGACAACAATAGGGAAACGGAGCGCGTACCAGTGTCTTTGTTGCTTTATTGGAGTTTCTTGCGATATGCCCCTTTTCTCTACAATTGTAGCAAATTTGACCACCCGTTCCCTTAAAATCATTATTCGCATCAACCGATACGTGTGATTACTGCAGTTGAATATTTCTGTAGTTGGTTTCACTTGCTCTATTCATATTCTCGCCAACTGCAGGTATTTGTGAGAGTGATTGTAGCAAATCCGAACACTTTGTAAACTTCATAGCGCTTAGCGTTTTACGCAAACTATCGTCACTTAGACCGTTCAAGATGTAACGAATTATCGAAGCGTCTTCGATATTGCCCCTTCTTCCTATTGCTAACAACTTATAAAAATACTCTTTACTCATTTTCATATTCATCATTTGAATTTGCGCATCTGCAGAATTTCTAACGTACGGGAAATCAGATAGAAATGCCACAACAAAATCATTCCACTCGCGAAATGCTGGCTGCGCATCGGCCCATCGCTTTGCAACTCCCCTCAGTCGACTGAGAACAGCAAAAACAACAAAAGTGTCTTCCCATTGATACATTTCTCTCAATTGTTCCACTCTCTCAATAAATTGCGTTGATGAGTATGTGCCATCAAGAGGGTCGAATTCCGCCAGAATTGCTGCTATTTCACTTGGTGTGCGAATAAATCTGTCTCAACCTATGTACCTCTCCCCTAATCGTGAATACGGGGACTGTAACCAACCGTCTGCTGCTTGCGTCGCTGCCCAAGGCTGTGTGCATGGCATGCTTTGGCATGTAGCATAAACTTGTTGCGATGGTGTTTGTTGAATCGAATTCGGGTAAATCGTCTGCTGCTGTGACATTGAAAACGGTTGCTGTAAGTTCGGCATCGCACTTACACACATTGGCGATGCTGATGGCGACACGCTGATCGGCATTGCTTGTGGCCGATCTGACGCTGGTAACTGTAAAGCCGTGGAATGCGATGATGAAATATTCGATACACAAAGTTTCGCATTATGATGCCAATTTGATGCAGAACAAGCTTGATGATTTACCTCCTCCGTGGAGCGAATACCTTGCAACTGTACATCACTTAGTTGTTTCACTGCGGCACATAGCGCACTAACCTGCATCACCAATTGCGTCATTCGTAAGTCATCCCTCCTTTGCTCTTCAATTTTCTGCTGATCCGTACCTTTCGTCTGTGCAACAGATGCACTCGCTAGCGATAGCGAATATGACTCTAAGATTGGCTTCACCACATCTGCGTCTGCTTCCAGTATGCGATTTATAAGTTCACTTTTTGCGCCGGTTGTTTTCAGCTGATGCTTGGTTAATAGTTCTTTCAATTGTGCAACATTAAATGCATTTAGGTCCATCTTCACTTCTGATGTCTGTCATTACGGACAGAAGTCAAAATGGCTATTTATTCGGTTTAATCAAATTAACGACTGATTCTTTTAATATCTATTGAAAGTTATGTTACATCCGTATCAGAGACAAAATGAATAATAATAATGAATAATAAGAAAGAATGAATGAATGAAGTAAAAAGTGGAGTAAATAAATGCGTTGCCAGATCAGAGCATGTTAGCGATGACACATAGAGATCGGTGGTGTATATATTATATACTTCATATAAACTGTCATGTTTGCCCCTTTTTTACGGCTAGAAGCTTCAAAATTCATCAAATTTCATCAAATAGTTACGTTTACGTCATATAGTTTTGAAATACGTGATTCGTGGTCATAGTTTTTACATGTAGACCACAAAAAACGTGAAGCTTTGCATCCTCACACAAAGTACCTACCTATTTTTTATTTTATATTTATCTTAAAAATCATTTAAAAAAAAAAAAAAAATCATTTAGATATGTTCAAATTTCACCAAATGCTTATGTGTATAGCATATATTGTTGTCTGAAAAAATCATAGAGACCGGCGGTATACTTATATAGTATATATCTCATACAACCAGTTGTGCAGATAAGAAACTTTGCACAATTTCTTCCCCATTTTAACAGCTAGAAGCTTCAAATTTCACCAAATGCTTACGTGTATAGCATATATTGTTGTCTGAAAAAATCATTGACATCGGTTGTATATATAGTATATATCTCATACAACCGATTGTTCAGATAAGAAACTTTGCGCAATTTCTGCCCCATTTTAACAGCTAGAAGCTTCAAATTTTACTAAATGCTTACGTATATAGTATATATTTTTGTGTCAAAAAATCATAGAGTTCGGTGATATATAAATATATATATGATGGTATATATAGTATTTATATATATTTTTCTGCGATTTCGGCCTCATGTTAACAGCTAGAAGCTTCAAATTTCACCAAATGCTTACGTGTATAGCATATATTGATGTCTGAAAAAATCATTGAGATCGGTGGTATACATAGTATATATCTGATACAACCTATTGTTCAGATAAGAAACTTTGCGCAATTTCTGCCCCGTTTTAACAGCGAGAAGCTTCAAATTTCACCAAATGCTTACGTATATAGCATTTATTTTTGTCTGAAAAAATCATAGAGTTCGGTGGTATATATATTATATACTTCATATAAACTTTAATTTTTGCCCCTTTTTTACGGCTAGAAGCTTCAAAATTCATCAAATAGTTACGTTTACGTCATATATTGTTGAAATACGTGATTCGTAGTCATAGTTTTTACACGCATACCACAAAAAACCTGAAACTTTGCATCCTCAGACAAAGTACCTACCTGTTTTTTATTTTATATTTATCTTAAAAATCGGTTAGGTGTGTAGATCTGTTCACTATATATTTCTTATCTTATACATCCGATTATTCGGAGCTTACGAACGAGATAAGATTATTGTTCAGCCCCATTCATGAAAGGTATGAAGTCTTCGGCACAGCCGAAGACAGTCCCGTTCTTACTTGTTTATTCTATATTTATCTTAAAAATCTTTTAGGTGTGTAGATCTGTTCAATATATATTTCTTATCTTATACATCCGATTATTCGGAGATTACGAACGGGATAAAATTATTGTTCAGCCCCATTCGTGAAAGGTATGAAGTCTTCGGCACAGCCGAAGACAGTCCCGTTCTTACTTGTTTATTTTATATTTATCTTAAAAATTGTTTAGGTGTGTAGATCTGTTCACTATATATTTCTTATCTTATACATCCAATTATTCGGAGATTACGAACGGGATAAGATTATTGTTCAGCCCGCACAGCCGCAGCTTTCTTGTTTATTTTATATTTATCTTAAAAATCGTTTAGATATGTTCAAATTTCACCAAATGCTTACGTGTATAGCATATATTGTTGTCTGAAAAAATCATAGAGACCGGGGGTATATATAGTATATATCTCATACAACCGATTGTGCAGATAAGAAACTTTGCGCAATTTCTTCCCCATTTTACCAACTAGAAGCTTCAAATTTCACCAAATGCTTACGTGTATAGCATATATTGTTGTCTGAAAAAATTGATGAGATCGGTCGTATATATAGTATATATCCCCCACAACCGATTGTTCAGATAAGAAACTTTTCGTAATTACTGCCCTATTTAAAAAGCTAGAGGCTTCAAATTTCAACGAATGCTTACGCATATAGCATATATTGTTGTCTGAAAAGATCATAAAGATCGGTCCATTTTAACAGCGAGAAGCTTCAAATTTCACCGAATGCTTACGTATATAGCATTTACTGTTGTCTGAAAAAATCATAGCGATCGGTTGTACATATAGTATATATCTTATACAACCGATTGTTCAGATAAGAAACTTTTCGCAATTTCTACCCCATTCTAACAGCTATAAGCTTCAAATTTCACCGATTGCTTACGTATATAATATATATTGTTGTGTCTAAAAATCATAGAGATCGGTGATATATATAATATATATATGATGGTATATATAGTATAATTTTTTGCGATTTCGGCCCCATTTTAACAGCTAGAAGCTTCAAATTTAACCAAATGCTTACGTGTATAGCAAATATTGATGTCTGAAAAAATCATTGAGATCGGTGGTATACATAGTATATATCTCATACAACCGATTGTTCAGATAAGAAGCTTTGCGCAATTTCTGCCCCGTTTTAACAGCTAGAAGCTTCAAATTTCACCAAATGCTTACGAGTATAGCATATATTGATGTCTGAAAAAATCATTGAGATCGGTGGTATACATAGTATATATCTCATACAACCGATTGTTCACATAAGAAGCTTTGCGCAATTTCTGCCCCGTTTTAAGAGCTAGAAGCTTCAAATTTCACCAAGTGCTTACGTGTATAGCATATATTGATGTCTGAAAAAATCATTGAGATCGGTTGTATATATAGTATATATATGATAGTATATATAGTATATATATATTTTCGCAATTTTAGCCCCATTTTAACAGCTAGAAGCTTCAAATTTCACCGAATGCTTACGTATATAGCATATATTCTTGTCTGAAAAAATCATAGCTATCGGTTGTATATATAGTATATATCTCATACAACCGATTGTTCAGATAAGAAACTTTTCGCAATTTCTACCCCATTCTAACAGCTATAAGCTTCAAATTTTAACGATTGCTTACGTATATAGTATATATTGTTGTCTGAAAAAATCATAAAGATCGGTGGTATATATAGTATATATATGATGGTATATATAGTATATATATAGTATATATATTTTTTTTTTGCGATTTCAGCCCCATTTTAACAGCTAGAAGCTTCAAATTTCACCAAATGTTTACGTGTATAGCATGTATTGATGTCTGAAAAAATCATTGAGATCGGTGGTATACATAGTATATATCTCATACAATCGATTGTTCAGATAAGAAGCTTTGCGCAATTCTGCCCCGTTTTAACAGCTAGAAGCTTCAAATTTCACCGAATGCTTACGTATATAGCATTTACTGTTGTCTGAAAAAATCATAGCGATCGGTTGTACATATAGTATATATCTTATACAACCGATTGTTCAGATAAGAAACTTTTCGCAATTTCTACCCCATTCTAACAGCTATAAGCTTCAAATTTCACCGATTGCTTACGTATATAATATATATTGTTGTGTCTAAAAATCATAGAGATCGGTGATATATATAATATATATATGATGGTATATATAGTATAATTTTTTGCGATTTCGGCCCCATTTTAACAGCTAGAAGCTTCAAATTTAACCAAATGCTTACGTGTATAGCAAATATTGATGTCTGAAAAAATCATTGAGATCGGTGGTATACATAGTATATATCTCATACAACCGATTGTTCAGATAAGAAGCTTTGCGCAATTTCTGCCCCGTTTTAACAGCTAGAAGCTTCAAATTTCACCAAATGCTTACGAGTATAGCATATATTGATGTCTGAAAAAATCATTGAGATCGGTGGTATACATAGTATATATCTCATACAACCGATTGTTCACATAAGAAGCTTTGCGCAATTTCTGCCCCGTTTTAAGAGCTAGAAGCTTCAAATTTCACCAAGTGCTTACGTGTATAGCATATATTGATGTCTGAAAAAATCATTGAGATCGGTTGTATATATAGTATATATATGATAGTATATATAGTATATATATATTTTCGCAATTTTAGCCCCATTTTAACAGCTAGAAGCTTCAAATTTCACCGAATGCTTACGTATATAGCATATATTCTTGTCTGAAAAAATCATAGCTATCGGTTGTATATATAGTATATATCTCATACAACCGATTGTTCAGATAAGAAACTTTTCGCAATTTCTACCCCATTCTAACAGCTATAAGCTTCAAATTTTAACGATTGCTTACGTATATAGTATATATTGTTGTCTGAAAAAATCATAAAGATCGGTGGTATATATAGTATATATATGATGGTATATATAGTATATATATAGTATATATATTTTTTTTTTGCGATTTCAGCCCCATTTTAACAGCTAGAAGCTTCAAATTTCACCAAATGTTTACGTGTATAGCATGTATTGATGTCTGAAAAAATCATTGAGATCGGTGGTATACATAGTATATATCTCATACAATCGATTGTTCAGATAAGAAGCTTTGCGCAATTCTGCCCCGTTTTAACAGCTAGAAGCTTCAAATTTCACCAGATTGTTACGTATATAGCATATATTTTTTTCACCAAATGCTTACGTATATATATTTTTAAATAATATAAATCTGGCAACTCTAATTATCAGTTTTCTTTTCATACTATTTCATTACACCTCTGTTCGTATTATACTGAATAAAGTTAGTCGCCATCTTACTCTGAAACTGCGTGTACAAATCTCTATTACAACAGGTTATGGGCCTATCCACATAGAGTAAAATTAAAGTTAAATATATTAATTTAATTAAAATGGCGACGGGCACACTCAGTTTTCCTTTCGAAAAACTTCGCGGTCGGGAAAATTTTTATGTTTGGCGGCGAAATGCAAAGTCATACTTGGTGCTGAAAAGTTGTTGGAAAATCACCGAAGCAGGTTTGTCTGAAAATGCATCGGAAAAAGATCGTGACACAAACGAACGGGCGCTGGCGGAGATTACGCTCATGGTGGAGCCGAGTAATTTCTCGCACATAGCAAATGCACAGACGGCAAAAGAAGCATGGGATTCAATAATGGCAGCGTATGAGGACAGTGGTTTAACTCGCAAGGTAGAGCTTTTGAAAAAGCTGGTGCATTTAAAACTCGAACAGTTCCAGTCCATACAGGATTATGTGAATGAAGTGGTCATGACTTCAATAAAATTGCAAAGTGCAGGTTTAAATGTCGGTGATGAATTGATTGCATCTTTATTGCTAGCTGGGTTGCCTAATGAGTATCAAGCTCTTGTTATGGCAGTGGAAAATTCCAAATCGAAGTTAACCGTCGACAGCGTAAAGAATTTGTTGTTGCAAGACGTCAAATTGGATTGTAGTAAGGAATCCACCAACAACGCTTTGTATTCGAAGAATTTCGAACCGAAAAAGAATGACAAAAATTCTAATCGTAAAAAGTTTCGTTGTTTTAATTGTGGTCAGGAAGGCCATATGCGTAAAGAGTGTCGTAAATCTATACAGTCGAAAAAAGCAAATGAGAACGAAAGTAAAAGCAAGACAGCTATGTTTTCAAATTCTTTGCTAGCGAATTCGTGTTTACACTCTCAGAGTGGCGAGTGTGTATGGTACGTCGACTCAGGCGCAACGTCGCATATGACGAACGATCAACAGTTGCTTTCAAAAGTTCGAGCAGCAGAACACAACGAAGTTATTTTAGCTAACAGTGAGCGAGTTCCTGTTAACAGCGTAGGAGATGTTAGCCTACTGTTAAATGTCAACAAACAGAAAATTCCAACTAATGTTCGAAATGTTGAATATGTTCCTAGTCTTTGTGCAAATCTTTTGTCAGTTCGACAAATGACTAAGCAAAACAAAAAGGTGGTGTTCGAAAAAAATGTATGTAAAATTTTCGATGTGAAAGGCAATTTAATAGCAAAGGCATTTGCGGACAACGATTTATACAAGTTGGATTGCGTTAAAAATAAAGTTGGGAGAGCAATGACTACAGTTGATAACTTTGAGCTTTGGCATCGTAGGCTGGCACACATTTGCAAGGAAAATATGAAACGAGTGCAGAATTAAACGCTTGGCGTTAATTACAGCAGCACAAGTGACAAAGGGTGTATTATATGCTGTAAAGGTAAACAAACTAGAAATATAAACAAATCAGCTGGTACGCGTGCAGAAAATTTGTTAGACATCATACATTCTGACGTGCTTGGTCCAATTAGCACAAAATCGTTCAGTGGTGCAAGATTTTTACTTGTATTTGTTGATGATTTTTCAAGAAAGGTATTTGCGATACCGATTGTACGAAAGTCAGATGTGTTTGCTAAATTTAAGGAATTTAAAAGCGAAGTAGAGACACAGTGTGGCCGTAAAATAAAAGTGCTGAGGACAGACAATGGCACTGAATATTGCAACGAACCATTTGAAAATTTTTTGCGTGATTGTGGCATTGTTCATCAAAAAACAGCTCCCTACACGCCCGAACAGAACGGGGTGGCTGAGCGTATGAACCGAACGTTGATTGAACGTGTTAGATGTATGTTATTAGATTCTGGCCTGAGAAATATATTCTGGGCAGAGGCTGCAAACACGGCAGCATATTTGGTAAACCGCATTCCATGTAGAGGTAATAATCGAAGTCCAGAAGAAATATGGTCAGGTGTTAAACCTAATTTAAAGCATTTACGAATATTTGGTTGTACAGCGATGGTACACATACCGAAACAAAAACGTTCAAAACTTGATGCAAAATCAGATGAGTGCATATTTGTAGGATATTGTGCTGTGTCAAAAGCTTACCGGCTTTATCGTAAATCTGATTACAAGTTTATTGTGAGCCGTGATGTTACATTTATAGAAAATTCATGTGACGTAACGAAACATACAGAGCCAAATTTGATTATTGATATTATTGATACAAGGGAAGATTATAACATTAACAATTCAGAGGAGGATAATATGAGCGAATTGTTAGATGTCAACAAATCTTCGGACAGTGACTACGATACTCCTGATGAAAGTGAAGCAGTTAATATGCATAGTGACGATTATGATAAATTGTATCCAGTTCGTCGGTCGGAGCGTATTGCAAACAAAACGAAAAGAAATTTGTTGTTGACAGTGGTGTCTGATGCTGATGACCCTGTTAGTGTTGAAGAGGCATTGTATAGTGCAGAATCAAGTGCCTGGAAGCGCGCCATGGAAGAGGAGATGGATTCTCTTAAGTCAAACAACACGTGGGTGCTTACGAAATTGCCTGCTGGTAGAAAGGCAATAAGTTCAAAATGGGTATTCAAAGTGAAACGTGATGCAGCTGGTGAGTTTGTTCGTTATAAAGCAAGGCTCGTTGTGAAAGGTTGCTCGCAGAAACAAGGCGTCGATTATTCGGAAACATATTCACCGGTAGTTAGGTATAACTCATTGCGATTCTTGTTCGCCATGGCAGCGAAATATGACTTGGCGGTGCATCAATTAGATGCGGTAACAGCATTTTTAAATGGTGAGCTTCGTGAAGAAGTATACATGAAGCAACCGGAAGGCTATGATGATGGTTCAGGCAGAGTATGTCGTTTGGAAAAGTCACTATACGGCTTGAAACAAGCAAGCAAAGTTTGGAACGATAAATTGAATACAGTACTCATCGGTATAGGACTAGTTCGGAGCGAAGTCGATCAATGTATCTACTATTGTGTAAAAGATCAAAGTATGGTTTACGTAGCGATTTATGTAGACGACGTGTTGGTGTTCTCCAATGACAAAAAGGCTACACAGCGTATCAAGAGCGAGTTGTCTTCCAGATTTAAAATGAAAGACATGGGTTCAGCGTCATCCGTATTGGGCATGCGAGTTCAAAGAGATGAGGTAAAAAAACTAATAAAACTTGATCAATCTGAATATATTTGCAGTGTGCTCAAACGTTTTGGAATGGATGACTGTAATGCCGTTGCTACGCCACTTGATTTGTCACAGAAGCTAACTATTGAAATGTGTCCACAAACTGAAGAAGCAAAGAAAGAGATGGAAAATATTCCATATATGGAGGCTATTGGTTGTCTGTTGTACGCAGCACAGAACACTCGACCTGATATCAGCTTCGCGGTCAATTTACTGAGTCGGTTTACACAAAATCCCGGCAAAGCTCATTGGCTTGCAGTGAAGCGTGTGATGCGATATTTGAAGGGAACTATAAACAAAGGCATCGTGTACAAAAAATCTGCTGAAGGTCTAGTTGGATTTTGCGATGCTGACTGGGCAGGAGATCTTGATCAGCGTCGATCAACTTCTGGTTACATGTTCGTTATGCAGGGTGGTGCTATATCTTGGTCAACGCATAGACAGCGAACCGTTGCATTGTCATCAACAGAAGCAGAACTTATGTCAATAGTGGGTGCAATGCAAGAAACGATTTGGTTGAACCGATTGGAATCTGAGCTTATTCCTCGTGATGCAAAAACAACAACATTGGATTGCGATAACAAAAGCGCAATTCATATTGTTCGTAACAACAATTTTTCTCCACGTACTAAACATGTCGATATAAAGGTGAAATTCATACAAGAAAGGCTGGAAGATAAGTCGTTAAAGCTAGAGTACATTTCTACAAGCGAGATGTTGGCAGATGGTTTAACGAAAGCTATACCAGCTGTTAAGAATGAATTTATTAATGTCGGAATAGGTTTACAGTAAACTTAGATATGTATTACTTAACATAGTTTTTGCAATGTAAACATTTTGGATTTGAATTAATGGTCGTAAATTTTTACTTATATATATTTACAATGTTGCCAGATGTTCTATTAAAGGGAAGTATTGTTAAATAATATAAATCTGGCAACTCTAATTATCAGTTTTCTTTTCATACTATTTCATTACACCTCTGTTCGTATTATACTGAACAAAGCTAGTCGCCATCTTACTCTGAAACTGCGTGTACAAATCTCTATTACAACAATATAGCATATATTGTTGTCTGAAAAAATCATAGAGATCGGTGGTATATATATCATATACTTCATATAAACTGTAATTTTTGCCCCTTTTTTACGGCTAGAAGCTTCAAAATTCATCAAATAGTTACGTCTACGTCATATATTTTTGAAATACGTGATTCGTAGCCCCAGTTTTACATGCAGACCACAAAAATCGTGAAGCTTTGCATCCTCACACAAAGTACCTACCTATCTTTTATTTTATATTTATCTTAAAAATCGTTTAGATATGTTCAAATTTCACCAAATGCTTACGTGTATAGCATATATTGTTGTCTGAAAAAATCATAGAGACCGGTGGTATATATAGTATATATCTCATACAACCGATTGTGCAGATAAGAAACTTTGCGCAATTTCTTCCCCATTTTACCAACTAGAAGCTTCAAATTTCACCAAATGCTTACGTGTGTAGCATATATTGTTGTCTGAAAAAATCATTGAGATCGGTGGTATATATAGTATATATCTCATACAACCGATTGTTCAGATAAGAAACTTTGCGCAATTTCTGCCCCATTTTAACAGCTAGAAGCTTCAAATTTCACCAAATGCTTACGTATATAGCATATATTATTGTCTGAAAAAATTTATGAGATCGGTAGTATATATAGTATATATCCCCCACAACCGATTGTTCAGATAAGAAACTTTTCGTAATTACTGCCCTATTTAAAAAGCTAGAGGCTTCAAATTTCAACGAATGCTTACGCATACGATTGTTCAGATAAGAAACTTTTTGCAATTTCTACCCCATTCTAACAGCTATAAGCTTCAAATTTCACCGATTGCTTACGTATATAATATATTGTTGTGTCAAAAAATCATAGAGATCGGTGATATACATAATATATAAATGATGGTATATATAGTATATATATATATAGTATATATATTTTTTTTTGCGATTTCGGCCCCATTCTAACAGCTAGATGCTTCAAATTTCATCAAATGTAATGAAAACTGCGCAAATTTATAATACCGTTCAATTCAGTGGTTTATTAAGAAGTAAGAAAATAGTTTCATTTTACATATTATGAATGACATTTAAAACAGGGTTCACGAATTTCAAAGATTCAAAGTACAGAGTTTCAATGTTCAACACTCCTTCTCAACGTTAATGCTGTTTTACATTAAAAAATAATTACAAAATATTCATATCATTTGTAAATTTCATATGTTTGACTTTCGGAAGGCTTTTCGTGAATACATCAGCTGTCATCTGGTCCGTTGGACAATACGATAAAACGATCTTTTTAGCATTTACCAGTTCGCGTATAGGTGATATCGAACGTCGATGTGCTTGGTTCTATTATGGTACACAGGATTACTTGCCAGCTTTTGTGCACCTTGATTATCGATGTTTAGAGTGATCGGATCACCATTCCAGAAACCTATCTCTGTTAGTAAACGTTGTAAGTAAACTGCTTCTTTGGCGGCATTTGATGCTGCCATATATTCAGCTTCTGTGCTGCTTAACGCTATGGTGGCTTGCTTCTTGGACTCCCAAGATATAGCGCTGTTTCCGTAAAAGAATACGAATCCCGTATATGATTTTCGGTCATGGGAATCACTTCCCCAATCAGCATCGACAAAACCTTCAACATGTCTACTACCCGCCTTGTACGTAAGTTTTAAGTCAATGGTAGCTTTCAAATACCTCAAAATATGTTTCGCAGCAGTCATATGCTCAACATGTGGATCATTGTTTCTCTGCGATAATTTTGAAACAGAGTGTAAAATATCTGGTCGGGTTGTTATGCCCAAATGCATAAGAGCCCCTATCAACGATTGATATAGCGCTTCAGTTAATATCTGCTTTGTTACAGTTTTCGTTACATGCAACTTGATATCCAGCTTCTAATGGAACAGCCGTTGGTTTACATTCATTCATGCCATACTCATTTAACAAATCTTTAATATATTGTTCGTGACTCAAAGTAATATGACCCACCTCGTCTTTTCGATGGATTTTTATTCCAAGAAAATGTTGGAGTTCACCTTTCTCTACTACTTCGAATTTTTTAGATATCAGTGCTTTAATTGTTAGCAATTTCGATTTACATTTGCATGCTATGATCATGTCATCTACATATACTGCGATAAGAACAAACTCGTTCTCGAACTTCATTTTATATAAACATGGCTCATTCTCACAAGCGTCAAACCCAATTTGCTTAAGTACTTCATCTAACTTAACATTCCATTGCCTGCCAGATTGTTTCAACCCATAAAGTGATTTCTTCAACTTAAGAACTTTTTTGGGTTCTTTCTTTCAAATAAAATATTCAGGTTGCTGCATGTATATTTCGTCTATCAAATCGCCATTTAAGTATGCAGTACTAACGTCTAACTGATGTAAATGCATTTTGTTTTCTACAGCTATTGCCAATAACATGCGAATGGTAGCGTAGCGAACAACAGGAGAAAACGTTTCACTGTAATCTATACCAAAACGCTGCTCACATCCTTTAGCTACAAGCCTTGCCTTGTATCGCTCAATTTCACCACTGCTATTACGTTTCAATGTAAAAACCCATTTATTTTTAATAGCCCTTTTACCCGGTGGTAAATCTACATAAATCCAAGTTTCATTTTTCATCAATGCATCGAATTCATCTTGCATTGCTTTCTTCCAGTATTCGTGACTCTCACTCGATACCGCTTCAGTGACAGTAAGTGGAATGCTCACACTTGTTACATTATTGATAACATGGTACTGCTTTTTAGGACGTTCACGCAATCCTGTTCGCACCAACCTGGGTCTACCCCTACCAATTTTATTAACGTTCTCACTAATCTCCTCCTGCTTGCTATTTTCCTCAGAATAGCTTGAACTTGAACTCGGCTCATCCGCACTATCATACACTGAACTATCGCTATGAATTTCCTCTGTGCCAGCTGTTGGCAAAACAATATTTCTATTACTCTCCTCCTCGACAATGAATTGTAAATCTACTGTATCTACATTTGTTATGCTGTCACTATACGCAAAGTTGTCACCAACATTTGCCTCATTGAAAACAAATTCTCTTTTTATAATAATCTGATTACATTCTTTGTCGTACAAACGATATGCTTTGCTTTCAAGTGAGTATCCAACCATTATAAATTGTTTTCCCTTAGCTTTGAATTTGCCGTGCTGTGTTTTATCTAGCCCTACTGCTATAGCGCCAAACGTTTTTAAGTGTGCGACTATTGGTTTTTTATTAAACCACATTTCATACGGGGTTTTGTTAACAAGACATTTTGTTGGACACCTATTTCACAAATAAGCTGCCGTTGATATAGCTTCAGCCCATAAATTTTTCTGAACCTTAGCATGTAAAAGCATACATCGTGCCATTTCCACAAGTGTGCGATTCGCCCTTTCTGCTACACCATTCTGTTGTGGTGTATAAGGCACAGTTAATTCGTGACGTATACCATTTTTTTTCAAAAACGAATCGAACTCACTATTGACATATTCTTTGCCATTGTCGCTTCTTAATGCTTTTATTTTGCAGTTTGTTTCACGTTCTACATACGCCTTGTATGTTTTAAATTTATCTAAAACTTCGCTCTTCGTTTTTAGAAAATAAATACTAATAAACCTTGATTTATAATCAATTAGTGTCAAAAAATAACGCGAACCCCCTACTGATTGTATATTTATCGGGCCACATACATCTGAATGTATTAGTTCTAATAACATTTCTGATTTTCTCTCAGATTGCTTAGGGAATGGTAACGTATGTATTTTACTTATCATACAAGTATTACAACATATTTTATCATCTTTCTGCTGTAAATTCATGCCTCGCACCATATCATTTTTATTTAAATCACGTAGGCTTTGATAATTAAGATGGCCATACCTGTTGTGCCAAACTTCATTACTAATCATAGTAAACAAGCCTTCTCGATTCAATTCTACTACATACAGGTTGTGCTGTTTGATCGCTCTCAATACAACTTCACCATACTCGTCGTTTATATATGCATGCTCGTCTTTAAATTTGACTGTCATACCGCGCTCTACTGCTTTGCTTATAGAAATGAAATTCGCCTTCAAATTCGGCGAGTACAATACATTGTGCAACCGAACATTTCGTTGTTTTGTTTTCAACAATACATCACCTTTTCCAAATGCTACTATTGATGTGTTTGATGCTAGCCAAATATTCTCTCTTACCTCTTCATAATTCACGAACATTGCCTTGTTGTTACACATGTGAGATGTTGCCCGGCTGTCTATATACCAACATGTTTCGTCGAATGTTCTGGGCGTTTTTGTCATTTCAATAACATTCATAGCAGCTTCGCTAACATTTTTCTTTTCTTTGTTGTTGCACTTACATGCATAATGATCTTTCTTACCGCATACAAAACATTTACCATTAAACTTCTGCTGCGTTCTCTTATTGACATTTTCACGAGCTACGAATGCTTGTTGTCCACCAATTTCCGATGCTATGACCTGCCTTTTACGCCGTTCTCCCTCTTCTAAAAACTTTAACTTTAATGCATTAAAATTTGGTAGATCATCGCGCGTCTCCATCGCTATTACAAAATTCTCGTACGATTTAGGTAAGCTGGATAACAGAATTATACTTAACAATTCATCTTGTATTGAAATACCAGTCTCCGCCAACTTATCAGCCACTTCAGTAAAAGAATTCAGAAATATTTGTACATTCTCCTCCTCGCCCGTTTGCTTGCTTAACAGCTGCTTGTACAATGAAACTTTTTGTACTGGACCCTGAGGCTTATGCACCTCCTTTAATTTCTGCCATGCTTCTGCTGATGACTTGCAGTTCTTGATATAAATAAGTTGATTTGACTTCACACTGAGTAGAATCGTTGCCAACGCTTTTTCGTCATTTACTGTCCATAATGCCAATTCGTCTGCATTTGTAGGTTTCGCTTCATTTACCACTTTCCACAAACCACCATGGATTAGCACACTTCTCATCTGTACAATCCATGTTTCATAGCTGGACACATCCAGTTTTTCAATAGCATAAAGTGATGATGATGCCATTTTATATTACACAATTTTTTATATGGAAACTTCTGGGCACATAACCTAATGAAAACTGCGCAAATTTATAATACCGTTCAATTCAGTGGTTTATTAAGAAGTAAGAAAATAGTTTCATTTTACATATTATGAATGACATTTAAAACAGGGTTCACGATGTTCAAAGATTCAAAGTACAGAGTTTCAATGTTCAACAAAATGCTTACGTGTATAGCGTATATTGATGTCTGAAAAAATCATTGAGATCGGTGGTATACATAGTATATATCTCATACAATCGATTGTTCAGATAAGAAACTTTTCGCAATTTCTACTCCATTCTAACAGCTATAAGCTTCAAACTTCACCGATTGCTTACGTATATAGTATATATTGTTGTGTCAAAAATTCATAGAGATCGGTGATATATATAATATATAAATGATGGTATATATAGTATATATATAGTATATATATTGTCACGGATATCAGCATCACTAAGCTATACCATCACTAAGGCCATGCTAAGCGATATTTACGTCAATAATCAAATCAAGTATACACATATATAAGGCAGCCAAGAGATGTCACACACAGATGCATTTACTTATCCGCTTATGTGTGCGCGAGAGACTGTAAACTACAAACATTCACATCAATAATTCAATCATTATGTATCTAAATAAACGAAACAATAACTGAGTCTACATATATGTACCATGTACGTATATGAGCAGCGGAGAGTCAATGCACTAACACATGCATATATCTGAGAAGTTTGAGAGCTACTGGATTAGTATATTCTGGAGGCGCCTAAAAGATGTATAAAATTGTGCAATTTTAGTTATAGCTGAGAAGTTTGAGAGCTCATGGACAATGCTAGTAGATTCTAGAAAAATGCGAACGAGGAAGCCAAATAGTATAAAAGGCGACAGATGTAGAGGCGCTGTAATTCAGTGTGATATGAGTTGTCAAGCAGTTGCGATTAAGACGATATCTATCGAGCAATAGCAGTATTATTTTGAATAGTAGAGTTTCATTGAGCTATCATTCAGTGTGGTTATTAAGCAAGCTATTCGTTGAACAGTTTGAGTGTTATTGTGAAGTACTTTAATAAAGGCCATTTTGCATTATTACAAATTCGAGTTATTTATTCAACAGTTTAGTGATTCGAACTTAGCAGAGGATTGCAAATAAGAGGTTTTGCAGAAAATTCGTTACAATATATATATTTTTTTTGCGATTTCGGCCCCATTTTAACAGCTAGAAGCTTCAAATTTCTCCAAATGCTTACGCGTATAGCATATATTGATGTCTGAAAAAATCATTGAGATCGGTGGTATACATAGTATATATCTCATACAACCGATTGTTCAGATAAGAAATTTTGCGCAATTTCTGCCCCGTTTTAACAGCTAGAAGCTTCAAATTTCACCAAATGCTTACGTATATAGCATATCTTGTTGTCTGAAAAAATCATAGAGATCGGTGGTATATATATTATATACTTCATATAAACTGTAATTTTTGCCCCTTTTTTACGGCTAAAAGCTTCAAAATTCATCAAATTTCATCAAATAGTTACGTTTACGTCATATATTTTTGAAATACGTGATTCGTAGTCATAGTTTTTACATACAGACCACATAAAACGTGAAGCTTTGCATCCTCACACAAAGTACCTACCTATTTTTATACCTTTCATGAAAATGAAATGGTATATTAATTTCGTCACGAAACCCAAAATTGTAAGTCCTTAAAAGAAAATAGATAGACCCACCATTAAGTATACCGAAATAATCAGGATGAAGAGCTGATTTAATTTAACCATGTCCGTCTGTCTGTTTGTATGCAAACTAGTCCCTCAATTTTTGAGATATATTGATAAAATTTGGTGAGCGGGTGTATTTGGGTGTCCGATTAGACGTTTGTCGGAACCGGCCGGATCGGACCACTATAGCATATATCCTCCATACAACCGATTTTTCAGAAAAAGAGGATTTTTGTCATATCTTCCTCAATTTAACAGATTGAAGTTTCAAACTTCACCATATAATTTCGTATATTGTACATATTGTTGCCTGAAAAAATTGATGAGATCGGTCGTATATATAGTATATATCCCCCACAACCGCTTGTTCAGATAAGAAACTTTTCGTAATTACTGCCCTATTTAAAGAGCTAGAGGCTTAAAATTTCAACGAATGCTTACGCATATAGCATATATTGTTGTCTGAAAAAATCATAAAGATCGGTGGTATATATAGTATATATATGGTGGTATATATAGTATATATATATTGTATATATATATATTTTCGCAATTTTAGCCCCATTTTAACAGCGAGAAGCTTCAAATTTCACCGAATGCTTACGTATATAGCATTTATTGTTGTCTGAAAAAATCATAGCGATCGGTTGTATATATAGTATATATCTCATACAACCGATTGTTCAGATAAGAAACTTTTCACAATTTCTACCCCATTCTAACAGCTATAAGCTTCAAATTTCACCGATTGCTTACGTATATAATATATATTGTTGTGTCTAAAAAACATAGAGATCGGTGATATATATAATATATATATGATGGTATATATAGTATAATTTTTTGCGATTTCGGCCCCATTTTAACAGCTAGAAGCTTCAAATTTAACCAAATGCTTACGTGTATAGCAAATATTGATGTCTGAAAAAATCATTGAGATCGGTGGTATACATAGTATATATCTCATACAATCGATTGTTCAGATAAGAAGCTTTGCGCAATTTCTGCCCCGTTATAACAGCTAGAAGCTTCAAATTTCACCAAATTGTTACGTATATAGCATATATTTTTGTCACCAAATGCTTACGTATATAGCATATATTGTTGTCTGAAAAAATCATAGAGATCGGTGGTATATATATCATATACTTCATATAAACTGTAATTTTTGCCCCTTTTTACGGCTAGAAGCTTCAAAATTCATCAAGTTTCATCAAATAGTTACGTCTACGTCATTAATTTTTGAAATACGTGATTCGTAGTCACAGTTTTACATGCAGACCACAAAAATCGTGAAGCTTTGCATCCTCACACAAAGTACCTACCTATCTTTTATTTTATATTTATCTTAAAAATCATTTAGATATGTTCAAATTTCACCAAATGCTTACGTGTATAGCTTATATTGTTGTCTGAAAAAATCATAGAGACCGGTGGTATATATAGTATATATCTCATACAACCGATTGTGCAGATAAGAAACTTTGCGCAATTTCTTCCCCATTTTAACAGCTAGAAGCTTCAAATTTCACCCTGCCCTTTTTTAAGAGCTAGAGGCTTCAAATTTCAACGAATGCTTACGCATATAGCATATATTGTTGTCTGAAAAAATCATAAAGATCGGTGGCATATATAGTATATATATGGTGGTATATATAATATATATATATAGTATATATATATATATTTTCGCAATTTTAGCCCCATTTTAACAGCTAGAAGCTTCAAATTTCACCGAATGCTTACGCATATAGCATATATTGTTGTCTGAAAAAATCATAACGGTCGGTTGTATATATAGTATATATCTCATACAACCGATTGTTCAGATAAGAAATTTTCGCAATTTCTACCCCATTCTAACAGCTATAAGCTTCAAATTTCACCGATTGCTTACGTATATAGTATATATTGTTGTGTCAAAAAATCATAGAGATCGGTGATATATATAATATATATATGATGGTATGTATGTATATATATATATATATATATAATATATATATGATGGTATATATATATATATATATAATACATATATGATGGTATATATAGTATATATATATAGTATATATATATATTTTTTTTTTGCGATTTCGGACCCATTTTAACAGCTAGAAGCGTCAAATTTCACCAAATGCTTACGTGTATAGCATATATTGATGTCTGAAAAAATCATTGAGATCGGTGGTATACATAGTATATATCTCATACAACCGATTGTTCAGATAAGAAACTTTGCGCAATTTCTGCCCCGTCTTAACAGCTAGAAGCTTCACATTTCACCAAATGCTTACGTATATAGCATATATTGTTGTCTGAAAAAATCATAGAGATCGGTGGTATATATACTATATACTTCATATAAACTCTCATTTTTGCCCCTTTTTTACGGCTAGAAGCTTCAAAATTCATCAAATAGTTACGTTTTCGTCATATATTTTTGAAATACGTGATTCGTAGTCATAGTTTTTACATGCAGACCACAAAAAACGTGAAGCTTTGCATCCTCACACAAAGTACCTACCTATTTTTATACCTTTCATGAAAATGAAATGGTATACTAATTTCGTCACGAAACCCAAAATTGTAAGTCCTTAAAGGAAAATAGATAGACCTACCATTAAGTATACCGAAATAATCAGGATGAAGAGCTGAGTTGATTTAGCCATGTCCGTCTATCCGTCTGTCCGTCTGTCTGTTTGTATGCAAACTAGTCCCTCAATTTTTGAGATATATTGATAAAATTTGGTGAGCGGGTGTATTTGGGTATCCGATTAGACATTTGTCGGAACCGGCCGGATCGGACCACTATAGCATATATCCTCCATACAACCGATTTTTCAGAAAAAGAGGATTTTTGTCATATCTTACTCAATTTAACAGATTGAAGGTTCAAACTTCACCACATAATTTCGTATATTGTACATATTGTTGCCTGAAAAAATTGATCAGATCGCTCATATATATAGTATATATCCCCCACAACCGATTGTTCAGATAAGACACTTTTCGTAATTACTGCCCTATTTTAAGAGCTAGAGGCTTCAAATTTCAACGAATGCTTCCGCAGATAGCATATGTTGTTGTCTGAGAAAATCATAAAGATCGGTGGAATACATAGTATATATCTCATACAACCGATTGTTCAGATAAGAAACTTTGCCCAATCTCTGCCCCGTTTTAACAGCTAGAAGCTTCAAATTTCACCAAATTTCATCAAATAGTTACGTTTACGTCATATATTTTTGAAATACGTGATTCGTAGTCACAGTTTTGACATGCAGACCACAAAAAACGTGAAGCTTTGCATCCTCACACAAAGTACCTACTTATTTTTATACCTTTCATGAAAATGAAATGGTATATTTATTTCGTCACGAAACCCAAATTTGTAAGTCCTTAAAGGAAAACAGATAGACCCACCATTAAGTATACCGAAATAATCAGAATGAAGAGCTGAGTTGATTTAGCCATGTCCGTCTGTCTGTCTGTCTGACAGTCTGTCCGTCTGTCCGTCTGTCTGTTTGTATGCAAACTAGTCCCTCGATTTTTGAGATATCTTGATAAAATTTGGTGAGCAGGTGTATTTGGGTGTCCGATTAGACATTTGTCGGAACCGGCCGGATCGGACCACTATAGCATATATCCTCCATACAACCGATTTTTCAGAAAAAAGAGGATTTTTGTAATATCTTACTCAATTTAACAGATTGAAGCTTCAAACTTCACCATATACTTTCGTATATTGCACATATTGTTGCCTGAAAAAATTTATGAGATCGGTCGTATATATAGTATATATCCCCCACAACCGATTGTTCAGATAAGAAACTTTTCGTAATTACTGCCCTATTTTAAGAGCTAGAGGCTTCAAATTTCAACGAATGCTTACGTATATAGCATATATTGTTGTCTGAAAAAATCATACAGATCGGTGGTATATATAGTATATATATGGTGGTATATATAGTATATATATATAGTATATATATATAGTATATATATATATTTTCGCAGTTTTAGCCCCATTTTAACAGCTAGGAGCTTCAAATTTCACCGAACGCTTACGTATATGGGATATATTATTGTCTGAAAAAATCATAGAGATCAGTTGTATATATAGTATATATCTCAAACAACGGATTGTTCAGATAAGAAACTTTTCGCAATTTCTACCCCATTATAACAGCTATAAGCTTCAAATTTCACCGATTGCTTACGTATATAGAATATATTGTTGTGTCAAAAAATCATAGAGATCGGTGATATATATAATATATATAATGGTATATATAATATATATATAGTATATTTATATTTTTTTTTTGCGATTTCGGCCCCATTTTAACAGCTAGAAGCTTCAAATTTCACCAAATGCTTACGTGTATAGCATATATTGATGTCTGAAAAAATCATTTAGATCGGGTGTATACATAGTATATATCTCATACAAACGATTGTTCAGATAAGAGGCTTTGCGCAATTTCTGCCCCGTTTTAACAGCTAGAAGCTTCAAATTTCACCAAATGCTTACGTATATAGCACATATTGTTGTCTGAAAAAAATTATAGAGATCGGTGGTATATATATTATATACTTTATACAAACTCTCATTTTTGCCCCTTTTTTACGGATAGAAGCTTCAAAATTCATCAAGTTTCATAAAATAGTTACGTTTACTTCATATATTTTTGAAATACGTGATTCGTAGTCGCAGTTTTTACATGCAGACCACAAAAAACGTGAAGCTTTGCATCCTCACACAAAGTACCTACCTATTTTTATACCTTTCATGAAAATGAATTGGTATATTAATTTCGTCACGAAACCCAAAATTGTAAGTCCTTAAAGGAAAATAGATAGACCCACCATTAAGTATACCGAAATAATCAGAATGAAGAGCTGAGTTGATTTAGCCATGTCCATCTGTCTGTCTGTCCGTCTGTCTGTTTGTATGCAAACTAGTCCCTCAATTTTTGAGATATCTTGATCAAATTTGGTGAGCAGGTGTATTTGGGTGTCGGATTAGACATTTGTCGGAACCGGCCGGATCGGACCACTATAGCATATATCCTCCATACAACCGATTTTTCAGAAAAAAGAGGATTTTTGTAATATCTTACTCAATTTAACAGATTGAAGCTTCAAACTTCACCATATACTTTCGTATATTGCACATATTGTTGCCTGAAAAAATTTATGAGATCGGTCGTATATATAGTATATATCCCCCACAACCGATTGTTCAGATAAGAAACTTTTCGTAATTACTGCCCTATTTTAAGAGCTAGAGGCTTCAAATTTCAACGAATGCTTACGTATATAGCATATATTGTTGTCTGAAAAAATCATACTGATCGGTGGTATATATAGTATATATATGGTGGTATATATAGTATATATATATAGTATATATATATAGTATATATATATATTTTCGCAGTTTTAGCCCCATTTTAACAGCTAGAAGTTTCAAATTTCACCGAACGCTTACGTATATGGCATATATTATTGTCTGAAAAAATCATAGAAATCAGTTGTATATATAGTATATATCTCATACAACCGATTGCTCAGATAAGAAACTTCGCAATTTCTACCCCATTTTAACAGCTGCACAGTGGCCAACTTCGCTAGCGGCATTTAATTAAAATTTTCAAATTTGAGAAACCGTTAATTTTTTTTAACAATCGATAACAAATACATTCACTAGATTTGTATCGATTTTTAAAAGCTCAGCTTACAGCTGATGAACAGCTGTGAGCTGTCAAAGTCAGCACATGTTTCTGCAAGTGTTGTGCAAAATATTTCCGCCTTTTTGATCATCGTTTTCGTATTCGTGTTAAACTTGCAAATTTTATTATTTTCATTAAAAGTTTTGTTATATACTAACGCCAAGGTATGTATTATATAAAAAAAACTGTGGTTGTGATGTATACTTATGTTATTTATAAAACGTAATCGTGTTTAAGTGTATTAGCAACTCGCCCATTGTAACGTACACCTGTTTTTCGTGGAGTAGAACTTTCAAAATTCACCTAGATTCAGTGTAATTTTAAATTTTCCTATATGTGTAAACCATTGTGTGTCCAAAATGTCCAAAGTGAACTGCTAGTACCTGCGAGCCTTCAATTTATTGTACTTTTTAGGCAAAATGTCTGTGTCAAAACGCACCCTTTTTTTAATATGGCATGAAGAAGCGATCCCCACCAAGAAGTTTCTCGCCGCAGAAAATTATGTTTTTGTACCGTTTTGAGTAAAATTACCTATACTCAGAAGAGGCAGTGCAAAAATGGAAAGAAACTGCGCAATTTTGTTAGTAGGCTTATCCAAAAGTGGAAGGCCTGTGGCAGAGGTAAGGTGTTTTTCGAAAAAATTAACCAAGAATGGCTAGATACACCATTGGTATTGTTGGGAAAAAAAGCAAATGAAAATATTGGACGGCCGGAAAAAGAGCTTTCCAAGTGCTGCAGAAAAACGCAAGTCAATAAGATGTCAGGGCTTACAGAGGAAGTGTCATGTGAAGGATTGTTGGTAGCTGCAAGCTGCAGTTTATATAAAGCTGGAAAGCGCAGTGCTTCCAAAGTTGTAGAAATGGTAAATGGTGATGAGGAGTTTAGCGGAAAGGTAATACAAAATATAAACAAACCAAAGCCCCTTCCATCCAAATTTTCGGACGATAAAGCGCTTGCGCTATTTGTAGATCTTGGACATACCAGATACACTTGGAACTTGAATAAGAAAGCAGGAAAAAACCAAAACGCCGATATATATACATGCTACGAAAAATTACGCTTCGCCAAAAAAAAGTGCTATCCTAGTGACATTACAGTCACTGATTATTATGCTGAAGTGCCACTACAAAGTCTTGTGGACCATACAATAAACAGGATCATGGAAGCACACTCTGAAAGTTTTGAAATCCAATCTAGAAGTAATAATAACACCCATTTAACTGCTGTCTACAAATGGGGTTGTGATGGCAGCAGCGGTCATTCCACATATAGGCAAAAATTTAACGACTGCGAAGGAAACATGAGAGACCAATATTTATTTTCAATTTGTACTGTACCACTGCAAGTGCAGAACGGACCGACAGTTTTATGGAAAAACAATCGACCTTCTTCTACACGATACTGTCGACCAATCAAAATACTTTGCGACAAGGAAACGGCGGACCTGAGACGCAGGGAAATTGAAAATATTAAGAGCCAAATATTAAATATTGTACCAACATATGTAAACTCATTGATTATTGATCACCAATTTCACATGACCATGCTTGATGGTAAAACTTTCAGCGTCATTTCAGAATCTTCTTCGCAAATATGCGGAATCTGCAAGGCAACACCGAAAAATATGAATGACTTAAATTTGGTGAAGAGCTTTCCAATTAAAGTGAACCTCTTTCAATATGGGCTATCCAGTCTCCACGCCTGGATAAGGTTTTTTGAATGTATTTTGCACATATCCTATAGAATACCAATAAAAAAGTGGCAAACTCGTGGTGCTGACAAGGATATTGTTGGACAAAATAAAACAAATATACAGCAGAAGCTACGAGAAGAAATGCATTTATTGGTCGACATACCAATGGCTGTTACTGGAAATACCAACAACGGAAATACGGCAAGAAGGTTCTTTCAACAACCAGATTTAGCCGCTCGTATAACTGGGGTGAACGAAAATTTTATATCGATTCAGCGTCGTCTTACGAGCACTTGCATGTGGATACGATATAAACACGGAGGCATTCAGACTTTACGCAATGGAAACTGCCGAAATTTTTGTTACTTTATACCCTTGGTTTTACATGCCCTCGTCTGTTCACAGAATTTTAATTCATGGAGCAGACATAATCAATCCTTTTTCGCTTCCAATTGGTATGATGTCCGAGGAAGCGCTTGAAGCCAGAAATAAAGATTATCGGAACATCCGTGAAAATAATACCAGAAAAAATTGCAGAAAAAATACAATGGAAGATATAATTAACGCTCTTTTTGTTTCTTCCGACCCGTTAATATCTTCATTGTCCAACGGCTCATCAATTTCCTATTCCAGAAATATTAGTTTCGATAAGGAAGTTAAAAGCTTGCTCATAATGCATCATTTTGAAGATGATTTCTCTGAATCTGGTACTGAAGAATCTGATTAATATTTCTTTTATAATATGGTTTCTCTTTGAGTTGACAATTTTTTTCTTATTTTATATATGAATATATGGTGGAAAATGTTCATTGAATTAAAAACAAATTAAAAAATTAAAAAAAAATTAAAAATTAAAAAAAAAATAAATTTAATTTTTTTTCCAAAAATTGTTTGATTTTTTTCTGAATTGAGAAAAAAGAAAATTTTGAAGATAACTTCTTTACTTTGGAAGCTATGAATAAAATGCCGCTAGCGAAGCCAAATTGGCCACTGTGAGCTGTAAGCTTCAAATTTCACCGATTGCTTACGTATATAGTATATATTGTTGTGTCAAAAAATCATAGAGATCGGTGATATATATAATATATATAATGGTATATATAGTATATATATATATTTTTTTTTTGCGATTTCGGCCCCATTTTAACAGCTAGAAGCTTCAAATTTCACCAAATGCTTACGTGTATAGCATATATTGATTTCTAAAAAAAATCATTTAGATCGGGTGTATACATAGTATATATCTCATACAACGGATTGTTCAGATAAGAAACTTTGCGCAATTTCTGCCCCGTTTTAACAGCTGGAAGCTTCAAATTTCACCAAATGCTTACGTATATAGCACATATTGGTGTCTGAAAAAATCATAGAGATCGGTGGTATATATATTATATACTTTATACAAACTGTCATTTTTGCCCCTTTTTTACGGATAGAAGCTTCAAAATTCATCAAGTTTCATAAAATAGTTACGTTTACTTCATATATTTTTGAAATACGTGATTCGTAGTCGTATTTTTTACATGTAGACCACAAAAAACGTGAAGCTTTGCATCCTCACACAAAGTACCTACCTATTTTTTATTTACATTTATCTTAAAAATCGTTTAGATATGTTCAAATTTCACCAAATGTTTACGTATATAGCATATATTGTTGTCTGAAAAAATTATAGAGACCGGTGGTATATATAATCTCATACAACCGATTGTTCAGATAAGAAACTTTGTGTAATTTTTGCCCCGTTTTAACAGCTAGAAGCTTCAAATTTCACCAAATGCTTACCTATATAGCATATATTGTTGTCTGAAAAAATCATAGAGATCGGTGGTATATATAGTATATATCTCATACAACCGATTGTTCAGATAAGAAACTTTGCGCAATTTGTGCCCCGTTTTAACAGCTAGAAGCTTCAAATTTCACCAAATGCTTACGTATATAGCATATATTGTTGTCTGAAAAAATCATAGAGATCGGTGGTATATATAGTATATATCTCATACAACCGATTGTTCAGATAAGAAACTTTGCGCAATTTCTTCCCCATTTTAACAGCTAGAAGCTTCAAATTTCACCAAATGCTTACGTGTATAGTATATATTGTTGTCTGAAAAAATCATTGAGATCGGTGGTATATATAGTATATATCTCATACAACCGATTGTTCAGATAAGAAACTTTACGCAATTTCTGCCCCGTTTTAACAGCTAGAAGCTTCAAATTTCACCAAATGCTTACGTATATAGCATATATTGTTGTCTGAAAAATCATAGAGATCGGTGGTACATATATTATATACCCCATATAAACTGTTTTTTTTTTTTGCCTGCCCCTTTTTTACGGCTAGAAGCTTCAAAATTCAAACCATTTCATCAAATAGTTACGTTTACGTCATATATTGTTGAAATACGTGATTCGTAGTCATAGTTTTTACACGCAGACCACAAAAAACCTGAAACTTTGCATCCTCACACAAAGTACCTACCTATTTTATATTTTATATTTATCTTAAAAATCGTTTAGGTATGTAGATCTGTTCACTAGATATTTCTTATCTTATACATCCCATTATTCTTAGATTACGAACGGGATAAAATTATTGTTCAGCCCCATTCATGAAAGGTATGAACTCTTCGGCACAGCCGAAGACAGTCCTGTTCTTACTTGTTTATTTTATATTTATCTTAAAAATCGTTTAGGTGTGTAGATCTGTTCACTATATATTTCTTATCTTATACATCCCATTATTCTTAGATTACGAACGGGATAAGATTATTGTTCAGCCCCATTCATGAAAGGTATGAACTCTTCGGCATAGCCGAAGACAGTCCCGTCCTTACTTGTTTATTTTATATTTATCTTAAAAATCGTTTAGATATGTTCAAATTTCACCAAATGCTTACGTGTGCAGCATATATTGTTGTCTGAAAAAATCATAGAGACCGGTGGTATATATAGTATATATATCATACAACCGATTGTGCAGATAAGAAACTGTGCGCAATTTCTTCCCCATTTTAACAGCTAGAAGCTTCAAATTTCACCAAATACTTACGTGTATAGCATATATTGTAGTCTGAAAAAATATTGAGATCGGTGGGATATATAGTATATATCTCATACAACCGATTGTTCAGATAAGAAACTTTGCGCAATATCTGCCCCATTTTAACAGCTAGAAGCTTCAAATTTCACTAAATGCTTACGCATATAGTATATATTGTTGTGTCAAAAATCCATAGAGATCGGTGATATATATAATATATATATGATGGTATATATAGTATATATATATTCCTTTTTGCGATTTCGGCCCTATTTAACAGCTAGAAGCTTCAAAATTCACCAAATGCTTACGTGTATAGCATATATTGATGTCTGAAAAAATCATTGAGATCGGTGGTATACATAGTATATATCTCATACAACCGATTGTTCAGATAAGAAACTTTGCGCAATTTCTGCCCCGTTTTAACAGCTAGAAGCTTCAAATTTCCCCAAATGCTTACGTATATAGCATATATTGTTGTCTGAAAAAATCATAGAGATCGGTGGTATATATATTATATACTTCATATAAACTGTAATTTTTGCCCCTTTTTTACGGCTAGAAGCTTCATAATTCAACAAATTTCATCAAATAGTTACGTTTGCGTCATATATTGTTGAAATACGTGATTAGTAGTCATAGTTTTTACACGCAGGCCACAAAAAACCTGAAACTTTGCATCCTCACACAAAGTACCTACCTGTTTTTTATTTTATATTTATCTTACAAATCGGCGGCCACCGTGGTGTGATGGGTAGCGTGCTCCGCCTATCACACCGTATGCCCTGGGTTCAACTCCCGGGCAAAGCAACATCAAAAATTTTAGAAATAAGATTTTTCAATTAGAAGAAAATTTTTCTAAGCGGGGTCGCCCCTCGGCAGTGTTTGGCAAGCACTCCGGGTGTACTTCTGCCATGAAAAGCTCTCAGTGAAAACTCATCTGCTTTGCAGATGCCGTTCGGAGTCGGCATAAAACATGTAGGTCCCGTCCGGCCAATTTGTAGGGAAAATCAAGAGGAGCACGACGCAAATTGGAAGAGAAGCTCGGCCTTAGATCTCTTCGGAGGTTATCGCGCCTTACATTAATTTTTTTTTTTATGTAGATCTGTTCACTATATATTTCTTATCTTATACATCCGATTATTCGGAGATTACGAACGGGATAAGATTATTGTTCAGCCCCATTCATGAAAGGCTGTGCCGAAGAGAGTCCCGTTCTTACTTGCTTATTTTATTTTTATCTTAAAAATCGTTTAGGTGTGTAGATCTGTTCACTATATATTTCTTATCTTATACATCCGATTATTCGGAGATTACGAACGGGATAAGATTATTGTTCAGCCCCATTCATGAAAGGTATGAAGTCTTCGGCACAGCCGAAGACAGTCCCGTTCTTACTTGTTTATTTTATATTTATCTTAAAAATCGTTTAGGTATGTAGATCTGTTCACTATTTATTTCTTATCTTATACATCCGATTATTCGGAGATTACGAACGGGATAAGATTATTGTTCAGCCCCATTCATGAAAGGTATGAAGTCTTCAGCACAGCCGAAGACAGTCCCGTTCTTACTTGTTTATTTTATATTTATCTTAAAAATCGTTTAGGTGTGTAGATCTGTTCACTATATATTTCTTATCTTATACATCCGATTATTAGGAGATTACGAACGGGATAAAGTTATTGTTCAGCCCCATTCATGAAAGGTATGAAGTCTTCGGCACAGCCGAAGACAGTCCCGTTCTTACTTGTTTATTTTATATTTATCTTAAAAATCGTTTAGGTATGTAGATCTGTTCACTATTTATTTCTTATCTTATACATCCGATTATTCGGAGATTACGAACGGGATAAGATTATTGTTCAGCCCCATTCATGAAAGGTATGAAGTCTTCGGTACAGCCGAAGACAATCCCGTTCTTACTTGTTTTTCACATAAAGTTACACAAAATTACACGTAAGAACATACCAAAAGATACAAAGAGTTGGCCGAAGAAAACACGCAGCACAACATTAAACACCAACCACTTATACAAAAGGGGTCAATAGTTCAATTAAGGGATTGGTTTCTGGCCAAAAGGGCAGCCAACGAGGCTATATTGTCCAAAAGCGTCCAAACGGATTAGCGCCAGAATTTCGCAACCACGCACACACAACATATTCAAAAAGTCACCAACATCACACCGACAAGAAAATAAGACCAAACCCGGACATCAAAGGCAAGACACGCAACTTCACACTACTGCGGATTTTGAATGCTGTTGATCAGCGGGACCCCCTTTTATACCCACTAAGCCTTGCGGCATTTAGGACACCGTAAGTCACGAATCGCCTTCCTGCTTTGGTCAAACCAATCCGCGATCGACAAATTCGCGGCGCGTATACACATATGTATGTGCAAGCAACAGTTCAACCCACTCACACAATCAAACATCCGCTTTGTTAATATCGTACAGCGGAGAAGGAGATTTGGTTAGTGGTGGCTTACACATCTGTTCATATACCCGCTTGCGTGTCGTCAGAGAAATCCTCAAAGGCTGTCGTTACAGACTGAAGGGTCTGCCGATTCAGGGTCAAAATGTGAAGACAGCCAATGGGGGTGAAACCGCGGTTTTTGGCGTAGTGACTCCTCCAGTACTCTGGGATAGTACCACTCGGGAGCTGGAAATTCTGACAGTGCCTGGGCTTCAACAAGAGGTCTATCTGGGGATCGATTTCTGGAAAGCCTTCCTGCTTAATGTAGTCAGTAGGGGGCCTCAAATCCCATCAAAAGTTTCTGTCGTATCAGAGCTTACTCCTGCTGATGGTGACTTATCATTCGATGCGGTGCAACATGATTTGAGTCCCGAAGAAACTGTTGCTTTGGATCGTATAAAAGCACAGTTTCCTTCCTTCGCAGTATTTGGGTTGGGTAAGACCGATGTAGAGGAGCACGTAATCGCGGTGACGGATGAGCACCTTCACGTGAAGCAGCGCCACTACCCTATTTCAACGGTCATTCAAAAATTAATATTCGCAGAACTGGACAGGATGTTGGAGATGGGCATTATTGAAGAGAGCAACAGTTGCTGGAATTCCCCCGTTTCACTCGTCATCAAAGGAACTAAAAATCTCCTATATTTGGACTCCCGCAAATTAAATGATCTTACCATCAAAGACGCCTACCCACTCCCACATATAGACGGTATTCTAAGTCGGCTTCAGAATACCCGCTACATATCTGCCATTGATTTAAAAGACGGGTTTTGGCAGATACCTTTAGAGCAAAAGTCCAGGAAGAAAACTGCTTTCACTGTACCTGGTATACCTTTGTACCATTTCACAGTAATGCCTTTTGGACTGTGCAACGCGGCACAACGAATGTGTCGTTTAATGGCCAAGGTCATCCCCGCTTATCTTCGTGAATCTGTGTTTGTTTATCTAGATGATTTACTGGTTTGTTCGGAGAATTTTTCGTCCCATTTAGATTTGTTTTCCCGTGTCGAAAAATGTCTTCGTGATGCGAAATTTACGACAAACGTTGAAAAGAGTAAGTTTTGTTTTAAAGAAGTAAGATATCTGGGTTATGTCGTAGGCGACGGATGTACCCGTACGGACCTAAATAAGGTGGCAGCGATGCCAGACTTCCCCGAACCCCGAACACCGAAGCAACTCAGACGGTTCCTAGGGATGACAGGCTGGTACCGCAGATTCATACAAGATTTCGCTACAATTGCAGCACCGCTGCACGACTGCCTCACTAAAGACAAAATAAAATCTTTTAAAATGACGGACGAAGCGATGCAAGCAATTGATTGCTTAAAGCAAAAATTAATATGTGCGCCGGTGTTAATACATCCGGATTTTGAAAAGCACTTTTACGTGCAATGTGACGCATCCACGGACGGAGTCGGAGGGGTACTCTTCCAACTAGACGAGGACGGAAAGGAACGACCGATTGCCTGCGTATCCGTAAATCTAAATAAGGCACAAATAAATTAAAGTATCATGGAACTAGAGGTTTATGCAGCGGTCCTGAGTATAAAGAGGTTCCGGCCCTATATCGAGGGATTGCTCTTTACGGTAGTAACTGACCATGCTAGCTTGAAGTGGTTGATGGGTCAGAAGGACTTGTCGGGCCGGCTGGTAGGGTGGAGTTTAAAATTACAAGGCTTCAATTTCGACACCCAGCACCGTAAGGGCTCCCAAAATGTAGTGCCGGATGCTTTATCCAGGGTCGACATGAGTGAAATTTTAGTAAACGACAGAATACTGGACATCGACGTAGATTTAACTTACTTTAAAACGACTGAGTACCACGAACACATAGACACGGTGACATCGAACAAGGACAAATTACCGGAACTGTGCGTATCTGATGTATACGTTTATAGACGGACGCAATTTGACAAGGGGGAAGGGCTTCAAGGAGACCATGTCTGGAAACTCTGGGTACCGACTGAATTTCGTTCTGGGTTTGTGGAGGCATTGCACTGCTCGCCCTGTGCAGGTTATGGAGGTATACACAAGACCCTTGCGCGCATCCGTGAAAGATACTACTGGCCAGGACTTGTGGCAGATGTACAAAATTATATTAAAAGTTGCGATACCTGTTAAGGCAACAAAACCCAAAATGCTTTCCACAAACCGTTGATAGGAAAACAAAATGTTACTGAAAGCCCTTTTGAACATTTATTTATAGATTTTATGGGTCCATACCCACATACATGTGATGGGAATGTTTATGTGTTTGTGTGTCTAAATCACTTTTCGAAAATTGTGCTTTTGAAACCCATGCGTAGGGCAACCTCAGCTGAAGTTGTAAAATTTTTGGGACAGGATGTTTTTCGCGTGTTTGGTGTACCAGAGTATGTACACTCTGACAATGGCAAACAGTTCGTTTCAGAAATGTTTACATCATTTTTAGCAAGATACGGTACGACGCATGTAAGAACGGCGTTCTACTCGCCACAAGGCAACGCGGCAGAAAGGGTCAACCGATCAATATTGCAAATAGTTAGGTCATATGTAGGCGAAAACCAGAAAAATTGGGACAAACACATTAGTGATGCCGCCTTTGCACTACGAAGCGCCATCCATTCGGCGATTAACACATCACCGTATTATGCGCTGTTTGGTATGCCCATGGTGCAACATGGTGCATCGTACGAATTAGGGGCAGTCAAGGATGTGGACTGCGAGCTAGAGTTAACATCAGATAAGCTTCAGGCGCTTAGAAATAATATTATGAAAGAGCTGAGGTTAGCCCACGAACGTAGCAAGAAGGTATATATACACTAGAGGTAGGGATGTGACGTTTAAGATTGGACAAATGGTATACCGTAGAAATTTTAAACAAAGTTCACAAATCGACAACTATAATCCCAAACTTGCCCCAAAACAAGTAAAATGCATAGTACTTAAAGTAATAGGTAACTCGATGTATGAACTCGGTGATGTTAGTGGAAACGGAATCGGGGTATACCATGCTAAAGACATATTTGTGGAATTATGTTAGTTAATGTTCAATGTTGCATGTTATTTATTACTCACCTTTGTACCTAAAAAACTTTACCTTTAGAAAATTGACCATTATCCATTTTTATATTTTTTTTTTGCAATTATTTATTCAATTATTTTAGGTTTTATTGACCTGTTAATGTAAGTATACCGTTTTGACTTAACTTTTATTTAATTATACATTCCCAACTTGACATATTAATCCATTTATACATTTGCAACTTGACTAATTTTCTTCAATCTGTGATATAGTTTTCGTTCAAACTGTGATAGAGGATTAAGTTGTCTATGTATGTTGTATGTTGTTGTATTATATGTTTTAGTGAAAAGTTAGGTAAGAAGCGAACTAGAAGCCCGGCATTAGATTGTGGGTCGAAGCCACACGTTAGCCCTGGATTTACAAACCAACCCAAGGCTGCGTTATGAATTTCTTTACGCACACGCTCCATGATGCAGGCACCATCGGCGGATGCGAGCCTATGACGACAGCTTTTGAGGATTTCTCTGACCACACGCAAGCGGGTATATGAACAGATGTGTAAGCAACCGCTAACCAAATCTCCTTCTCCGCTTTACGATATTAACAAAGCGGATGTTTGATTGTGTGAGTGGGTTGAACAGTTGCTTGCAAATATTCGAATGGGTCGATCGCGGATTGGTTTGACCAAAGCAGGAAGGCGATTAGTGACTTACGGTGTCCTAAATGCCGCAAGGCTTAGTGGGTATAAAAGGGGGTCCCGCTGATCAACAGCATTCAAAATCGAAAAGTCGCGGTCTTAGCTAGTGCCAAAAGTGAAGTGAAAAGTTTTATATTCTAAGTGCGTTTTGTTCACCTTAAAGTGTGGGTGCGCGAGTGAGAACCTTTTTTTTTCAAAGTGCGGTTTCACGCTAAAAGTAAACGCGAGCGAATAAAATAAGAGTGAATCTTGGTACCAGGGAATCCTCCCTAGGTGCACCACCGAGCAAAAAGTACCGCCACCACTGGGCGTGGAAAAATCCCCTCAAGAAAGCAGCATAGTCACCGGTAAGTCAAAGTGTGAGAATTGAATTTTTTTTTTTTGAAAAACCTTTGTTTTTTCCCGTGATTTAAAAAAAAAAAACCTTTTCTTCTTATTAGAACATTTTTGTCGAATCTTGGTTTAAATAATTTTGTTCGAAACTAAACATTTTTTGGTTAATTTTGTGAAACCAGTTAGTAAACCCTGTTATTTTCGGAATTTTATAAAAAAAAAGAAAATATAATTGAATTAAAAATAGTTTCGAATCGCTAAATCGGCTCAACCTAAAGTCCACTTCGCGAAATTAGAGTTTTTCTTGGTACTTTTATCCAAAAATCATTCCTCTACTATCAAGCTAAACATTCTTTGACCCAAAATTCCCTCTTAAATTTTGAACGTTTTCGTTGTAAACAACATTTTTCATTGTATTCCCGTCGAAATATTTGTTGTGGATTTTTATTTTTTTTTAGATTTTTATTCGAACGAATTTGGTTTTAATTTAAAATTCATAAATATTAAAATATGCATAGGTGCACTTACATGTACATATGTATATACATATATATGTACACGAGCACATATGCAAACAAAAGGCAGATTAAAAGAAGAAGAAGAGAGGAGATTATTGAAATATTTTTTGTTTTAAGTCATTTTAAATTTAAAAGAAGAAAAACGAAATAGCTAAATTTAATTCAAAATCCAGAAACAATTTTAAGCAAAATTTCTTTAAATTAAAAATATTTGAAAATATATATGCGTTCTCTTTTTGCAGCGCACGAAGCCAGCCGAAGCCCGCGACATTTGTTTTCACATAAAGTTACACAAAATCGCACGTAAAAACATACCAAAAGATACAAAGAGTTGGCCGAAAAAAACACTCAAAACAACAACAAACACCAACCATACATACAAAAGGGGTCAATAGCCCAATTAAGGGATTAGTTTTTGGCCAAAAGGGCAGCCAACGAGGCTATATTGTCCAAAAGCGTCCAAATGGATTAGCGCCAGAATTTCGCAAACACGCACACACAACATAGTCAAAAAGTCACCAACATCACACCGACAAGAAAATAAGACCAAACCCGAACATTAAAGGCAAGACACTCAACTTCATACAATACACATCAAACCACGACACAAAAAGGTACACAACCTAGTTTACACCGATTTCGCAACCGAGGTCAGCCCGATATAGATAGCAGCAGAACATCATTGCACGCAACCGCAGCAACATACAACGGGTTGCTAAACATTTAGTAGCGCAACCACCTACGCACTTGCCAACATTTTTTAAAGCAAGCACGGCGACACAAACAGCACTCATCAACATTTGCTCACCACACATCCACACGCCAACCCAAAACACAAAGATACCACGATCACAGCACTGATAAAAGAGAGAGAGAGAGAGCAGTAAAGCTCGGCTCACTGGAAGCGCGCTGCCAACTTGAAATTTTATTTTTTATCATTACCACCACCACCACTCACACTTTTTATAATATTAGGGTACACCAACCGAACATTTTTGTTTGTCGAAAAGTTTTTATAAATTTTTAATTTGAATTTTTTTATTTTTGGATTTGTTAATTCTCTTTGTTTTTCCTAGTTATAAAATCAGTTTTATTACTTAATTAGCATAAGTTTTACGGATTTCCTTATATTTTGGATATTTTCCTTACCTTTTTTACATTTTTTTTGCACTCGGGCCTACACGTGCACAGGCATATGCATCACCAGTAGGGTGTATGCTGTCACTCTCAAAACTAAATCCTAGTTGTGGATTTTTTTTGGCTTTCTTAGCTCGTCCACACAGTTTACACCACATTTTCAATCCTTTTTTTTTATGATTGAAAAATTTCCTTTTTTTGGTTTTTCCTTACATCTACACCTCACTTACACTTTTTGCTTTACGCGCCGCGACCCTATTTAGTTTTGTTAATTTTAAATTTTTATATTTAATTTAATTTATATTTAATTTTTACCTTTTTGCTAAACACAATTTTTTTTTTTTTACATATGTTATATGTTGTTAGTTTTCTTTCTTTACTTCCAGCTTGGGTGTTGTTTTTGGTACCAAAATCATACCGATAAGCGAGGTAAGTTTATTTATGTCGGGTGGTTCTCTGAGTAAGGGCACTTATTCGTATACAGATAATTCTGTTGAAATATTTTTGAGAGTAAACGCACACACGTACGTGCATTTTTACATATGTTTATACGTGTGCTTGTGCATAAATGATTAGATAGACATTAGGCCGTCGTTGAATTTTTAATATTTCTTTGTAATCATAATTATTAATATTTCTTTGTAAATTTTCCTTTCAAATAAAAATTAAAAGTTTGAGATTTTGATTAGGGAAGAAGTAATGAGACGGGAGTTATAATTTTTGATTAGCTGTAAGGAGTCATTTATAAATTATTTTAATAAATATTGTTTAGTAATTTGAAGTTGGAATTCCTTGGAATCAGCGTCTTTATATTGTGATATATGGGTTGAGGATTATTATTTTTCATATATAGGTAATTTCAGCTGCAACATTTCTGGCTAAAAGCAGTTTCATTGTTGGTGTAAGTGTTGCCCTTGCGGCAACTGATGGTAAGTTGGGGGGAAAAGATGGAAGATACGTAGGTACCTAAAGACGGACATTAGTCAGGTTCAAGGGGACTCTACTCGGGAAGCGGAGCCATAGTAGAGTCCAAAAGCTGTTCACACCTCGTGAACAGGAGGGGCGGGAAGGCTCCACCTGACTCGGACAGGTTTTCTCCCGCTTTCCTATATTTCTTTTTCGTTACTTTGTTTAGACACTTTCCCCCAGGCATGAACTCAATTTTGCTATGCAACTGTTGGGAAAGGGGAAGTGGCAAGAACCGCACCTCAAAGCCGACGAGCCTCAGCCGGGCTACTACCACGCCACCCCGCCACTTATCCTCTCCCGTTCCAGCCAGTTACGTAACAATGGCGCCCAACGATATAGCCCACTAGTAATTTTCAATTTTCCCCATATTTCGTTTCTTTTACTTTCCCATTTTCCTTTCCTTTCACCTCAACTTGCTTTTCAGTATACTATTTTCAGCTTTTCACTACCTTATTGCTATTCTTAATTTTCCTTCTCGCGGACAGATTCAGGGTCACGAGGGCAACATCGCTTGTGGTCAGCAACGAGCGATATGTGCCAAGTGACAAACCAGTGGGGGGGAGTGCTGGCGGTGATTTCTGAGTTCCTTTTAAGAACTCCAACGTTTTTGGAAAGGGGTATCAGAAGTCATCGGCAGTACTTTAAGACGATAATTTTTTTTTTGTTTTTTTGTTTTTTTTTGTTGCAAGCAACATCAGCTGCCATGCGTATGGTCCAGCACCGTACGAATGTGAGGTTTTTGTATGTTTGCAGGGGGTAGATAATTTGACAGGGTATAAGGGGAATGGTGGCAACCACGTCTTGAGCTCGTTCTTAACACGCTGTAGTGCCACATTTCATAACTAAGAGGGGATTAGACGACATTGACCGTGGACAATGTTTAAGCCGCCTCCAATACCATTTAGACGGCAGCGTCGAAATGCATATGCGCAGCCGTGCGCGGCCAGTCGAAAGGCGCCAACGTAGAGGCGCATCAAAAATTTTCCAATAAACTAGTCAAGTACTGTCACTCGGAATCCGCGCATGCGCTCCTTTTATATACATTTATTTGAGTTTAACTCTTGTACATATATTTAGAAAATAATATCTTGAGGTTGTAAAAGTGCATTTGAATATCCTCTATATTTAAAAGGAATTAACAAATTATTAAATAAATAGAATAGTTAACCATTTATAACGTTTTAGAAAAAAACATCAAAAAGCTATTTATTTGGTATAAGAGTGTAGCGAAGAAAGACCAGGTGAAATTATTCAGACAGAATACATCATTACTTTACCCCGCTTACCCACAGAGTCCATCAGGCGAGGACAACACCAGATTGCACCAACAGTAAATACATTAGAAGAAGATAAACTTTTGAAATTTTCGTTTTTGAATAAGAGTAAAGTTTTTAGGAACTTAATTGAATAGACTTAGTCTTTTTTTTTTCTATTTTTAGTTGTCGGAATTTTTTTGTAAACAGGCAGGTTATTATTTTTTTTTTTAAACTTGTTTGAAGTTTTATTACTTTTTTATAAAATCCTTTTTTTTACAATTTAATATTGTTGATTTTTAAGTTATTTTGAAACACAAGCGTATTCCAGGAAACAGTTTTCTGAATTTTTATATATTTCCCTGGTTTTATTGCTACTCTTTGAGGTTTTGTCTACAAAAATTGCCTTTTAGAGTTTCTCTAGCGTTTTGAAGAAGTCATTGAAAAATTTAATATTATTATATTGGCAATTTTTTTATATGTGTATTTTGAAGAAATTTTTCATGAATTCGCTTTTTTTCTTTCTGTTTGAATTTTTACTGTCATTCTGCACAATAGCTTTTTTAAACCCAAAACAATTATTGAAATTCATAAATTTTTCTAATCTTTCTGCTTGCTTTTAGTTTTTTTTTGGATTAATATCAGACAAGCGTTTTATATACATATATCGATACACCGTCAAAGGTTTTTTATCGGGGCTATTTATTTTGAATTAGTTGGCCTCTTTGAATTTTACCCATTTAAATACATATACATACATATACTTTAAGAATTGTCCATTTTTGAATTTTGCACATATATTTTTTTTACCCTTTATACGCATAAGTATCTTTTTATACACTTTTTGTATATATAAACACATACATACATTTTTTTCATACCATTTTTACCATTTGAATTGCGACTGTTTATTTCAAATTTTTTTAACTCCGATTCAAGAAATAAATGTATAGGTGAAATAATCGTTGAATTAAACATTTTTTTGCTGTACAAAAGCGTTTCGGTTTTATTTTTTTAGTTTCCTTTGTCCAACTTTGGAGTTTGTCGTTTTTTTTTCATTACGTTTCGGTAGTCTGGTTGCGGACTCCCTTTTGATACCAGTCCCTTAGTTCATGGACAAGTCCAAGAACCAGGGGGCGATTCCAAAGAGGGCTTTAGGACTGTTAGGAAGCAACAGGCGAATTATGCGTAGCGTAGCAAGGGGTTTGGAGAACGAGGTGGTAGGGTCCTTATTCAATCAAATTGACACAGGCATCGAATTACCAGCCGATTTCGTACCAATAGACCTCTGGAATCTTTGCACTGCTAGGGTATTTTGGCAAGCAGAGGTTTCGGTTACTGATAGGGTTGTCATAAACACGTCGGATCACTCGCTGAATTTTTCGCAGAAATTGGGAAGATTGTTGGAAATGTCGGACACCGAGGAGGGAGCTGTTGGAGGTGAAGGGATACAAGACCCCAGGGCAGGTGCAGCGGGGACTGGCGGGAAAAGACGCACGCAGGCATCGGTAGAAGAGCGCATGGACCAGCTAGGACGTATGATGGAGGTGATGATGCAGCAGAACGCTGAGATGAATCATCACATGGGCGAAGTGCGAAAGGTAAGGAAGGATATATCCCCTCTTAGTAATCGTGTCGCTCATGTGGAGACATCTATGCGTTCTCCTGCTGCATCAGCTCCTCCACCGAACACGTCCACGCCAGGACAAGACAGGGATGCCACCACGAACAAGCACAGAACCGCGAGCCACACTGATGCAGGCAACGGCCACTCCAGCTATTCTGGATGAAAGAAAGTAGACTTAGACAAATGGTACCTTAAGTTCGACGGGTCAGCAAAGGGGCTGACGGTGGAAAGTTTTGTTTCCAGGTTGGAACGAATGCGCGTACAATACCAGTTGTCCTATCAGCAGTTGTTTTCCGATTTCCACTGTCTAGTTTCAGGGCCCGCTGTCAAGTGGTATTGGCAGGTGCTGGAAGATCACGCCGATGATGAGTCGTTTGACTATTTTGGGTTGAAGAGGGAAATTTTATCTCAACTTAAGTCGGCATAGTCTGACTACGAGGTAATACGCGAGATCATGGAGCGGAAGCAGCAGCCCCAAGAGAGCTTTGACGAATACTACGCTGACGTCCACGACCTAACGTTCTGACTGAGGCAAAGAATCCCGGAGAACGAGCTGGTCAAAATTATTAAGGGCAACCTGACATTCGCGACAAAGACAGAGACATTGGCGGAGTTGAAGGCCGAATGCAAGAAGGCGTAAAAGTTAATTAAGGAAAACAGGTCTAGGGCGAAGCCAGTCGCGAGTTAGGGACAAACAACGTAGATTGGTCAGAAGGTCAGGAGAGTGAGTTTAGCATAGAGGCGTTCAACAAAGACAATAGGAATTTAGGAGTTAGTAAGAATATGTCTCGTGTCCTTGTTACACAAAACCATCCTAAACCCAACATGCCAACCAATTTTCCCAGCCCTGTCGCAAGCCCGTCGCCAATGTCCATAGTCAAATTGTTAGTCCTGTCCAAAACCAATTGTTTTGTCCGTCTCCGTTTCACCTTATGTTGTGTTATGCTTGTGGCATGCCGTTGGATTTCTATTTGAAGAACCAGGACGAAGCAGCTAAAGACACAAAGTGTAAGTCGAATTTCCACTTTATGAAATGTTTTGCTTGTGGAGGTGATTCGTCCTTTTGTGTCTTTAAACCAGAGGCGGGAAACCGGGCGTTGGCCGGGATATCCGGGAGCTCTGCCTCAAACTAGGATCGCCCGGGGAATTAATAGAAGATAGGCAGATAGAAATTTTAAAAAAAATAGGGAAAACGAGGTAAAGGAAAAAGTAGAGGAAAAGAAGAAAGTTGAGCCAGTTAGAGATAGTTTACATGTTAGGAAGTTGAGGTATGAGGAAGCAAGGAGAAGAATATTCTGCGAAGAGATCAAGGCTAAAAAGAAGAAGAAAAATTTCGAAAAAATACAGAAGATGCGGGAAAAACACAAGATTTTCAGGAGGATTAGGACAGGTTTTCTCCCGCTTTCCTATATTTCTTTTTCGTTACTTTGTTTAGACACTTTCCCCAGGCATGAACTCAATTTTGCTATGCAACTGTTGGGAAAGGGGAAGTGGCAAGAACCGCGCCTCAAAGCCAACGAGCCTCAGCCGGGCTACTACCATGCCACCCCGCCACTTATCCTCTCCCGTTCCAGCCAGTTACGTAACAATGGCGCCCAACGATATAGCCCACTAGTAATTTTCAATTTTCCCCATATTTCGTTTCTTTTACTTTCCAATTTTCCTTTCCTTTCACCTCAACTTGCTTTTCAGTATACTATTTTCAGCTTTTCACTACCTTATGGATTTTCTTAATTTTCCTTCTCGCGGACAGTTTCAGGGTAACGAGGGCAACATCGCTTGTGGTCAGCAATGATCGATATGTGCCCAAGTGACAAACCAGTGGGGGGAGTGCTGGCGGTGATTTCTGAGTTCCTTTTAAGAACTCCAACGTTTTTGGAAAATGGTATCAGAAGTCATCGGCAGTACTTTAAGACGATAATTTTTTTTTTTTTTTGTTGCAAGCAACATCAGCTGCCATGCGTATGGTCCAGTACGAATGTGAGGTTTTTGTACGTTTGCAGGGGGTGGATAATTTGACAGGGTATAAGGGGAATCGTGGCAACCACGTCGTGAGCTCGTTCTTAAGACGCAGTAGTGCCACATTTCATAACTAAGAGGGGATTAGACGACACTGACCTTGGACAGAATACATCATTACATTACCCAGCTTACCCACAGAGTCCATCACGCGAGAACAACACCAGATTGCACCAACAGTAAATACATTAGAAGAAGATAAAATTTTGAAATTTTCGTTTTTGAATAAGAGTAAAGTTTTTAGGAACTTAATTGACTTAGTCTTTTGGTTTTCTATTATTATTAAAAAAATAATAATTAATAATAATTACACTTGTTTGAAGTTTTATTACTTTTTTATAAAATCATTTTTTTACAATTTAATATTATTGATTTTTAAGTTATTTTGAAACACAAGCGTATTCCAGGAAATAGTTTTCTGAATTTTTATATATTTCCCTGATTTTATTGCTACTCTTTGAGGTTTTGTCTACAACAATTACCTTTTAGAGTTCCTCTAGCGTTTTGAAGAAGTCATTGAAAAATTTAATATTATTATATTGGCAATTTTTTTATATTTTGAAGAAATTTTGCTTGAATGCGTTTTTTTTTCTGTTTGAATTTTTACTGTCATTTGCACAATAGCTTTTTTAAACCCAAAACAATTATTGATTTTCATAAATTTCTCTAATCATTCTGCTTGTTTTTAGTATTTTTTTTGGATTAATATCAGACAAGCGTTTTATATACATATATCAGTGCACCGTCAAAGGTTTTTTATCGAGGCCATTTATTTTGAATTTGTTGGCCTCTTTTAATTTTACCCGTTTAAATACATATACATACAAATACTTTAAGAATTGTCCATTTTTGAATTTTGCACATATATTTTTTTTACCCTTTATACGCATAAGAATCTTTTTATACACTTTTTATATATATACAAACATACATATGTTTCTTTCATACCATTTTTATCATTTGAATTGCGACTGTTTATTTCAAATTTTTTTAACTCCGATTCAAGAAATAAATCCATAGGTGAAATAACCGTTGAATTTAAAATTTTTTTTGCTGTGCAAAAGCGTTTCGGTTTTATTTTTATAACTTTCATGAAAATGAAATGGTATATTAATTTCGTCACGAAACCCAAAATTGTAAGTCCTTAAAGGAAAATAGATAGACCCACCATTAGGTATACCGAAATAATCAGGATGAAGAGCTGAGTTGATTTAGCCATGTCCGTCTGTCCGTCTGTCTGTTTGTATGCAAACTAGTCCCTCAATTTTTGAGATATCTTGATAAAATTTATTGAGCGGGAGTATTTGTGTGTCCGATTAGACATTTGTCGGAACCGGCCGGATCGGACCACTATAGCATATATCCTCCATACAACCGATTTTTCAGAAAAAGAGGATTTTTGTCACATCTTACTCAATTTAACAGATTGAAGCTTCAAGCTTCACCGTATAATTTCGTATGTTGTACATATTGTTGCCTGAAAAAATTGATGAGATCGGTCGTATATATAGTATATATCCCCCACAACCGATTGTTCAGATAAGAAACTTTTCGTAATTACTGCCCTATTTTAACAGCTAGAAGCTACAAATTTCACCGAATGCTTACGCATATAGCATACATTGTTGTCTGAAAAAATCATAGCGATCCGTTGTATATATAGTATATATCTCATACAACCGATTGTTCAGATAAGAAACTTTTCGCAACTTCTACCCCATTCAAACAGCTATAAGCTTCAAATTTCATCGATTGCTTACGTATATAGTATATATTGTTGTGTCAAAAAGTCATAGAAATCGGTGATATATATAATATATATATGAATATATATATAGTATATATAATTTTTTGCGATTTCGGTCCCATTTTAATAGCTAGAAGCTTCAAATTTCACCAAATTCTTACGTGCATAGCATATATTGATGTCTGAAAAAATCATTGAAATCGGTAGTATACATAGTGTATGAGATAACAACCGATTGTTCAGATAAGAAACTTTGCGCAATTTCTGCCCCGTTTTAACAGCTAGAAGCTTCAAATTTCAACGAATGCTTACGCATATAGCATATATTGTTGTCTGAAAAAATCATAAAGATCGGTGGTATATATAGTATATATTTGGTGGTATATATAGTATATATATATATTTTCGCAATTTTAGCCCCATTTTAACAGCTAGAAGTTTCAAATTTCACCGAATGCTTACGCATATAGCATATATTGTTTTCAAAAAAAATCATAGCGATCGGTTGTATATATAGTATATATCTCATACAACCGATTGTTCAGATAAGAAACTTTTCGCAATTTCTACCCCATTCTAACATCTATAAGCTTCAAATTTCACCGATTGCTTACGTATATAGCATATATTGTTGTGTCAAAAAATCATGGAGATCGGTGATGTTGTTTTAAACGTGTACTTTATTCGGCTATATTATAAACGGAAGTGAAGTGAGTACAAAAAGAAATTACAATAGTGTATGAACAGGTTACAATAGTGTATGAACAAGTTACAGTACAATGAAATAATACAGGGTTGCATTAGGATTACTTCGCACTCTCCAACACCTGCCCTTGAAGAATTTCGACTGCAACCTCTCAGAAAGTAGTATCTGTCATGCCTAAGCCCTTCATGCATTTGTAGTGCTTCTCGGCTGGTAGTCCCTTCGTTAAGACATCCGCTGGCATATCTTCAGATCGCATGTAGTTTAAAATAATGTCGCCGTTTTGATGCTTCTCTCGTATAAAGTGATGGCGTACGTCAATATGTTTGGTACGTGAATGGAAAGCGTTATTTTGCACAAGTTTTTGAGCACTCTGGCTGTCGTTAAATATTTCGATAGTTGTGCACTCTTTACCAATCTCGTTCAACATTTCCCGTAGATAAAGTGCCTCTCTAGTAGCTTCACACAAAGCCATATATTCGGACTCTGTGCTTGAAAGAGACACAGTTTTCTGTTTACGAGCTTCCCATGATATAGGTGCTCCAGCTAGAATAAAGGCGTAGCCGGAGTATGATCGTCTGTCCATCATATTTGCACCCCAGTCTGCGTCGACGACCGCGTGCAAATCCACTCCTGTTTGCTTATAAAGGAGACCATAATTCAAAGTGCCTTTAAGGTATCAAAGTATCCGTTTTGTTGCCTTCCAATGCTCCTCGTTGTAGTTGGAATTGAACTGGCTTAAAAAATTAACTGCATAAGCCAAGTCAGGACCCGTTGTCTCTGCCAAATATAACAGTGCGCCAATTAAATTCTGATATGGATACATTTTCATTAGGTCCACATCTGGTTTAGCTGGTTTTTCCAGTTTGAAGTTACAATCTAAGGGCGTTTTGATTGGCTTGCAATCTTCCATATGAAATCGTTTCAAAATTTCTAATGCGTATTCGCGCTGACTCAAAAATAAAGATCGGTTTTGCAGATCTTGCCGAAAATTTATACCTAGGCAAGTTTTAACTGGACCTATGTCCTTCATTTGAAAACATTCGGTGAGATATTGTTTAACATCGCTCTACCATATCCGATCGTTTGCGGCAATTAACAAATCGTCGACATATACAGTGATTAACATGAGTTTTAGTTTTATTTTCATAATAAACAAACATGGGTCACGTTCCGAAGGTGTGAACCCCATATTACGTAGTGTGGCGCTTAATTTTTGATACCATTGGAAACCTGATTGCCGTAAACCGTATAAGGACTTTTTAAGTTTACATACCGGATTGTTCGCCTTAGCTATATCTGATTTCCATCTTTCAGCTGTGCTTCTAATTTCTCGAGCTTGTTTGACATCCATATTCATTAGTTTTCCTGAAACAATTTTTTGTAAGATTTCACTCGAGTATTCTGGCAATTCCATATACACACTTTGCTCAAGATCACCGTTCAAGTAAGCTGTGATCACATCCATTTGATGTACTTGCAAGTTAAGCTCCGCTGCTAGTGCTGATAGCATTCGAATCGAAGTTAATCGAGCTACGGGGGAGTATGTGACATTAAAGTCCTCCCCTGGACGTTGCGAGCACCCTTTTGCCACCAGACGCGCTTTTTTCGTATTGCCATTTTTGGTTCGAAACACAAAACGATTGCCAATAATTTTTCTTTCTGTGGGTCGCTCAACAATATCCCACATTTTATTTAACATTTGTGCCATATACTCATTTTCAACAGCATTGAGCCATGATGCACCCTCATCGCCATTTACTGCTTCTTGAAATGTTTCTGGGTCATTGGTCAACGCTAGGTTTGCATATTCGCAATCCTCGAAATCATTGCTATTTGCATCGGAGCTTTCGGCAACTTCTTCAGTTGCACTATTTGCCGGTTGTTGATAAACTTTTTTGCGTCGACCAGGTCCCGTGCTTTTAATTAGTTTTGGTCGACCTCTACCGCGTTTTGTGTCTTCAACGCCTTCACGTTCGCTTGAAGATTGTTCAACAACTTCGTCTGACTTACCATATAATTCATCTTTTTTCAATTGCTCGGAGATGTCATCAGACTGAACATAAATTTCATCTTTTTTAGATTGAAGATCAATTTCTAAACCTTCTGACTTTTCACCATTTCGTTTCTTGAACATTTTATCTAGAAATTTAACATCGCGGCTAACTAAAACTTTTCTTTTGATTGGCGACCATAGGCGATACGCTTTGGCTTCTGTTGAATATCCAACGAGGATACATTCTTCTGAGCGTGATTCTAATTTACTATTTTTATTGTCCTTTTTCAATACGTATGACTTTGTACCGAAAGGTCTCAAATGAATTACTGTTGGGGTTTTTCCCGACCAAATTTTAAGTGGCACTTCGTTTTTCAGTACTTTGGTTGGGCACCTATTTCTTATATAATTTGCGGTGTTAATGGCTTCTGCCCAAAAAACAGCTGGTAAACCTGCCTGCTTCAGCATACACCGAGACATTTCTAAAAGCGTTCTGTTTTTTCGCTCTGCAACACCATTTTGTTGCGGTGTATAGGGAGCAGTCAGGCGGCGCTTAATACCACAATCATTTAAATAGTTTTGAAAGTCGATGCTCATATATTCCAAGCCGTTGTCAGATTGAAGCATTTTTATTTTCTTCCCTGTAAAATTTTCTGCCGCATTCTTAAATAATTTAAACATTTGCAGAGATTCACTTTTTCGTTTCATAAAATAGACTTCGCTATATCGCGTAAAATCGTCCGTAAAAGTTATAAAGTATTTTGCGCCTGAATGTGAGCGTGATCGCATTGGCCCACAAACGTCAGTGTGGACGATTTCTAACAAATCTGACGTGCGCTGCTCGCTCTGTTTTGGAAAACTTTCCTTTGTTTGTTTTTCGCTAATACAAATTTCACATGTTTGCAGTTTTTCGTTTGTGTCAAATTTTATGCCGTGCACCATGTTTACTACACGCTTTAAATCATTTTCGTTTAAATGACCCATTCGCTCGTGCCAAGTTTGTATATTGATATTTTTCGTTTCAGAAATATTTGCAATAGGTTCAGCGCTTTTAATGTAATACAAATCACCAATTCGCGTAGCTGTTAGAACGCGTTTGTTGTTTTTCACAACAATTGCTTCATCTCGTCGAAAAATTATTTCGTACCCTTTGTCAGCAATTTTTGACACAGACAATAAATTTGTTCGTAGCTCTGCCACGTACATCACTTTTTCGAAGTTGATTCTCTCACTATTTCCCCTTTCGTTGATAGTCGCTTTGACGTTACCAACACCTGTGATGCTAGCTGTGTTGCTGTTCGCCAAGCAGAGAGTTTTGTTTATATCTTTAAATGTTTCGAAGTTTTCTCTATTTGAAGACATATGCGATGAACAGCCACTGTCTAAGCACCAATATTCGTTTAGATTTTTTGCCAGCAATGCTGATTCAGAGAACAAAGATTTTTCGAATTTGTCTTCGTTAGTTTGACGTGCGTTTGAATGCGAATTTTTCTCCTTTTGTTTTGCTCGGCAATTACGTGCAGTGTGACCAATTCTACCACATTTGTAGCAATTTCGTTTTTCTTTCACTGCATTTTGCTTGCCGTAAGTGTGGCCACCTTGAGTTTTATTGTAACTCTTACCTTTTGATTGTGCAATTAATCCATTTTGCTCTGTATCAGCCTCTTTGGCTTTTCTTGATTGTTCTTCTTCCATTATTTTTACGCGAAGAACGTCTGGCTTAGGCAGCTCATCACGCGTCTCTAGGGCACAACGGAATGTTTCGTAGGATTCTGGTAAGCTATACAATAATAAGATTGTCAGCAGATCGTCACCCACAGTGACGTTTATTTCTTTGAGCTTAGCAACTGCATGGAAGAATTCGTTGAGATGCTCACGAAAGTTATCCCCTTCCTTCATACGTGCAAACGCAATACGTTTTAATAGGGTGGCTTTTCGCGCAGGCCCTTTTGATCGAAAAGTTGACTCTAGTTTCTTCCACATATCATGCGCTGTTTCACATTCAGTGACTAAACCCAATTCTGATGGAGACATAGCAAGCGTTATGTCAGCGCAAGCTTTTCGATCGAATCCCTTCCATTTTGCGGCAGCGTTTGCGTCGCTTGGACATGGATTTTCACCCGATGCATAATCCCACAAATCGCACTTTATCAAGATGGCACGCATTTGTAGCTTCCAGCTATCATAATTATCTGCGTTTAGCGGATCAATCCTCACACTTGTCGTGGCCATTTTTTAATAAATCCGCGTAACTATTTTCAGTTACCGATCGCTCAAATTTATACCGAATTTAACTTCTTGAATAAATTACTATTTTCCGAATTTAGGTAGGGCTGGGCCCATAACCTGTTGTTTTAAACGTGTACTTTATTCGGCTATATTATAAACGGAAGTGAAGTGAGTACAAAAAGAAATTACAATAGTGTATGAACAGGTTACAATAGTGTATGAACAAGTTACAGTACAATGAAATAATACAGGGTTGCATTAGGATTACTTCGCACTCTCCAACAGGTGATATATATAATATATATATGATGGTATATATAGTATATATATATAGTATATATATATTTCTTTTGCGATTTCGGCTCCATTTTAACAGCTAGAAGCTTCAAATTTCACCAAATGCTTACGTGTATAGCATATATTGATGTCTGAAAAAATCATTGAGATCGATGGTATACATAGTATATATCTCATAAAACCGATGGTTCAGATAAGAAACTTTGCGCAATTTCTGCCCCGTTTTAACAGCTAGAAGCTTCAAATTTCACCAAATGCTTACGTATATAGCATATATTGTTGTCTGAAAAAATCATAGAGATCGGTGGTATATATATTATATACTTCATATAAACTGTCATTTTGACCCCTTTTTTACGGCTAGAAGCTTTAAAATTCATCAAATTTCATCAAATAGTTACGTTTACGTCATATATTTTTGAAATACGTGATTCGTAGTCATAGTTTTTACATGCAGACCACAAAAAACGTGAAGCTTTGCATCCTCACACAGATTACCTACCTATTTTTATACCTTTCATGAAAATGAAATGGTATATTAATTTCGTCACGAAACCGAAAATTGTAAGTCCTTAAAGGAAAATAGATAGACCCACCATTAAGTATACCGAAATAATCAGGTTGAAGAGCTGAGTTGATTTAGCCATGTCCGTCTGTCCGTCTGTCCGTCTGTCTGTTTGTATGCAAACTAGTCCCTCAATTTTTGAGATATCTTGATAAAATTTGGTGAGCGGGTGTATTTGGGTGTCCGATTAGACATTTGTCGGAACCGACCGGATCGGACCACTATAGCATATATCCTCCATACAACCGATTTTTCAGAAAAAGAGGATTTTTGTAATATCTTACCCAATTTAACAGAGTGAAGCTTCAAACTTCACCATATACTTTCGTATATTGCACATATTGTTGCCTGAAAAAATTTATGAGATCGGTCGTATATATAGTATATATCCTCCACAACCGATTGTTCAGATAAGGAACTTTTCGTAATTACTGCCCTATTTTAAGAGCTAGAGGCTTCAAATTTCAAAGAATGCTTACGTATATAGCATATATTGTTGTCTGAAAAAATCATAAAGATCGGTGGTATATAATATATATATGGTGGTATATATAGTATATATATATAGTATATATATATATATATATATTTTCGCAAATTTTAGCCCCATTTTAACAGCTAGAAGCTTCAAATTTCACCGAATATTTACGTATATAGCATATATTGTTGTCTGAAAAAATCATAGAGATCGGTTGTATATATAGTATATATCTCATACAACCGATTGTTCAGATAAGAAACTTTTCCCAATTTCTACCCCATTTTAACACCTATAAGCTTCAAATTTCACCGATTGCTTACGTATATAGCATATATTGTTGTCTGAAAAAATCATAGAGATCGGTTGTATATATAGTATATATCTCATACAACCGATTGTTCAGATAAGAAACTTTTCGCAATTTCTACCCCATTTTAACAGCTATAAGCTTCAAATTTCACTGATTGCTTACGTATATAGCATGTATTGTTGTCTGAAAAAATCATAGAGATCGGTTGTATATATAGTATATATCTCATACAACCGATATTTCAGATAAGAAACTTTTCGCAATTTCTACCCCATTTTAACAGTTATAAGCTTCAAATTTCACCGATTGCTTACATATATAGTATGTATTGTTGTGTCAAAAAATCATAGAGATCGGTGATATATATAATATATATATGATGGTATATATAGTATATATATATATTATATATATATTTTTTTTACGATTTCGGCCCCATTTTAACAGCTAGAAGCTTCAAATTTCACCAAATGCTTACGTGTATAGCATATATTGATGTCTGAAAAAATCATTGAAATCGGTGGTATACATGCAAGTTAAATTTGATACACTTCCCGGTGTCCGATTGAGCTGAAATTTTGCACACATGTATAACTCCGATGACAATGCAATATTACTTTGTTAGAATTCGATAAATTAATCGATAACACAGTTATCGGTAAAGATTTGTATTTACTTTGGCATAACAGCCTAAGTCCCATACAAACACGCCGGTACCTATCCGTGGATTGTGATATTTGGACGTGGTGAATCACGTGTCACGCGTGGTGAATCTCATCGCTTGCGAAAAGCGGAGACACAACCCTCTGTTGTATTTCTGTGTATAACCAACATAGCTGAATTTTTAAGGCTGTTTAACCCTGTAATCTTTTCTGTAATTTATTTTGCTTTTGGAAAAATTACCTATTTGAAAAAAGCTGGCTGAAAAATATTGGCATAAAAGCTTAAGTTAAATCAAGAATGGAAAATCTTTGGAAAATTTGAGCAGATGTGGCAATTTCGCGCGTCCGTTGAACGAAATATTGACAATCTGCTGATCATCGCTAAGAAATTAGCGACATTCCATCAACTAAGCAGCACTTTAGCAATACTACTGTTATTATTTGGCCGCTCAAACACACAAATATTAATTGTGCATTAAATCTAAAATATACAAATACACCATAATAATTTACACTGCCAAAGCCATAATAATTAACACGGGTCATCAATTCTTTCTCTGATTCAAAATCTGAACTACCAGCGCTACCGTCAACAGCTCAGTGTCATCACTGCCAGTAGCGCCAATAACACCAAACTCGTGCCTGACACACAAAAGTCGTTTCACTCAATAGCGCAAGTAAAATGTACTACGCACTCACTACTAAGAAGCGTCAAAAATTCGCTTGGAGTAATTTCGTCAATGAGCTACCATTGAGCTGGCACCGCATTGGCGCTGGCGCCATGCAATTTACATCACTAAAATTGCGCGAATGCCCAGGCTCATGACTTCAATACTTATATTTACAATGCTTTAAACTTTAAATACACCTCTGAAGTTGCTGCGCATAAAATGTGTACTAATAAATTCCAATACGCATTATACGCAGATGTAACTGATATATGTGTTTTTGTTTCACCCCCTATACTTACATTTAAAGCTTTTATAAGAACAAGCTTCTATTACTTGTTAATAAAACGAACTAAAAAGTAAAAAATAAAATTAAAGAAAAAAAAACTTTTTTAAAAATAAGCTTTTATTATTTTGGTTAATAAAATTAACTAAAAAGTAAACAATAAATTGACTCTAAAGAAATATAACACTTTATAAGTTCATTGTAAGCTTAAACGATAATTAGGCTTTTTCGTCTGCGACAAAAAAATTCTATATTGTACATAATTATATATTTTTAACATTAAAACTTTACACCTAAATTATTAAATCTTACAGTTTATATCACAGTCCTAATTGTTCTAATAAAAGCGTGTTACATTGCGATAGCAAGAAAAGGAGATCCTAAATGTTCTTAATTATACCATCAAAATTTAACACGTTTTTTATTAGAACAATTAGGACTGTGATATAAACTGTAAGATTTAATAATTTAGGTGTAAAGTTTTAATGTTAAAAATATATAATTATGTACAATATAGAATTTTTTTGTCGCAGACGAAAAAGCCTAATTATCGTTTAAGCTTACAATGAACTTATAAAGTGTTATATTTCTTTAGAGTCAATTTATTGTTTACTTTTTAGTTAATTTTATTAACCAAAATAATAAAAGCTTATTTTTAAAAAAGTTTTTTTTTTCTTTAATTTTATTTTTATACCTTTCATGAAAATGAAATGGTATATTAATTTCGTTACGAAACCCAAAATTGTAAGTACTTTAAGGAAAATAGATAGACCCACCACTAAGTATACCGAAATAATCAGGATGAAGAGCTGAGTTGATTTAGCCATGTCCGTCTGCCCGTCTGTCCGTCTGTCTGTTTGTATGCAAATTAGTGCCTCAATTTTTGAGATATCTTGATAAAATTTGGTGAGCGGGTGTATTTGGGTGTCCGATTAGACATTTGTCAGAACCGGCCGGATCGGACCACTATAGCATATATCCTCCATACAACCGATTTTTCAGAAAAAGAGGATTTTTGTCATATCTTACTCAATTTAACAGATTGAAGCTTGAAACTTCACCATATAATTTCGTATATTGTACATATTGTTGTCTTAAAAAATTGACGTAACCCAAAATTGTAAGTCCTTAAAGGAAAATAGATAGAGCCACCATTAAGTATACCGAATTAATCAGGATGAAGAGCTGAGTTGTTTTAGCCATGTCCGTCTGTCCGTCTGTCCGTCTGTCCGTCTGTCTGTTAGTATGCAAACTAGTCCCTCAATTTTTGAGATATCTTGATAAAATTTGATGAGCGGGTGTATTTGGGTGTCCGATTATACATTTTTCGGAACCGGCCGGATCGGACCACTATAGCATATATCCTCCATACAACCGATTTTTCAGAAAAAGAGGATTTTTGTCATATCTTACTCAATTTAACAGATTGATGCTTCAAACTTCACCATATAATTTCGTATATTGTACATATTGTTGCCTGAAAAAATTGATGAGATCGGTCGTATATATAGTATATATCCCCCACAACCAATTGTTCAGATAAGAAACTTTTCGTAATTACTGCCCTATTTAAAGAGCTAGAGGCTTCAAATTTCAACGAATGTTTACGTATATAGCATATATTGTTGTCTGAAAAATTCATAAAGATCGGTGGTATATATAGTATATATATGATGGTATATATAGTATATATATATAGTATATATATATATATTTTCGTAATTTTAGCCCCATTTTAACAGCTAGAAGCTTCAAATTTCACCGAATGCTTACGTATATAGCATACATTGTTGTCTGAAAAAATCGTAGCTATCGGTTGTATATATAGTTGTAAAGGAGCCCTAATTTTATTATATTACCTTTCCATTAATATTATATTACATACAACAACAAACGAATCTCATTGTACTATGTACTAGACTAAGCAATCGATAAATAATGACACTTCACTATTACATATTGAGCAACCTAAAGAAAAGTGGTTTTCAAACCTTTTTTCTGTAAGATAACCAATAGTAAGGATCTGGGCACTATTATACCATAGATATTCACTGGAATATTGGTGATACACCAGGAACATAAATTTATACAAATTCAAGTAAGTACATTGAATGCAAGAACACCACATACTGGCGACGAGTCCAAACACACAGTCATTCAAAATGGAAGACTTATTTAAAGCAATGATTATATTACCTCAATTTGAGCCCAGCATGGAGACATGGGCAATATGGCGTGAAAAATTAGGCATTCACTTGGCCGAAGTAAAATATGAGAAAGAGGAAAAAAGAAAAACGTGTTGCTCAAAATGGTGGGTACGGCCGCATACAGTACACTACACAGTTTATGTAGTCTCCTCGACAAAAAACCTCAAAGAATTGTGCCTAATTTTAGAGACACATTATACGCCTCCAGTAATTGTGTTCCAAGAACGAAAGAAGTTTCTCTCATCCAAATAATTAGATAGCGAAACAGCTGCAGAGTGGTACACTCGCGTAAAAAAGCTTGCGTTAACCTGCAAATTTGCAGAAAATTTAAATGCGTTTATTTTAAATCAGTTTATAGTTGGGGCAAAGACCAAAATAGACGAAAAATTATGTGAAGAAACTGAAAAGATAACGTGTGAAGAAGCTTTAAGGAAAGCAATGGTTCTTGAGTGCAAAATGGCGGCTAAGGTTGAAAATAAAAGTGAGGTTAGCGTGATCTTCATGAAAAAGAAGAAAAATTACAACAGAGACTCGAGTCAATCCAACAAAAACGACCGAAAAACATGTAGTGATTGCGGTTGGCGTAATCATGAGTCCGAAAAAGGCAAATTTAAGAAAAGCAAATGCAATTCATGCGGTAAAATTGGACATCTTGCTTCTGTATGCCGGATGAAAGTGCAATTAAATTATGTATCAAATAGTAGTAAGGTTGAAGATGACTGCAAAGATGATATTTTTAATTATTCTATCTTTAGTGTAAATGATCAAAAGCCGAACGGGGTGTATTCTCTTTCTGTGTCGTTTGATGGAGTTGAGGTTAGAGCAGCCTGCGATACAGGTGCACCATGTACGCTGATATCAGAAAAATTTTTCAAACAACACTTTAACAAAAATATTCGCAAGTGTAAAACACCATACCTTGATTATAGTGGTGATCGCATACAAATTGTTGGTGAGTACAATGCACAGATTATGTACTTGGGTATTAAGAAAGAGATTACTGTAGTTGTGACCAAACATGATAACCCACCTCTATTAGGTAGATAATTTTTACGGGCGTTCAATTTTGAACTTTTACAAGTCAGTTCAATTAACACTCTTACTAAAGAGGAGTTAGCTCGGAATATTAAGAGTGAATTTTCAAATGTTTTTCAAGACTAACTTGGTAAATACAATGTGAGCAAAGTATCTTTATCTATTATTGAAGGTTCGAAACCAATTTTTTTTAAACCGCGTCCGTTGCCATTGGCATGGAAAGCCAAAGTTGAAACAAAACTACGTGATCTAATGAAACAACGAGTTCTTGAATTAGTTGACCACTCTGACTGGGGTACACCTTTAGTCCCAGTCTTGAAGCCAAACGGTGATTTGAGAATATGTGCTGATTACAAAGTAACTTTGAACAAGTATTTAGTTGACGTAAAATATCCCTTGCCGCGCATTAAAGAAATTTTCGCAGCTCTACAAGGTGGGGAATTGTTTACCAAGCTCGATTTAACGAATGCGTATAACCAATTAGAGTTAGATGAAGCATCACAATTATTATGTACGTGGAGTACACACATAGGCACACTCAAAGTCACTCGTTTGCCATTTGGTATCAAGCGTGCGGTTGCAATATTTCAAAAAACTATTGAAAGCCTATTGCGTAACATCGCAAACGTCGTAGTTTATCAAGATGATATTACTATAACAGGCAAAAATATGGAAGAGCATATAAAAACTTTAAGACTTGTGTTGGAGCAATTAAGATCAGCGAACATAACTTTAAATTCGAAAAAGACAGTTTTCTTTCAAGAAAAAATCACCTATCTAGGATTTTCCATAGATAAGAACGGTTTAACAAAAACTGACGAAAGAATAAAAAGCGTAAAAGATGCACCTATCCCTAAAAATATTTCTGAAGTAAAAGCCTTTGCGGGGATGGTAAATTATTATGCAAAATTTATTAAAAATTTTGCACATAAAATGTCACCTTTATACGAATTACTGCAAAAGAATGTTAAATTTGTGTGGTCAGAGAAATGTGAGAAAGCCTATGAAGAGATAAAAAATGATATATGTTCGGATCAAGCTGTTGTTCAGTTTAATCAAAACTTACCAATAGTTTTAACTACTGATGCATGTAATAACGCAGTAGCGGGAGTTTTGTCGCATAAGTTTCCTGATAATTCTTTGAGACCCATAGCTTTTGTTTCTAGAGCTCTAAGCAAAAGTGAAAAGAATTATAGCACTTTAGAGAAAGAAGCACTAGCAATTATATTTTCAGTAACCAAACTCAAACAATACCTATTAGGCAACAAATTTGTTAACAGATCACAAACCACTGGTGTCAGTTTTCAGTGAAATTAAGGGTTTACCTGTTATGGCATCGGCTCGGGTTCAAAGGTGGGCACTAATTCTATCTGGCTTTAATTATACTGTAGAGTATGTCAAGAGCAGTCTTAATGATGCGGACAACTTATCAAGAATTCCACAATCTGTTATTGGTAAAGATTTACCAGAATGCAATTATATAAACTTTGTTGAGTCTGATAATCACATTTCTTTAAGTTTTAATGATATCGCAAGAGAAACCAAACGGGATCCTTTATTTTCAAGACTGCTTGAAGCAATTCAAGGTGGTACACTACAAAATGTAAAAAATTAAAGTTTTAAGGCATATCGCGACAAGGCAGACCAGTTGAGCGTTGAATATGGATGTATCATGTGGGGTTATAGAACGGTCATTCCACAGAAATTGAGACAATCGGTCTTAGAATCGCTACATCTTTCTCATCTGGGTATAGTTAAAACAAAAGGTCTCGCGCGATCCTATGTATGGTGGCCAGGGTTAGATAATGATATCGAGATGTTAATAAAAAGTTGTAAACCATATCAAGTTCTACAGTCTAGTCCAGAAAAGAGTAAGTTAGTTTCATGGAAACCAACAGATTCTGTTTGGAGTAGAATTCACCTAGACTTTGCAGGACCTATTAAAAACTTTCATTTTCTTATTGTCATTGACTCTTATTCCAAATGGGTGGAGATATTTAAGACCAAAGACATAACATCCAAGTTTGTTATAAGTAAACTAAGAGAAACTTTCAGTCGTCTTGGACTGGTGGATGTGTTGGTCAGTGACAATGGCTCACAATTCACTTCAGCCGATTTCAAGGAATTTATACGTTGCAATGGAATAAAACAAACATTAACACCACCTGGCCACCCAGCATCAAACGGTCAAGCTGAAAACTTTGTGAAAACCTTTAAAAAGTCATTTCATGCTTGTCTGAAAGCAAATAATAATGCTAACATTGACATTATAATTAATCGATTCTTGGCAGACTATCGCAACTCAGTACATTGTACCACAGGCGAGTCTCCAGCTAAAATTTTTTTTTGGTAGGCAACTCAAGGCACGTTTCTCTACTCTCAAGCCTCCTTTGGTAAAGCAAAAAATTATTGAAAAACAAGAGAATAGTGAACGCAACTACCGTGGAAAACGTGAATTAGAACTGAGTCAGGGTCAAAAAGTTTGGGTCCGTGATTACAGTAATCCTAAAAAAGCTAGTTGGTCACCTGGTACAATTCAAAAAGCACTAGGTCCTAGGTCCTACAGCTATGTATTGTTAAATAATAAGACTATTAAAAGACATTTAAACCAAATTCGTTGTCGAAATTCTGATGACGGGTCGGAATAAACAACCACTAAAGATACAAATATTGGTGCTGGTGATCCCGAATCGCCAAGTGTAAACGATAAACCGGATAACGACAACAATGATAAGGACAACAGTGAAGAGAATACACTTCAGTCAGCCGATATAGTAACTCCTAGACGTGAATTAAGACCTCGTCCGGACGGTAAAGTCATTAAAAATTAATTAAAACATTTCATCATTTATAGTATAACTAAAACTTCAAATAATATCACTTGTTTTTTTTTATGAATATCAATACTTTTATTTAAACGCTCACAAGATGATTAATTAGCATTGTAAGTAAGAAAAGAAACATAGGAAGAAAAATTTCATGTGAAGCATGAATTACAAACAATACCAATTTTAAGTACTAATCAATGTTCTTGAATTTTCATCAAAATAATTAATTGGCATTATATAAGGAATATATTATAAACTTAAGAAAGTTTCCACTTGTAAGGGGGGCGTGCAAAGGAGCCTTAATTTTATTATATAACCTTTCCATTAATATTATATTACATACAAAAACAAACGAATCTCATTGTACTATGTACTAGACTAAGCAATCGATAAATAAAGACACTTCACTATTACATTTTGAGCAACCTAAGGAAAAGTCGTTTTCAAACCTTTTTTCTATAAGATAACCAATAGTAAGGATCTGGGCACTATTATACCCATAGATATTCACTGGAATATTGGTGATACACCAGGAACATACATTTATACAAATTCAAGTAAGTACATTGAATGCAAGAACACCATAATAGTATATATCTCATACAACCGATTGTTCAGATAAGAAACTTTTCGCAATTTCTACCCCATTCTAACAGCTACAAGCTTCAAATGTCACCGATTGCTTACGTGTATAGTATATATTGTTGTGTCAAAAAATCATAGAGATCGGTGATATATATAATATATATATGATGGTATATATAGTATATATATATATTTTTTTTTTGCGATTTCGGCCCCATTTTAACAGCTAGAAGCTTCAAATTTCACCAAATGCTTACGTGTATAGCTTATATTGATGTCTGAAAAAATCATTGAGATCGGTGGTATACATAGTATATATCTCATACAACCGATTGTTCAGATTGTACAATTTCTGCCCCGTTTTAACAGCTAGAAGCTTCAAATTTCACCAAATGCTTACGTATATAGCATATATTGTTATCTGAAAAAATCATAGAGATCGGTGGTATATATATTATATATGTCGGTACATTCAACTACTGTGTTAAAAACTACTTTGCATATTTGGTATTGCGTCATTGAATTAAATTTGTAACACAGTATGCGGTTAAAGGCACATGTGATCTTTCTTTTTTTACTGAGGTTTTATTTTGCTAGAAGCAAGGTAGAGTAATATTGCTCTATCGAATGTGGCCCTGAGTGATGTATCAAAGTGAGTTTTATGATGAAAAGCACTTGTTGAAATTGCAAAGAGTATATGATGAAAATATGATTCAGATATGTGGAGTTAGTTGAAATACATGATTGAGATTTTTGAAGAGGTTAGTTTTTATATTGGCAGCAATATCGACACATCGTTCGGGGACTCATTACGCTTCATAAAATGATGCCTTCAAAACATAATCGTGTCAACGAAACGGAATCAGATGAAAACGTCGAGGTAACTCCGACATCAGAAGTAGGATGGACTTCGCCTCAAGAAAATGAAAGCAACCGTTGGCGTGCACTATTGGAGACCCAAAACCGTAACTTTCTTGAGCTGGTCAAGGCCTTGCAAATGCAGAAATCGTCAAATCAAGAGGGCAAAATAATTGCACTAACGAAATTCAATCCTGAATGTCCTGGCGCTGATGCAATGTCCTGCTTTTATTATATAACCTTTCCATTAATATTATATTACATACAACAACAAACGAATCTCATTGTACTATGTACTAGACTAAGCAATCGATAAATAAAGACACTTCACTATTACATTTTGAGCAACCTAAGGAAAAGTCGTTTTCAAACCTTTTTTCTATAAGGTAACCAATAGTAAGGATCTGGGCACTATTATACCCATAGATATTCACTGGAATATTGGTGATACACCAGGAACATACATTTATACAAATTCAAGTAAGTACATTGAATGCAAGAACACCATAATAGTATATATCTCATACAACCGATTGTTCAGATAAGAAACTTTTCGCAATTTCTACCCCATTCTAACAGCTACAAGCTTCAAATGTCACCGATTGCTTACGTATATAGTATATATTGTTGTGTCAAAAAATCATAGAGATCGGTGATATATATAATATATATATGATGGTATATATAGTATATATATATATATTTTTTTTGCGATTTCGGCCCCATTTTAACAGCTAGAAGCTTCAAATTTCACCAAATGCTTACGTGTATAGCATATATTGATGTCTGAAAAAATCATTGAGATCGGTGGTATACATAGTATATATCTCATACAACCGATTGTTCAGATTGTACAATTTCTGCCCCGTTTTAACAGCTAGAAGCTTCAAATTTCACCAAATGCTTACGTATATAGCATATATTGTTATCTGAAAAAATCATAGAGATCGGTGGTATATATATTATATATGTCGGTACATTCAACTACTGTGTTAAAAACTACTTTGCATATTTGGTATTGCGTCATTGAATTAAATTTGTACCACAGTATGCGGTTAAAGGCACATGTGATCTTTCTTTTTTTACTGAGGTTTTATTTTGCTAGAAGCAAGGTAGAGTAATATTGCTCTATCGAATGTGGCCCTGAGTGATGTATCAAAGTGAGTTGTATGGTGATATATATAATATATATATGATGGTATATATAGTATATATATATATATTTTTTTTGCGATTTCGGCCCCATTTTAACAGCTAGAAGCTTCAAATTTCACCAAATGCTTACGTGTATAGCATATATTGATGTCTGAAAAAATCATTGAGATCGGTGGTATACATAGTATATATCTCATACAACCGATTGTTCAGATTGTACAATTTCTGCCCCGTTTTAACAGCTAGAAGCTTCAAATTTCACCAAATGCTTACGTATATAGCATATATTGTTATCTGAAAAAATCATAGAGATCGGTGGTATATATATTATATATGTCGGTACATTCAACTACTGTGTTAAAAACTACTTTGCATATTTGGTATTGCGTCATTGAATTAAATTTGTACCACAGTATGCGGTTAAAGGCACATGTGATCTTTCTTTTTTTACTGAGGTTTTATTTTGCTAGAAGCAAGGTAGAGTAATATTGCTCTATCGAATGTGGCCCTGAGTGATGTATCAAAGTGAGTTGTATGATGAAAAGCACTTGTTGAAATTGCAAAGAGTATATGATGAAAATATGATTCAGATATGTGGAGTTAGTTGAAATACATGATTGAGATTTTTGAAGAGGTTAGTTTTTATATTGGCAGCAATATCGACACATCGTTCGGGGACTCATTACGCTTCATAAAATGATGCCTTCAAAACATAATCGTGTCAACGAAACGGAATCAGATGAAAACGTCGAGGTAACTCCGACATCAGAAGTAGGATGGACTTCGCCTCAAGAAAATGAAAGCGACCGTTGGCGTGCACTATTGGAGACCCAAAACCGTAACTTTCTTGAGCTGGTCAAGGCCTTGCAAATGCAGAAATCGTCAAATCAAGAGGGCAAAATAATTGCACTACCGAAATTCAATCCTGAATGTCCTGGCGCTGATGCAATGTCCTGGTGTTTAACAGTGGGCATTATTATGTTAAAAACTCCTTTAGCGGGTAGCAAAGTTATTATCGCATTGAGTAAATCTTTGCAGGGTAGTGCATCGCAGTGGTTGTGGCAAATATCGTTCACCGGCATATCGTAGGATCAATTCAAAGAACATTTTTTGCAACGTTTTGTGGGTGTTAAAACACCAGCTGCTACTTTGATTAATATTATGAATGGTCTTCCAAGAGATGGGGAATGTCTTTCACTGTATGGGAGTCGTTTGGTTACATTTTTGCTATCACGGTGGAAGTCATTGAGCACTGAAGAAATTGCGATATCTGTGGTTCTTGCGCACACTGCAAATTTAGATCAGCGTTTACATCGTCTAATATTTACAACGAACATCAAATGCAGAAATCAGCTACAGCTGGAATTGAAAGCCTTTTCATTCAGTAAGCGTAAGGTCCAGGAAGACATTTATGGCGGCACTGAGAACAAGAAACTAAAGCTGCCTGCCTACGTGATGTGTGATTTTTGTGGGAAATTTGGCCATAAAATCGCTGACTGTCGTCTTAAAAACAACAAAGCGAAATCAATCAACAGTCAGATACAGCGTGGGACAGTTACAGGAAGAGATCTGAAATCATTAAATTGTTTTAAATGTGGTGAAGTTGGACACATTGCAACAACATGCCTCAAGAGTAGCAGTGCGTCTTTAGCTGAAAAAAAGGAAAATATGTCAGAAAAACGGGTGAACGTGTGTTCAGTGGTTGAACCAAATGGAGTTCTTCTTCAGTCTGGTGAGTCATATAAGTTTTGTTTTGATTCTGGAGCTGAATGTTCTCTTTTAAAGGAAACCATTTCGGTTAAATTTAATGGAAAGCGAATAAACAATTTTGTAGTATTTAAAGGTATCGGTAATAGTGCAGTATGTAGTACGTTACAAATTCTATCTAAAGTTGTAATAGGTGGCCATGTTTTGGAAATTTTGTTTCATGTTATTTCGGATTGTTATTTAAAATTTGATATATTGCTTGGCCGTGAAGTTTTAAGTCAGGGTTTCGGTGTTATAATGACTGTTGACAAAATTGATATATTTTTATCAAGAAATCAAAATATAAATGCGTGTTCAGTTACAGTGAATTTTGAGGATTTTGTTAATAGTGATAAAGAATTAGATATGTGTGATAAAAAGCGGTTATTACAGTTGTTGAAAGAATATTCTAATTGGTTCATTGATGGTATTCCACAAACGCGTGTCAACTCTGGTCGCCTAGATATACGTTTCATTGACCCAAACTTAGCTCAGAGGAAAAAGAAGTTATTAAAGAAAGAATACGAGAGTTGTTAGAGTTAAATATCATTCGTCCAAGCTGTTTCCCTTTTGCCAGCCAAATTCTTTTAGTCAAAAAGAAAAATGGCTCTGACCGCCTTTGTGTTGACTATCGCGAACTAAATTCCAACACTATCTCTGACAAATACCCACTTCCTCTCATATCAGACCAGATATCTAGACTGCGTGGAGCAAAATACTTTTCTAGTCTAGATATGGCAAGTGGATTTTATCAAATCCCCGTACATCCCGATTCTGTAGAACGTACAGCCTTCGTTACACCAGAGGGACAGTATGAATTCTTGGCTATGCCTTTCGGTCTCAAAAATGCTCCTTCAGTTTTTCAGCGGTCTGTTATGTCAGCTTTAGGTGATATTGCTCATTCTTTTGTAATAGTCTATATGGATGATATTATGGTAGTTGCGACCACTAAGGAGGAAGCGTTTGAACGGCTAAAAGCTGTTATAGACATTCTTACTAAAGCAGGGTTTTCTTTCAATATAACTAAATGCTCTTTCCTTAAGACAAACGTTGAGTATCTTGGGTACGAAGTGAAAGCTGGGAAAATACGTCCTGATCCGCGTAAAATACAAGCGTTAACTGATTTACCACCTCTTCAGTCTATTGTACAGTTGAGGCAGTTCATAGGTTTAGCATCGTACTTTAGACAATTTATACCCAAATTTTCACAGTTGATAAAACCCTTGTATTTTCTAACCTCGAGCAAAAGTACATTTTTGTGGAAACCTGAGTTTGAAGAGATTCGTCAGAAGGTTATCATGGTATTGACAAACAAACTTGTATTAATGATCTTTGACCCCAAGTACCCTATAGAGCTACACACAGATGCTAGTTCAGAAGGTTATGGTGCTATTTTATTGCATAGAATTGAAAATAAACCACATGTAGTAGAGTTTTATAGCAAAAGAACTTCACCAGCGGAATCTAGGTACCACTCGTACGAGTTGGAAACATTAGCAGTTGTAAATTCAATAAAGCATTTTAGACATTATTTACAGGGTCGGCACTTTGTTGTGCTGACAGACTGAAATTCCCTAAAAGCTTCTCGTACTAAAACTGATTTAACTCCAAGGGTACACCGTCGGTGGGCGTATTTACAATCTTTTGATTTTGATGTTGAATATAGAGAGGGGAAGAGAATGGCGCATGTTGATTTCTTTTCACGTAATTTAATACCAACAGCGGTTGAACAAAAAGTTAAAATTGTTGAAAAGCGTGTGAATTTAGCAGCAATTTCGGATAATTGGCTTCAGGCAGAACAGCAAAAGGACCCTGAAATCACCTCTCTCGTGAACAAAATACAAAACAATGAGTTTTCAAATGATATAGCAAAAACGTACGAATTGCGAGCGGGGACGCTTTTTCGTAAGATTCAAAGAAATGGCAAAACACGATGCCTACCTGTGGTACCAAGATCCTTTAGGTGGTCAGTAATTAATCATGTACATGAATCCGTTATGAATTTGGGTTTGGAGAAAACTTTAGACAAAGTATATGATTATTACTGGTTTGAAAACATGTCCAAATATGTTCGCAAATTTGTGGAAAACTGTATTACGTGTAAGCTGTCAAAATCAACGTCTGGTAAAATTGAAGCAGAGCTTCATCCAATGCCCAAGATCAACATACCTTGGCATACAATTCACATAGATATAACAGGAAAATTAAGTGGTAAAAATTACATGAAGGAGTATGTTATAGTTCAAATTGATGTTTTTACTAAGTTCGTTTATTTACAACATACCGTTAATATTGACTCCTCTAATAGCATTCGAGCTTTAGAGTCCTCTGCATCGGTATTTGGGGTACCGTCGCGTGTGATAGCTGACCAGGGTAGATGTTTCGCTAGTAAAGAGTTTCGTGATTTTTGTACCTCGCAAAAAATAGATTTACATTTAATAGCTACCGGTGCAAGTCGTGCTAATGGTCAAGTTGAGCGTGTTATGAGCACCTTAAAGAATCTGCTAACTGCTGTTGAAACTAGTAATCGATCTTGGCAAGATGCACTATACGAAATACAATTGGCTTTAAATTCCACGGCCAATCGGGTAACTAAGGCCAGTCCATTAGAATTACTTATAGGGAAAGTGGCACGCCCACTAGGCCTCATTCCAATTACTGATGAAAAAGAGACTGTAGATATATCATTTGTAAGATCGATGCATCGGAAAATATGCAACGCAATGCTTGTTACGAAAAATGCAGATTTGATAAAGGCAAAGCTAAAATTGTTAAACATAATGTAGGCGATTACGTTTTACTTAAAAATGAAGAAAGACATCAGACTAAGCTAGATCCTAAGTTCAGAGGTCCATTTTTAGTGACAGAGGTTTTAGGCGGTGACAGGTATATGTTGAAATCATTAACAAGTAAAAGAAAGTATAAATACTCACATGAGTATTTGAGAAAACTGCCAGAAGGAAAAGTTCCCACAGAGTTGGATATAGATGATGCAGTTAGCGAAAGTGAAGATGAGAACATTGAAGACGTTGAAAAAGACGTCGATCAGGCTTAAAGCTGTAGACCGCACCACAGTCATTTTATGCAAGCACAAGTGCAAACATGTTGTTTGACCATGGCGTGTGGGGCATTTAAAGATGTGGGTCTGTGTGGTGGTCGTGTGGACTGTTTTATTGTTATATACGGTAACAAGAGCCTAATGTGTGAACAAAAATATACGAGGAACTTGTGGGAGCTGTTGTCCTAAACAATTGTTTTTTAATTTTAATCAATGATTTCGCCTATCGACATGTTACCTAGAAATGAATCCCTGAAACAAAAAAGAAGATATGTACTTGGATTATATTATCAAAAAGAAAAAAAAAGTTATCTTGTTTTGTTTATGTTACCTACACCCGAGGGCGTGTGATAGTCAGGAAGGCCGTGTCGGTACATTCAACTACTGTGTTAAAAACTACTTTGCATATTTGGTATTGCGTCATTGAATTAAATTTGTAACACAGTATGCGGTGAAAGGCACATGTGATCTTCCTTTTTTACTGAGGTTTTATTTTGCTAGACGCAAGGTAGAGTAATATTGCTCTATCGAATGTGGCCCTGAGTGATGTGTCAAAGTGAGTTTTATGATGAAAAGCACTTGTTGAAATTGCAAAGAGTATATGATGAAAATATATGATTCAGATATGTGGAGTTAGTTGAAATACATGATTGAGATTTTTTAAGAGTTTAGTTTTTATATTGGCAGCAATATCGACACATCGTTCGGGGACTCATTACGCTTCATAAAATGATGCCTTCAAAATATAATCGTGTCAGCGAAACGGAATCAAATGAAAACGTCGAGGTAACTCACCCCTTTTTTTCGGCTAGAAGCTTCAAAATTCATCAAATAGTTACGCTTGCGTCATATATTTTTGAAATACGTGATTCGTAGTCATAGTTTTTACATGCAGACCACAAAAAACGTGAAGCTTTGCATACTCACACAAAGTACCTACCTATTTTTATACCTTTCATGAAAATGCAATGGTATATTAATTTCGTTACGAAACCCAAAATTGTAAGTCCTTAAAGGAAAACAGATAGACCCACCATTAAGTATACCGAAATAATCAGGATGAAGAGCTGAGTTGATTTAGCCATGTCCGTCTGTCCGTGTGTCTGTTTGTATGCAAACTAGTCCCTCAATTTATGAGATATTTGGTGAGCGGGTGTATTTGGGTGTCCGATTAGAAATTTGTCGGAACCGGCCGGATCGGACCACTATAGCATATATCCTCCATACAACCGATTTTTCAGAAAAAGAGGATTTTTGTCATATCTTACTCAATTTAACAGATTGAAGCTTCAAACTTAACCATATAATTTCGTATATTGTACATATTGTTGCCTAAAAAAATTGATGAGATCGGTCGTATATATAGTATATATCCCCCACAACCGATTGTTCAGATAAGAAACTGCCCTATTTTAAGAGCTAGAGGCTTCAAATTTCAACGAATGCTTACGCATATAGCATATATTGTTGTCTGAAAAAATCATAAAGGTCGGTGGTATATATAGTATATATATGGTGGTATATATAGTATATATATATATATATTTTCGCAATTTTAGCCCCATTTTAACAGCTAGAAGCTTCAAATTTCACTGAATGCTTACGTATATAGCATATATTGTTGTCTGAAAAAATCATAGCGATCGGTTGTATATATACTATATATCTCATACAACTGATTGTTTAGATAAGAAACTTTTCGCAATTTCTACCCCATTCTAACAGCTAGAAGCTTCAAATTTCACCAAATGCTTACGTATATAGCATATATTGTTGTCTGAAAAAATCATAGAAATCGGTGGTATATATATTATATACTTCATATAAACTGTCATTTTTGACCCTTTTTTACGGCTAGAAGCTTCCAAATTCATCAAATAGTTACGTTTACGTCATATATTTTTGAAATACGTGATTCGTAGTCCTAGTTTTTACATGCAGACCACAAAAAACGTGAAGCTTTGCATCCTCACACAAAGTACCTACCTATTTTTATACCTTTCATGAAAATGAAATGGTATATTAATTTCATCACGAAACCCAAAACTGTAAGTCCTTAAAGGAAAACATATAGACCCACCATTAAGTATACCGAAATAATCAGGATGAAGAGCAGAGTTGATTTAGCCATGTCCGTCTGTCTGTTTGTATGCAAACTAGTCCCTCAATTTTTGAGATATCTCGATAAAATTTGGTGAGCGGATGTATTTGGGTGTCCAATTAGACATTTGTCATAACCGGCCGGATCGGACCACTATAGCATTTATCCTCCATACAACCGATTTTTCAGAAAAAGAGGATTTTTGTCATATCTTACTCAATTTAACAGATTGAAGCTTCAAACTTCACCATATAATTTCGTATATTGTACATATTGTTGCCTGAAAAAAATTGATGAGATCGGTCGTATATATAGTATATATCCCCCACAACCGATTGTTCAGATAAGAAACTTTTCGTAATTAAATAAATAAAATAAATGTAAGGCGCGATAAAATCCGAAGAGATCTAAGGCCGAGCTTCTCTTCTAATTTGCATCGTGCTCCTCTTGATTTTCTCTACAAATTGGCCGGACGGGACCTACATGATTTTATGCCACTCCGAACGGCATCTGCAAGGCAGATGAGTTTTCACTGAGAGCTTTTCATGGCAGAAATACACCCGGAGACCTTGCCAAACACTGCCGAGGGGCGACCCCGCTTAGAAAAATTATCTTCTAATTGAAAAACCTTATTTATAAAATTTTTGATGTTGCTTTGCCCGGGGGTTGAACCCAGGGCATCCGGTGTGGTAGGCGGAGCACGCTACCAGCACACCACGGTGGCCGCCACCGTAATTACTGCCCTATTTTAAGAGCTAGAGGCTTCAAATTTCAACGAGTGCTTACGCATATAGCATATATTGTTGTCTGAAAAAATCATAAAGATCGGTGGTATATATAGTATATATATGGTGGTATATATTGTATATATATATAGTGTATATATATATTTTCGCAATTTTAGCCCCATTTTAACAGCTAGAATCTTCAAATTTCGCCGAATGCTTACGCATATAGCATATATTTTTGTCTGAAAAAATCATAGCGATCGGTTGTATATATAGTATATATCTCATACAACCGATTGTTCAGATAAGAAACTTTTCGCTATTTCTACCCCATTCTAACAGCTATAAGCTTCAAATTTCACCGATTGCTTACGTATATAGTATATATTGTTGTGTCAAAAAATCATAGAGATCGGTGATATATATAATATATATATGATGGTATATATAGTGTATATATATAATATATTAAATTTTTTTTTACGATTTCGGCCCCATTTTAACAGCTAGAAGATTTAAATTTCACAAAATGCTTACGTGTATAGCATATATTGATGTCTGAAAAAATCATTGAGATCGGTGGTAAACATAGTATATATCTCATACAACCGATTGTTCAGATAAGAAACTTTGCGCAATTTCTACCCCATTCTAACAGTTATAAGCTTCAAATTTCACCGATTGCTTACGTATATAGTATATATTGTTGTGTCAAAAAATCATAGAGATCGGTGATATATATAATATATATATGATGGTATATAGAGCATATATATATAGTATAGTAAAATTTTGTTTTCGATTTCGGCCCCATTTTAACAGCTAGAAGATTCAAATTTCGCAAAATGCTTACGTGTATAGCATATATTGATGTCTGAAAAAATCATTGAAATCGGTGGTATACATAGTATATATCTCATACAACCGATTGTTCAGATAAGAAACTTTGCGCAATTTCTGCCCCGTTTTAACAGCTAGAAGCTTCAAATTTCACCAAATGCCTACGTATATAGCATATATTGTTGTCTGGAAAAATCATAGAGATCGGTGGTATATATATTATATACTTCATATAAACTGTAATTTTTGCTCCTTTTTACGGCTAGAAGCTTCAAAATTCATCATATTTCATCAAATGGTTACGTTTACGTCATACATTTTTGAAATACGTGATTCGTAGTCAAGCTTTTTACATGCAGACCACAAAAAACGTGAAGCTTTGCATTCTCACACAAAGTACCTACCTTTTTTATACTCAGTTGAGCAGAGCTCACAGAGTATATTAAGTTTGATTGGATAACAGTTGGTTGTACATATATAAAGGAATCGAGATAGATATAGACTTCCATATATCAAAATAATCAGGATCGAAAAAAAATTTGATTGAGCCATGTCCGTCCGTCCGTCCGTCCGTCCGTCCGTTAACACGATAACTTGAGTAAATTTTGCGGTATCTTGATGAAATTTGGTATGTAGGTTCCTGAGCACTCATCTCAGATCGCTATTTAAAATGAACGATATCGGACTATAACCACGCCCACTTTTTCGATATCGAAAATTTCGAAAAACCGAAAAAGTTCAATAATTCATTACAAAAGACCGATACAGCGACGAAACTTGGTAGATGAGTTGAACTTATGACGCAGAATAGAAAATTACTAAAATTTTGGACAATGGGCGTGGCACCGCCTACTTTTAAAAGAAGGTAATTTAAAATTTTTGCAAGCTGTAATTTGGTAGTCGTTGAAGATATCATTATGAAATTTGGCAGGAACGTTACTCCTATTACTGTATGTACGCTTAATAAAAATAAGCAAAATCGGAGAAGGACCACGCCCACTTTAAAAAAAAAAATTTTTTAAGTCAAATTTTAACAAAAAATTTAATATCTTTTGAAATACGTGATTCGTAGTCATAGTTTTTACATGCAGACCACAAAAAACGTGAAGCTTTGCATCCTCACACAAAGTACCTACCTATTTTTATACCTTTCATGAAAATTAAATGGTTGTGAGGTGGGTTTTGTCGAAGGCTGAGGTAGCACTCATTCAATCCAGGGTCAAGTAGAGGTCCCACAAACCCCCACTTAATAAGAACACAGTAGTTATGCGTTAATGACGAATACTCACACACACACGGCTTGAAGGGTAGTGAGGGCAGCAGATTTCCGTACAAAGATGGCTGGGGAGGGAGGCGAGCGGCGGCTAGCAGTCGTAGTAATAGCGGAGGGGTTGGTACGGCGGTTGAACGGTGGTGCAGTAGCGGGCGGGATTGTACGGTAGTCCGGAAGCAGCGGCAGGATCAGCGCGGCGGCCGAACGGGGGACAGTATTAGCGGACGGATTGGTGCAATGGTATGGGCGCAGTGGCGAGATTAGCACGGCGGCTGGACGGCGGACATTATTAACGGACGGACGGTATGCACGTAGTCACGGCACCAGCGAGCTGGCTGGACGGTGATAAGGTAGCGGTGGCTAAAGGTCGTCGTAGCAGCGGCGCAACGGCGTAGGATAGCGGCGACAACTATAGGGAAACGGAGCGCGTACCAGTGGCATGGCCGAGGTTTCGGTGCAAACTTTCTTCCTGATTACCCTTTTAGGGGGGTTGACCAGTAGCGGCGGCTGCGGGTGGCGGCTTTCTGCGTGGACGCTGTCTCAGTGGCGGCGGAGGGACCTGCGAGGAATGAATAGAATTGTGGTTAGTCCCGGCCCGCCAGCTGGACACCACCGCCTCCATGCCCGCACGATGGCAGGGCTGGACGCGGAGTTGTACCAGCCGGAACTCCGCAGGCCGATCCGTGGGCTGAGGGGAAGTGCACCTTACGACACAGCGGTAGCCCTTTAGCTGCTGGACTGGTCTACGGCCGGGGCCGGGGCAGAGGGGAAAAGGGCCGGATGGTCATAAGGCGGCGAGACCCCCCCCCCCCCCACTTAGCTGGGACATGGGCGAGAAAACCATAAAGGCGACAACCCGTTGTCCCCGCAAGCAGGGGTGACCCGTTCCCTGACAGCGCCCCTTTTCACTCCGTGGTGTGTTTGACACTCTCGCTTTTAGTGCTGGCTCGCTAGCTGGACACCACCGGCTCCATGCTTGCACGATGGCAAGGCTGGACACTGAGTTGTACCAGCCGGAACTTTATAGGTCTCTCCGTGGGCTGAGGGGAAGTACGCCTTGACGGCACAGCGGTAGCCCCTTTAGCCGACGGGTCGCTCTACTGCCTGAGCCAGGACTGAGGGGAAGGGATCTGTTGGCCGGACGGCGGCGAACCCCCCCTTACTTAGCTGGGACACGGGCGAGAAAACCATAAAAGGCGACAATCCGTTGTCCCCGCAAGCAAGGGGTGACCAGTGCCGTGGCGGCACCCCCTTTCCCTCTGGAGGTGGGATTAGCTCGTTCGCTGAACATCGCTCACCCCGTGGTTGCACACTAAGGTAAGTTGCCGGGGGGCGGTGCACCAGCTCTGTCCTTGCCGGTTCGTAGGCTGCGAGGAGAACCTGGGCCCGAAGGCACCACGCTACACAGCTGCCGAACGGGGTCGGCTGGAGCCTTAGCTGAGAGGAAGGGGCGGGGTAGCCCTAAGTCGGCGGGCCTCCCCTTACTTAGCTGGGACACGGGCGAGAAAACCATAAAGGCGACAACCCGTTGCAAAGGGTGACCAGTGCCAAGGCAGTACCCCTTCAACTCAGCTAGTCAGGAGGAGTGACTGGGTTGCTTAATAAAGCAACCTCTCCCTCTGACTAACCTGCGAGGAATGAAGTAACAACAGCAAATTCATTCTCTTTTATACTGCTTCTGCTATGATGCGAGTGAGAAATGAACCGCTAATTGGGTACTTCAGATTGCCATTGAGTTGGCGTACTATGTGCATATTATTGTTATCGCCAAATGCTATTCGAATGCATTGCTATGTAGCTGCTGTTGTTGGCTACCTGTTAATGTACTATGTATATATACTCTCAGGCGTAGGTGAAAAAGAGTTAGAGTGGGGGTCTCAGGCGTAGGATAAAAAGGGTTACAGTGGGGGTCATACTATTGTAACGCTACTTTACAGTCCCCCTCCCACTTAGGTTGACGGAAAACTGCTGTGAGGAAAAGGGGTATCACGCCAGGCCTAGCCTAGCTGTGACATGTATGCCGTTGTGCCGGCTTTGCCGGTGTGTATGCGTGCATCATTTTATTAACATTTTTTTTCATAAAATATACAGAGTCATTCCACTTATATCTAACAAAGTTAATTCCAAAAAAATGTTTACATATCAGGTTTAATTGCAATTTCATTTTCCTTAAAACTAACAAAATATTTAATTTTAAAATAATGCAAAATTCATGAATATTATAAATAAGTTGCCATCCTTCTTCTTCCTCTTCCATCCTTGACACATTGGCGTTGTTCTCATCTACCTCGTGTTGTGAATGCATTATGACCATTAGGTATTCGGTAATATATGGGCCGAAAAAACCTTTGGTACCCTTTGAATTTGGACTCGGTTGACTGGCCACTGGTACTGCTCCCTCCGTGTGCACCCGCTCTAACGTCGCTTTATATCGCCGAAGTTTATGTCTGCTGAAGATGTTTTTGTACCCTCTTTGCTGACCATATTTACAGCAAATGCGATTTGTGGAGTCTCCTGATACCATGTGCGGTGGTCGCTCAGGAACGGTGCTAACGCTTTTCCGCCGAACTGCTTCCCATTTTCGGTGAGGAAGGTTTTTGGACAACAAAGTCGCTATATGACCTTTTCTTGTAGCGCTTTGAGTACGCTTGCCGTTTTTGCTTGGCGCGCCGGGATTAACTCGACCCACTTGTAGAATTTGTAGATCGTGGCGGGCTGATAAGTGCTTCTTTGTTTGGAACGTAGTAGCGGTGGCACGAAGTCGGCGGTTACTATTTCCCATCGCTGCGGATATTGCATGGTTGCTAATAATCTCACCGGGATCTTCTCTATCGCCGTTTATTGTGTAAAATATGCCTGGTTCGGTGTTTGTAACGTGCGGCGGGGGAACGTATTGCATATCGCGTTCGGCGCTCTTTTTCGGTAGTCATAATTGACGATGTATGTTTGTATAGCCGGGTAACGGGGGTAGAAGCGTTGCTTCAGCGGTCGGTTATGTTTACGGATGGTCGAATGTTCGGCTGCGGTAATTGGGCTACCGGTTTTACTCAATCGCTTCTGGTGGTGCTCCGGTTTTTGACCATTGTTCACGTGATCCCGGCTGGTCATTGCACATAGTGTGTCTAGCTCGGCTGATCTCCTGGTCAAGGTGACTTCTAACGGCTGACCATCTAGCGTGAGGGTGATTCCCCTTTCCCGTAGAAAGTCCATTCCTAAGATCATCCGTTTTGCAGGTTGGGGATGACGGACATGATTGTTTTAGTCGTTCGTCCTTGGTACGTAATCCTTGCTGGGTACGAATTCGGGCTATAGACACACATCTGGTCTGCCAATTGGACGCTCCGCCTTTGAAGATGTGGTTGGATTTTGTTCCTCTCCAGGTGATTTCGTATTGACTGGTCGACGTATGAGAGGGTGGCGCCGGTGTCTACTAGCGCGTGCACGCTCATGCCCTCGATGGTTATCGGTATGTAGAGACGGTCATCTACTTGCATTTCGGCAGCCGAATTGCAGGCTGGTGGTTCCATAGACTTCTTTGGTCGCACAAATAATGCTTGGCGGCTTCCTCTCACATAACTTGACGGCATCCTGAATGTGTTGTTGTCGGTGGATTGGTTGTCCGAGGGGCATAGGCAGTCCCTGGAGAGGATGTTGTCTTGTCCACTCCTGGAGCAGAACATTCTCCAGCGGCCCCTGCATTGGAAGCGGCGGTGTCCGCGTTCCTTGCAGCGCCAGCAGCACTCCTTGCTATCCTACTCCGTTTGAAGATGATACAAGCTGTAGATCGCCGCTTTGCCCTGTTTCGCTTCGTCGATTTTTAGCAGCTCATATTCTTCCGTTATTTCCAGGAGCTCATCGATCGTCTTAAACTCGCTGCGCTTGACGAAGAGGCGGTATTCAACGCGTAGGCCATCGTATATTCGTTCGATGTGGTTTTCCTTACACATTGTCGGGTGCTGGCGGATCAGCGTTTCTAATGCGAGGATGTAGTCTTTGGCTTTTTACGGCCGTGTTGCTTGCGTTGTCGGATGGCCTCTTCCAAATGTCGAAGATGACGATTGGGCAGGAAAAAATTTTGCACCTCCGTTCGAAAATCGCTCCATTGGTTGATTTGTTGTTTACGGATGTGGTACCATTGAAGTGCTTTGCCACGTAGAAGTTCCGGCAGCGTTGGGAGGAGCCGGTCGACGGGGAAGCGATAACATTCGGCAAGCTCCTCTATCCTCTCCAGAAATTCGTGCAGCGACTCTTCACCCGAAAAATGCAAATCCCAGCGGCGAACGGTATTCATTAGCTCACCGTCGCTCATTTCGTCTCGCTTCAGTGGTGCGCATTCTATTTTATGCGCATGCGGTTGGGGACTATGAATCTGGATCGAAGGGCTCGGCTTTGGTGTTGGCTGGGGTAGCATAACGGATTTCCCCTCTTCTTCATTCACTTCCCTTTCCAGCTCCTTCAGCAGGTCTTCACTTGAATTTCTCGTGCGTTTCGCTCGTACGTATGTGCTCAGTTCGCGGCGCAGCTCGGCTACGGTTTGGCCTTCCACGGGAATCGTATGCTTCTGGCACTCCTCTATCAGCCTCTCCCTTTTCAGTAAGTAGATCTAATTGAGTGAGTCGGTATTCAGCGTCGTAACTTCGGGGGCCGGTGTGTTTGTTGTTTCTGATGGTGTGTTCGTCGAACCCGCCCCGGCATTTTGGTGGTTATTGTATTTGGTTTTCCACTGTCATCTGCGGAGGGGGGTCCCTTCTCGGGCGCCATTTATGAGGTGGGTTTTGCCGAAGGCTGAGGTAGCACTCAGTCAATCCAGGAACAAGTAGAGGTCCCACAAACCCCCACTTAATAAGAACACAGTAGTTATGTGTTAATGACGAATACACACACACACACACGGCTTGACGGGTAGTGAGAGCAGCAGCTTTCCGTACAAAGATGGCAGGGGAGGGAGCCGAGCGGCGGCTAACAGTCGTAGTAATAGCGGAGGGGTCGGTACGGCGGTTGAACGGTGGTGCAGTAGCGGGCGGGATGGTACGGAGGTCCGGAGGCAGCGGCGGAATCAGCGCGGCGACCGGACGGCGGACAGTATTAGCGGACGGATTGGTGCAGTGGTATGGGCGCAGTGGCGGACAGTATTAACGGACGGATGGATGTAGCGGTATGGACGTAGTGACGGCACCAGCGAGCTGGCTGGACGGTGATAAGGTAGCGGCGGTTAAAGGTCGTCGGAGCAGCGGCGCAACGGAGGTAGGATAGCGGGCGGCTGACGGTCGTCGTCATAGCAGCGGTGCAACGGCGTAGGATAGCGGCAACAACAATAGGGCAACAGAGCGCGTACCAGTGGCGTGGCCAAGGCGAGGTGTAAGTGCAAATTTTCTTCCTGATTACCCTTTTAGGGGGTTGACCAGTAGCGGCGGTTGCGGGTGGCGGCTTCCTGCGGGGACGCTGTCTCAGTGGCGGCGGCGGAGGGACCAGCGAGGAATGAATAGAATTGTGGTTAGTGCCAGTCCGCCAGCTGGACACCTCCGCCTCCATGCCCGCACGATGGCAGGGCTGGACGGGGAGTTGTACCAGCCGGAACTTTATAGGTCGAATCGTGGGCTGAGGGGAAGTGCGCCTTGACGGCACAACGGTGCCCCTTTAGCCCACGGGTCGCTCTACTGCCTGAGCCAGGACTGAGGGGAAGGGATCTGTTGGCCGAACGGCGGCGAGCCCCCTTACTTAGCTGGGACACGGGCGAGAAAACCATAAAGGCGACAACCCGTTGTCCCCGCAAGTAAGGGGTGACCAGTGCCGTGGCGGCACCCCCTTTCCCTCTGGAGGTGGGATTGGCTCGTTCGTTGGACATCTCTCACCCCGTGGTTGCACACTAAGATAAGGTGCCGGGGGCGGTGCACCAGCTCTGTCCTTGCCGGTTCGTAGGCTGCGAGGAGAACCTTGGCCCGAAGGCACCACGCTACACAGCTGCCGAACCGGGTCAGCGTTAGCCTTAGCTGAGAGGAAGGGGCGGGGTAGCCCTAAGTCGGCGGGCCTCCCCTTACTTAGCTGGCACACGGGCGAGAAAACCATAAAGGCGACAACCCGTTGTCCCCGCAAGCAAAGGGTGACCAGTGCTAAGGCAGCACCCCTTCAACTGAGCTAGTCAGGGGGAGTGACTGGGTTGCTTAATAAAGCAAACACTCCCTCTGACTAACCTGCGAGGAATGGAGTGACAACAGCAAATTCATTCTCTTTTATACTGCTTCTGCTATGATGTGAGTGAGAAATGAACCGCTAATTGGGTACTTCAGTTTGCCATTTACTGTGAGTTGGCGTACTGTGCATATTATTGTTATCGCCAAATGCTATTCGCATGCATTGGTATGTAGCTACTGTTGTTGGCTACCTGTTAATGTACTATGTATGTATACTCTCAGGCGTAGGTGAAAAAGGGTTAGAGTGGGGGTCTCAGGCGTAGGAGAAAAAGGGTTACAGTGGGGGTCATACTATTGTAACGCTACGTTACATGGTATATTAATTTCGTTACGAAACCCAAAATTGTAAGTCCCTAAAGGAAAATAGGTAGACCCACCATTAAGTATACCGAAATAATCAGGATGAAGAGCTGAGTTGATTTAGCCATGTCCGTCTGTCCGTCTGTCTGTTTGTATGCTAACTAGTCCCTCAATTTTTGAGATATCTTGATAAAATTTGGTGAGCGGGTGTATCTGGGTGTCCTTTTTTACGGCTAGAAGCTTAAAATTTCATCAAATTTCATCGAATACTTACCTTTACGTCATATATTGTTGAAATACGTGATTTGTAGTCATAGCTTTTATATACAGACCACAAAAAGCGTGAAACTTTGCATCCTCACACAAAGTATCTACCTATTTTTATACCTTTCATGAAAATGAAATGGTGTATTAATTTCGACTCGAATCCCAAAATTGTAAGTCCATAAAGGAAAATAGATCGATCCACCATTAAGTATACCGAAATAATCAGGATGAAGAGCTGAGTTGATGTAGCCATGTCCGTCTGTCTGTTTGCATGCAAACTAGTCCCTCAATTTTTGAGATACCGTGATAAAATTTGGTGAGCGGGTGTATTTAGGTGTCCGATTAAACATTTGTCGGAACCGGCCGGATCGAACCACTACAGCATATATCCTCCATAAAACCGATTTTTCATAAAAAGAGGATTTTTGTCATATCTTCCCTAATTTATCAGATTTAAGCTTCAAACTTAACCCTATGCTTTTGTATATTGCACATATTGTTGTCTGAACAAATGGATGAGATCGGTCGTATATATAGCATATACCGCCACAACAGATTGTTCAGATAAGAAAACTTTCGTAATTACTGCCTCAATTTAATAGCTAGAAGCTTCAAATTTCAACGAATGCTTACATATATAGCATATACTGTTGTCTGAAAAAATCATAGAGATTGAAGGTATATATATTATGTACCCCATATAAACTGTCATTTTTTCCCCTTTTTTACGGCTAGGAGCTTAAAATTTCAACAAATTTAATCAAATACTTACGTTTACGTCATATATTGTTGAAATACGTGATTCGTAGTCGTAGTTTTTACATGCAGACCACAAAAAACGTGAAACTTTGCATCATCACACAAAGTACATATATATTTTTATACTCAGCTGAGCAGAGCTCACAGATAATATGAACTTTGTTCGCATAACGGTAATACGTAACGGCATAAACTAATCGAGATAGATATAGACTTCTATATATCAAAATGATATTGGCGAAAAAATAAATTGATTTAGCCATGTCCATCCGTCCGTCCTTAAACACGATAACTTGAGTAAATTTTGAGGTATCTTGGTGAAATTTGGTATGTAGGTTTCTGGGTACTCATCTCAGATTGCTATTTAAAATGAACGAAATCGGACTATAACCACGCCCACTTTTTCAATATCGAAGATTTCGAGAAACCCAAAAAGTGCGATAATTCATTTCCAAAGACGGATAAAGCGATGAAACTTGGTAGGTGGCTTGACCTTACGACGTAGAATAGAATACTAGTAAAATTTTGGACAATGGGTGGGCACGGCCCACTTTTGAAAGAAGGTAATTTGAAAGTTTTGCAAGCTGTAATTTGGCAGTCGTTGAAGATATCATGATGAAATTTGGCATGATCGTTACCCCTATCCCTATATGTGTGCTAAATAAAAAATAGCAAAATCGGATGACGTACACGCCCACTTGAAAAAAAAAATTTTTTTTTTAAATCAAATCTTAACAAATATCTTTACAGTATATAGGTAAATTATGTCAACATTCAACTCCAGTAAAGATATGGTGCAACAAAATACAAAAATAAAAGAAAATTTCAAAATGGGCGTGGCTCGCCCTTTTTCATTTAATTTGTCTAGGATACTTTTAATGCCATAAGTCGAACAAAAATTTACCAATCCAGTTCGCGTGCTTATCTTAACTCACTTTTTGTTGGCATAAAAAATGGCCGAAATCCGACAATGACCACTCCCACTTTTTTGATATCGAAAATTACGAAAAATTAAAAAAAATGCCATAATTCTATACCAAATATGGAAAAAGGGATGAAACATGGTAATTGGATTGGTTGATTGACGCAAAATATAACTTTACAAAAAAACTTTGTAAAATAGGTTTGACACCTACCATATTAAGTAGAAGAAAATGAAAAGGTTATGCAGGGAGAAATCAAAAGCCCTTGGAATCTTGGAAGGAATACTGTTCGTGGTATTACATACATAAATAAATTAGTGGTACCCGACAGACGATGTTCTGGATCACCCTGGTCCACATGTTGGTCGATATCCCGAAAACGCCTTCACATATACAATTACCACCACTCCCTTTTAAAACTTTCATTAGTACCTTTAATTTGATACCCATATCGTACAAACACATTACAGAGTCACCAATGGTCCACCTTTATGGCGATATCTCGAAAAGGCCCACTCCCTTTTAAAATAATCATTATAACCATTCGTTTGATACCCATATTGTACAAACGCATTCTAGAGTCAACGCTGGTCCACCTTTATGGCGATATCTCGAAAAGGCGTGCACCTATAGAACTAAGGCCCACGCCCTTTTAAAATACTCATTAACACCTTTCATTTGATACCCATATCGTACAAACAAATTCTAGAGTCACCCCTGGTCCACCTTTATGGCAATATCTCGAAAAGGCGTCCACCTATAGAACTAAGGCCCACTCCCTTTTAACATACTTACTAACACCTTTCGTTTGATACCCATATCGTACAAACTAATTCTAGAGTCACCCCTGGTCCACCTTTATGGCGATATCTCGAAAAGGCGTCCACCTATAGAACTAAGCCCACGCCCTTTTAAAATACTTATTAACGCCTTTCCTTTGATACCCATATCGTACAAACAAATTCTAGAGTCACCCCTGGTCCACCTTTATGGCGATATCTCGAAAAGGCGTCCACCTATAGAACTAAGCCCACGCCCTTTTAAAATACTCATTAACACCTTTCGTTTGATACCCATATCGTACAAACAAATAGTAGAGTCACCCCTGGTCCACCTTTATGGCAATATCTCGAAAAGGCATTCACCTATAGAACTAAGGCCCACGCCCTTTTAAAATACTCATTAACATCTTTCATTTGGTACCCATATCCTACAAACAAATTCTAGAGTCACCCCTGGGCCACCTTTATGGCGACATCTCGAAAAGGCGTCCACCTATAGAACTAAGCACACGCCCTTTTAAAATACTCATTAACTTCGTGTTTACTTCAAACTCGTGCTTTATTTAATGATTAGTCATTGTACATAGAGATGTGTTTTCTAATGCATAACTGAACTAGGGTTGCCTAGTTCACTTATGCATGTACAAGTTTTGGTGTTATAAATAGTATGGGTAGGCATATATAACATCTTCCCTTTATAAAATATGTATCAATACAATTTTAAATATTGGTGGTTTAACTTTTCTTCCTTTTTGAGTTGTATACATTTCATTTGGTTTATCAGTTTGGTTAGCTATACTAGTATTTTCAAAATTCATATTTTTATTTTCTACAGTCTTGTTTTCTTGGATTTTAGTTTGGTTAGCTATACTAGTATTTTCAAAATTCATATTTTTATTTTCCACAGTCTTGTTTTCTTGGATTTTGGTCTTTTCATTTACATGTGTATGGTAGTTTATTACATTCCGGTCTTTTGCAATATCATCACTTATTGCGCAATTTTCTTTTATATTTTCTTCTTTTAAAGGTTTTTTGAGAACATGTTCTCGGCTTCTTCTATATAAACCGCCTTCAGTATCTTGAACTAAATAGGACCTCGGCTCTGGACATTTTTTAATTATTACCCTAGATACCAAACAGAAGTGGGAGATTTCTTATACATAATTTTATCTGTTTCATTAAGTGGCTTAAAGTTTTCTTATTGAAATTTTTAGCTAATTTTTTACTTTGTTTTTCGATTTCCATTCTATACGCCGATTTATCAACAAACCTTGCTTCAAAATTTTGTGTCATTGATGGTATTTTAGTTCTCAGTCTTCGAGACATGAGTAACTCGCTTGGGCTTGGCATGCTATTTTTCGGAGTTGTTCTGTAATGTAAAAGTGCTGTGTATGGATTGGTTTTTTCATCTAGACATTTATGTAACATTTTCTTAATGGTTTGAATTGACCTCTCGGCCAGGACATTCGACCTAGTTAGATATGGGCTGGAAGTTGTATGTTGAATATTCTATTCGACACAAAATTTTTTAAAATCAACAGAATTGAATGGCGGACCGTTATCCGAAACAAGGATTCCCGGTACCCCATGTAGGGCAAAAATAGATTTCAATTTAGTTACTACTGCCAAGCTTGAGAAACCCGAGTTAAGAAGTTCAATTTCAATTACTTTGAATAGTAGTCTACGACCAATGCATACGTTCTTTTGTTGAACTCAAATAAATCACAGCCTAATTTGTACCATGGTATATCTGGTACCTCATGGTTCATCAATTCTTGTTTTCGATTTGCTACTCTATATTTCTTGCAAAGCTCGCACCTAGAGACTACGTTTAAGATGTCATTATTTATGTTAGGCCAAAACACTGATCCTTTAGCTAGACTTTGACAGCGCTGCACACCCATATGGCCCTCGTGTATGTTAAATAAAACCTTTTTACGAAGTAGCTTGGGGATAACAATGCGATTATTTCTTAAAAGTCACGCCATCCATCTTTAATATACTTTTTCACTTTTTGCAAGGCTTCATCCACTTTCGTGTCATTTTTTATTTCTTTTATGGACTCTTCTGAAAGTCCTATGTGAGACATTAACAAATTGCACTGTAAATCCAATTCTTTATCCACATCAAGGTTGGTTTTTTCTCTCAATGGCGCTCTAGAAAGTGTATCGGCTACAAAAAGAACAAAAGTTAATATTTTGGTTTTGACATGTTTTTTTAAATTGTTAAGCTTCAATGTATTATACATACTTAATGACATAACATTCGCTTGTGCTCCTGTGTCTATCCGACAAATAATCTTGCTGCTGCCAATTTGCACGGTGATGTTCCACTTCCTATCTGACTGACGTGGTTTTAGTTTTTTCATGACGCCCACAAAAAGTTCCTCGCTCTCGTCTTCACTTTCACTTTCGCTTTCATCTTTCTGTAAATTTTGTATGTATTTCTTCCGTTGTTGTTTGTTGTGACAAGACTTGGCGAAGTGGTTGGGCTTACCGCAAGGATGACATTTGACACCTGCAGCTGGATATTTGTTTTTATGAAACTGTCCACACTTCGTACATTTCGTGGTTGTCGTTTGCTCCTTCTAGAGGGCTTTCTGCACTTGCTGTTTGAACGCGTCAATGCCGAAATGATGCTCACTTCTTGTTCTCCCGAGTTTTCAATGACGTTTTTGTGAGCTGTGCCTAATTCAATGGATATTGCTATGTCGAGTGCTTTTTGCAAGCGTATGTCACCTTCGCGGCCACCGCGGTGTGATGGTAACGTGCTCCGCCTATCACACCGTATGCCCTGGATAACGGTTGGTTGTACATATATAAAGGAATCGAGATAGATATAGATTTCCATATATCAAAATAATCAGGATCGAAAAAAAATTTGATTGAGCCATGTCCGTCCGTCCGTCCGTCCGTTAACACGATAACTTGAGTAAATTTTGAGGTATCTTGATGAAATTTGGTACGTAGGTTCCTGAGCACTCATCTCAGATCGCTATTTAAAATGAACGATATCGGACTATAACCACGCCCACTTTTTCGATATCGAAAATTTCGAAAAACCGAAAAAGTGCGATAATTCATTACAAAAGACAGATAAAGCGACGGAACTTGGTAGATGAGTTGAGCTTATGACGCAGAATAGAAAATTAGTAAAATTTTGGACAATGGGCGTGGCTCCGCCCACTTTTAAAAGAAGGTAATTTAAAACTTTTGCAAGCTGTAATTTGGCAGTCGTTGAAGATATCATGATGAAATTTGGCAGGAACGTTACTCCTATTACTATATGTACGCTTACTAAAATTAGCAAAATCGGAGAAGGACCACGCCCACTTTAAAAAAAAAATTTTTTTAAAGTAAAATTTTAACAAAAAATTTAATATCTTTACAGCATATAAGTAAATTATGTCAACATTCTACTCCAGTAATGATGTGGTGCAACAAAATACAAAAATAAAAGAAAATTCCAAATGGGCGTGGCTCCGCCCTTTTTCATTTAATTTGTCTAGGATACTTTTAACGCCATAAGTCGAACAAAAATTAACCAATCCTTTTGAAATTTGGTATGGGCATAGATTTTATGACGCTAACTGATTTCTGTGAAAATGGGCGGAAACGCCCAGTTTTTATACACAGTCTTCCGTCTGTCCTTCCGCATGGCCGTTAACACGATAACTTGAGCAAAAATCGACATATCTTTAATGAACTTAGTTCACGTGCTTACTTGAACTCACTTTATCTTGGTATGAAAAATGAACGAAATCCGACTATGACCACGCCCACTTTTTCGATATCGAAAATTACGAAAAATGAAAAAAATGCCATAATTCTATACCAAATACGAAAAAAGGGATGAAACATGGTAAGGTAATTGTATTGTTTTATTGACGCGAAATATAACTTTAGAAAAAACTTTATAAAATGGTTGTGACACCTACCATATTATGTAGAAGAAAATGAAAAATTTCTGCAGGGCGAAATAAAAAACCCTTAAAATCTTGGCAGGTATTACATATATAAATAAATTAGCGGTATCCAACAGATAATGTTCTGGGTCACCCTGGTCGACATTTTGGTCGATATCTGGAAAACGCCTTCACATATACAACTACCACCACTCCCTTTTAAAACTATCATTAATGCCTTTAATTTGATACCCATATCGTACAAACTCATTCTAGAGTCACCCCTGGTCCACCTTTATGGTGATATCTCGAAAAGGCGTCCACCTATAGAACTAAGCCCCACGCCCTTTTAAAATACTCATTAACACCTTTCATTTGATACCCATATCGTACAAACATATACTAAAGTCACCCCTGACCTACCTTTATGGCGATATCTCGAAACGGCGTCCACCTATGGAACTAAGGATTACTCCCTTTTAAAAAACTCATTAACACCTTTCTTTTGATACCCATATTGTATAAACAAATTCTAGGGTCACCCCTGCTCCACCTTTATGGCGATATCTCGAAACGGCGTCCACCTATGGAACTAAGGATTACTCCCTTTTAAAATACTCATTAACACCTTTCTTTTGATACCCATATTGTACAAACAAATTCTAGGGTCACCCCTGGTCCACCTTTATGGCGATATCTCGAAAATGCGACCACCTATACAACAACTACCACTCCCTTTTAAAACCCTCATTAATACCTTTAATTTGATACCCATATCGTACAAACACATTCTAGAGTCACTCCTGGTCCACCTTTGTGGCGATATTTCGAAACGGCGTCCACCTATAGAACTAAGGCCCACTCCCTTTTAAAATACTCATTAACACCTTTCGTTTGATGCCCATATTGTACAAACAAATTCTATGGTCACCCCTGGTCCACCTTTATGGCGATATCTCGAAACGGCGTCCACCTATGGAACTAAGGATTACTCCCTTTTAAAATACTCATTAACACCTTTCATTTGATACCCATATCGTACAAACGCATTCTAGAGTCACCCCTGGTCCACCTTTATGGCGATATCTCGAAAAGGCGACCACCTATACAACAACCACCACTCCCTTTTAAAACCCTCATTAATACCTTTAATTTGATACCCATATCGTACAAACACATTCTAGAGTCACCCCTGGTCCACTTTTATGGCGATATTTCGAAACGGCATCCACCTATAGAACTAAGGCCCACTCCCTTTTAAAATACTCATTAACACCATTCGTTTGATGCCCATATTGTACAAACAAATTCTAGGGTCACCCCTGGTCCACCTTTATGGCGATATCTCCAAACGGTGTCCACCTATGGAACTAAGGATTACTCCCTTTTAAAATATTCATTAACACCTTTCATTTGATACCCATATCGTACAAACGCATTCTAGAGTCAACCCTGATCCACCTTTATGGCTATATCCCTAAATGGCGTCCACCTATAGAACTATGGCCCACTCCCTCATAAAATACTCTTTAATGCCTTTCATTTGATACGCATGTCATACAAACACATTCCAGGGTTTCCCTCGGTTCATTTTCCTAGATGGTTTTTTTCCCTTATGTTGTCACCATAGCTCTCAACTGAGTATGTAATGTTCCGTTACACCCGAACTTTACCTTCCTTACTTGTTTTCTTTACATTTATCTTAAAAATCGCTTAGGTACGTACATCTGTTCACTATATATATTTTTATACTCAGTTGAGCAGAGCTCACAGAGTATATTAACTTTGATTGGATAACGGTTGGTTGTAAAGGAATCGAGATAGATATAGACTTCCATATATCAAAATCATCAGTATCGAAAAAAAATCGATTGAGCAATGTCCGTCCGTCCGTCCGCTAACACGATAACTTGAGTAAATTTTGAGGTATTTTGATGAAATTTGGTACGTAGGTTCCTGGGCACTCATCTCAGATCGCTATTTAAAATGAACGATATCTGGAAATAACCACGCCCACTTTTTCGATACCGAAAATTTCGAAAAATCGAAAAAGTGCGATAATTCATTACCAAATACGGATAAAGCGATGAAACTTGGTAGGTGAGTTGAACATATGACGCAGAATAGAAAACTTGTAAAATTTTGGACAATGGGCGTGGCACCACCCACTTTTAAAAGAAGGTAATTTAGAAATTTTGCAAGCTGTAATTTGGCAGTCGTTTGAAGATATCATGATGAAATTTGGCAGGAACGTCACCCTTATTACTATATGTATGCTTACTAAAAATTAGCAAAATCGGAGAACGACCATGTCCACTTTTTAAAAAAAAATTTTTTTAAAGTCAAATTTTAAAAGAAAAGTTAATATCTTTACATTATATAAGTAAATTATGCCAAAATTCAACTCCAGTAATGATATGGTGCAACAAAATACAAAAGTAAAAGTAATTTTCAAAATGGGCGTGGCTCCGCCCTTTTTCATTTAATTTGTCTAGCAACTTTTAATTCCATATGTCGAGCAAAACATTACCAATCCTTGTGAAATTTTGTAGAGGCTTAGAGTTTAGGACGATAACTGTTTTTTGTGAAAAAGGGCGAAGTCGTTTGAAGCCACGCCCAGTTTTTATGCACAGTCGACCGTCTGTCCTTCCGCTCGGCCGTTAACACGATAACTTGAGCAAAAATCGATATATCTTTACTAAACTCAGTTCACGTACTTATCTGAACTCACTTTGTATTGGTATAAAAAATGGCCGAAATCCGGTCATAGTCGATATCGAAAATTACTAAAAATGAAAAAAGTTAAATAATAATATACCAAATACGAAAAAAGGGATGAAACATGGTAATTAGATTGGGCTATTGACGCAAAATATAACTTTAGAAAAAAACTTTGTAAAATGGGTGACACCTACCATATTAAGTAGAAGAAAATGAAAATTTTGCAGGTCGAAATCAAAAGACCTTGGAATCTTGGAAGGATAACTTTCGTGGTATTACATATATAAATAAATTAGCGGTACCCGACATATGATGTTCTGGGTCACCCTGGTTCACATTTTGGTCGATATCTCGAAAACGCCTTCACATATACAACTACCACCACTCATTTTTAAAACCCTCATTAATACCTTTCATTTGATACCCATATTGTACAAACGCATTCTAGAGTCACCCCTGGTCCACGTTTATGGCGATAACCCTAAAAGGCGTCCACCCATAGAACCAAGGCCCACTCCCTTTTAAAATACTCATTAACACTTTTCGTTTGATACCCATATCGTACAAACAAATTCTAGAGTCACCCCTGGTTCACCTTTATGGCAATATCTCGGATAGGCGTCCACCTATAGAACTAAGGCCCACTCCCTTTTAAAATACTCATTAACACATTTCATTTCATACCCATATCGACCAAACAAATTCTAGAGTCACCCCCGGTCCACCTTTATGGCAATATCTCGAAAAGGCGTCCACCTATAGAACTAAGGCCCACGCCCTTTTAAAATACTCATTAATACCTTTCATTTCATACCCATATTGTACAAACGCATTCTAGAGTCACCCCTGGTCCACGTTTATGGCGATATCCCGAAAAGGCGTCCACCCATAGAACTAAGGACCATTCCCTTTTAAAATACTTATTAACACCTTTCGTTTGATACCCATAATGTACAAAAGCATTCTAGAGTCAACCCTGGTCCACCTTTATAACGATATTCCGAAAAGGCGGTCCACCTATAGAACTAAGGCCCACTCCGTTTTAAAATACTCATTAACACTTTTGATGAAGGCTTCGGCATAGCCGAAGACAGTCCCGTCCTTACTTGTTTGTCATTGGTATTGTACCACTCCTCTTCACTGCAGAAGATTGTTTGTGAAGTATATTTTAAACTCGTGCTCAGTTTATATAGTTATATGTTTGTATGTTTAATGGTGTGTTCAATTTTACTTAAGAATTTTAAGAATTAATGAGCTTAACACCGGTGGCGGGGAATTGATAACTTCAATTTAATCGCCAGATAAAAAAAGTATTGATCTTTTTTCAGTAGTGCACTTTATTCAACACTTGTATGTATAATGAAAAACAATGAAATGGCAATAATTATATATGCAAAAGGTCTTATATATAAAAATGTAAGAATGACAGGAGATGAAGGAAACTGCAAAAACTGGTGATATTCATGCTACCATATGTACATATAGAATATGATTGTTACCGAAGTGTAGCGAAAAACAGAGCAGTCGCTTTTACATTAAAACAGGTATGCTAATTTTATAGCATTCCTCAACATTCCGGGCCTCGCTGAAACACTGTTTCAGAAGTTGGCAGAATCACTATCTTAGGTATTGGTCGAATTATTTTTCCTCGGATGGTACGAAGTTTCACGACGCGGACTAGCCCGTCTGCCCCAGGGAATGTTTCTAATACCCTTCCCATTGGCCAGACGGCAGGTGGTGCGTTTGGCTCTTTTATTATTACAATGTATCCAACTACTATATTCCTTGTATGTCTGTTCCATTTGGCCCGGTTTTGTAAAGATGTTAAATATTCTTTGTGCCATCGGTGCCAAAATCCTTGATACATATTTTGTACGTGTTGCCAATAGTCGAGCTTATTTTCATTGATATCCTGTAGGCTTCCTTCGGTTACCATTGTTAGTGGTCGACCTATTAAGAAATGGGAGGGAGATAGGTAATTAACATCAGAATCGGAAGCCACGCCAATTGGCCTTGAATTCACCACAGCCTCAATCTGTATTAAAAGAGTATTCAACTGCTCAGCTGTGAGGATAGAATTTCTATTAACTCGGCGCAAATGTAGTTTAACGGAGCGCACGGCTGACTCCCAAATTCCACCCAAGTGAGGTGCGTGAGGAGGAATGAAATTCCAGCGTATTCCGTCGTGACCCAAGACTTCGCTTATTATGTTGTTATGTTCCTGTGACTTTACAAGCTGATGCATCTCACTCAAAACTCTAGATGCCCCAACAAAATTTCGCCCATTGTCGCTACATAATTGTGTACATTTACCCCTGCGTGCCATGAACCGACGAAGTGCTGACAGAAAACAATCAGTAGATAAATCGCTAGCCAGTTCTATGTGGATTGCCGATGTGGCCAGGCACACAAAAATGCAAATATATCCCTTGGACTGACGTCCATTTCTACCTCGATATAATTTTAAAGTAATTGGTCCCGCGTAATCGACTCCAGAGTGCTGGAAGGGAAATGCTTGACGGACACGAACTGGAGGTAAATCAGCCATGAATTGTGACGTTGAAGCGTGGCGTAACCGAAAGCACCTTGCACAGTTGTACGTTATTTTACGTATAAGATTCCTGGCTCCGAACACCCAATATCTCTGACGTACAATGACGAAAAGTGCTGATACGCCTGGGTGGAGGTGTCGGTTGTGTTCGTCCAACAGTAAAAGATGAGTAACCTTGCACAGTTTTGGTAGTATAATGGGATGTTTGGTTTCCTCACATAATTCTGATTGAGATATTCTTCCACCGACGCGAAGAACGCCCTTGTCGCCCAAAACCGGTGCTAACTTAAGAATCGGTGAACGTCGGCTTATTTCTCTTTTAACTTTAAGTGCTTGCACCTCATCTTTGAAGCATCTTTGAGAATGTCGCAAAAGAACATCACGCGCGTTTGATATTTCCTCGAAGACTAAAGCAAGAGAAGTTTTGACTGGACGTTTACGAGTATGGTTAATGAAGCGTAGAATATATGCGGTTGTCCGAAGTAGCCGTTGCCATGAGGATACGCGGTCGATGAGACAATCAAATACATTGCTCTCTGTACCATCTGTAGTTAGCATACTAGTTGTGTTGCCCTTGATCTCGCCTGAAACTTCGTCGTTTGTACGAAATGTAAAATGGCCACTCTTCTCTAAAACCTCTTTGAACTCACCTTTGTTACGAAGCCATGATGGACCTTTCCACCACAAATCGAAATCACGAAGTAAGGCTGCCAACATTCCACGTGATGCACAATCCGCTGGATACTCTTTAGAAATTATATGATGCCAAAGGCTTCGTGGAAGAGTAATCAATATTTCGCTTGTTCTATTACCTACGAATGTCTTAAGTTTAACCGGTGGTATCGAAAGCCAGGACAGCACAATTGTGGAGTCGCACGAAGCATACATCCTGGATTACCGACGTGGAATGATTTCGAGTATAACCTTCACTAGACGAGCCAGTAAGAGAGCCCCACTAAGCTCTAGTCTGGGTAGAGATATTGTTTTTAGGGGAGCAACTCGGGGTTTCGCTGCAAGTAGTGAAACAATGACCTCATTATCCCTTTCAAAACGCAAATAAACTACTGCTGCATATGCTTTTGTTGAAGCGTCTGAAAACCCATAAATTTCTATTTTGTCAACAGTGTTCGGTACAAATCGATCAATTTTTATTTCACTTGCCTCACTAAGATCTTGATGGTATTGTGTCCAAGTTTCTGCCAGATTTGGAGGCAAGGTTTCATCCCATGACAAATTTTGTAACCATAGTAACTGAAACATAATTTTGAATCGAACCACGATAGGGGTAATAAGCCCAAAGGGTCAAATAAACGAGATACATCTGAGAGAATTTGTCTTTTGTTAACGGTCGGCTGAGTTTTGGTTTTAACAGAATAAGTTAGAATATCTTCTTTAGGTTTCCAATAAAGCCCAAGTACCTTCGCAACTTCCTCCGGGAATATCTCATGCTGCGCAGGCAGTTCCTGATCCAATTTCGAAGAATTTGACACCCATTTGCTGAGTTCCATGCCGGCCAGCTTCAATAAATGTACTAGTTCATCACGCAGTTGCAGCAGCTCAGTCTCTGAATCGGCACCCGTCAAAACATCGTCAACGTAGAAGTCTTCTAGAAGGATGCGGCTTCCGCGAGAATGTGTTATCTTGTAATCCTGAGCTATTTGTTGAAGTACCCTGACTGCCAAAAAGGGAGTACACGCCGTTCCATAGACGACCGTACATAGTTGGTACTGCTTCAATGGAAGGCTGGGATCCTCCCTCCAAATTATCCTTTGGAAGTCACGATGATGCTTAGCAACCCAAATTTGGCGAAACATTTTTATAATGTCTGCTGTAAAAACAAATCGATGAAGACGGAACTTTAAACAAACGGCGAACAAATTTCGATAAATATTCGGCCCCACTTGTAAAGTGCTATTCAAGGAGCGGCCTTTGGAGTCTGTAAAGGATCCATCAAAAACGACTCTCAGTTTTTTACCCAGTACCGGGTGATGTGGAATATAAAATACCGAAGCATCCATTGGGGTAGTTTGGCGTGGCTGTATTTCAAACATATGACCCATCGCTTCATATTGTGTCGCATAAATTCAATATACTGTAGCCTCAACGAGGGGTTTCTAACTAAACGTTTCTCCACTGAATAAAATCGAGAAAGTGCACCTTGCATGGTATCTGAAAACGTTGGGGTATTTTCCCTGAATGGAAGATCTACTGTATATTTTCCATCAGGTTCGCGAGTCGTTGTGCCTAAGAAGTGTTCTTCAACTAATGCATCGTCTGGATCAATACATTTGGGAAAATGAACTTCCTCAATTTCCCAGAATTTCTGAAGTGACTGGTCAATGTTAACTATAGTTAAGAATGACTTGGTTGAAGGGGTATCATTTCCGATAGTGGTTGATGTAACTACCCATCCGAAAATTGTGGAAACAGCTATGGGATTTCCAAAGGCGTCGAACTTTCTCTTGCAGTCAAATACCTTCCAAACGTATTGCGAACCTATCAGGATATCGATCGGCAACGATTCATTAAAGGACGGGTCAGCTAGAGCAATATTATCGAACTCATTTCCTAAGTCTTTGTTAGTTGTTACTGCTGAAAGCGGTGCAGTTATGTGGCTGAGTACATGTACCTGCGCTAATAGGCTATTATTTGAGACGCGAGACTTAAGAAATACTGAAAGGCACCCACGGGTGGTACCGCTTTTCGTGGATGTTATTCCGGATACAAGAATACGGGAGTGAGTCCGTCGTATGCCTAACCGTTGAGCAAAATTTTCTGATATATAGGATAGCTCCGATCCTGAATCTAGCAGTAAACGACACGGAATGAAATTTCCGCAGTTGGTCTGTACGTCAACAATTGCTGTGGGCAGAAAATTTCTATACGGTGAAGTTTTCTTATCTTGCTCAAAATTTGCAAAGGACATTGTTGGGTGTGACACATGGGCTGCGGTAGACCATGGGCCCTTAGAGGATAACCCGCCTGCACGTGAAAGCCCATCGGTAATACCGCTTGTTTGTGCTTGTGACTGGCGAGACGAATCTAACGAATTTACATGCAACGAGGTGTGGTGCCGTCGATTGCAATTTTTGCATCGAAACTTGGATTTGCATGTAGATAGGATATGCCCTGTAGAAAGGCAATTGAAACAAAGCGATTTATCTTTTATAAGCGATTGTCGGTCACTCAGCGAAAGACCTAAGTAAGACGAACCCTTGCCTAATGTATGGTTATTTGATCCACATTTAATGCATGGCAGCGTCGAGCTGCTGCTGTCAGTTGAAAGAAATATACGTGAATTGCGTGTCTTACCAATAGTGGATGAGTTTGATTTGATTGGTTTTGTTTGTGCTAGCTCTAATTCTTCACAGCGCATGTCTAGGAACTTGAAGAATGTTTCTATGGTTGGCGCGTTGTCATCTTTGCTACGTTCAATCCATTTTTGCCTTGAGCCGGTATCCAACTTAGATTCAAGGAGATGAATCAACCAACAATCCCTGTCACTTCGCGAGATGACATCTAAACCACGAATGACTTCATTTGCGCCATCAGAAATCTGTCGAAGATCTTGTGCATTCCCTTGTGTGACTCCAGTTAACGACATAAACGATTCAATGAATGTGGCGACAATGTGGCGAGGCCGATCATATCGCTCCTTTATCCGATTCCATGCAGTGTGATATGATGTCTCTGTAATAGGAATATGTGTTAAAACTAGAGCAGAGTCATCTTTAAGTAGTGATTTTAAATAATGAAACTTTTGAGTATTCGTAAGATTAGGTTGCATATGAATTGCGCTAATAAACAAATCCTTGAATGATGGCCATGCTTTGTATTGTCCGGCGAATGGAGGTATTATGATTTTCGGTAGGTTGTTCGCCCTAACCTCATTTTGCGACGTAGATGCCGTTGACACATGTTCTAGAAACTTTGACTGTTGCTCAGCAAGTCTAGTAAGCGTAGTGTCAAAATCTTCCTTTTGAGTTGGCGGCATAACCGATAAGCGTAGTGTGCGAAGTTTGCCACGTGTAGACATAACCTTCTCTTCATAAACGGCAAAGTCTACGTCGGGATCTGAACAATCTTCATCATTGCAATACTTGTACATTGCCGTATTAACGACTGAAAACTCTTCCCATAGATCATTCAGTCGATCTAATCGTGCTCCTACATCCTCTGGTTGACAATCTGTTGGTGGTTTTTCTGCGTATGCACCCAGTCGCGAAATGGACCCTTTTAGCCGTCCACGCAGCTGCACTAATTCGGCCCAATCTCTCTGCATAGTGATCTGTATAACGGTGAGCGCGATCCGAGCTCACAGATTATACTAGTTTTGTTCGCATAACGGTACTCCGTAACGGCATAAACTAATCGAGATTGATATAGACTTCCATATATCAAAATTATCTCGACGAGAAAAGAAATTCATTTAGCCATGTGGGAGATTCTCCGCGAGCTCTCAATTTTACGAACCCAAAATTTGAAACCTGCCATGGTTATGCCAGTACACGAGTGCCACGGTAGTGACATTTTGAGAATAAATTGCTCATTAAAAAAAGCTAGTATTACTCGCAAGATTTTCCGTAAAATTTTATGGCTATGTCAGCAAACTTTAAAGAAAAATGGTACAATATACGGTAGTTAACTTAAAACTACAAAGATACAAGTGCCACGGTTGTGACACGATTTTTTGATACGTACCGTTTTTCCAGTTATTCAGTGTTTAAAAATGGATATTAGTTATTTTAGGACTGCAAACATTAACATGGAAATATGCAGGGACACTTGCTGATCAAAATTCACACTCACATGTCACAAACCAGTGTGCAGTAAAGCAATACCAACCTAACGATTTGAATAAACATTTTTACTCAAAAACTCGTGGACACTTTTCAAAATCAAATTACAAAGCGGAAACAGAAATTTTATCATTAAAACAACATTTAATATTGCAGATTAAGTCAAGTGTTTAATATAATGACAGTTTATTACTCGCGTAATTAAAGATTAAAAAAGTTACCACCTAAAATGTTATGAAAAATGTGGTTGTGGACATGTCACGGCTGTGACGTTTGTAGGGTATTATAAACTATAACTTCATAAAACTGATGACCAGTCAATAAAATTCAACATGAAGCTTTAAAATAAACATAATTTTAACTCAATTACATAATTTAATTCATAGAAAATGCTTTAATATATTTCAAATTTCGAAAAGACACAAAACTTTAAGCTCGCGTAGAATCACCCATGTCCGTCCGTCTGTCCGTGAACACTATATGTTTAGGCCGACAGCCCAAACTCCAAACATAAAAGGTCGCCCTCGCATTTTTCTTATATTGGTTAACAGTGCCAGTCAAATTGTTTATGTTAACCATACAAATGAACATCGCTGGAATAAATAAACAGTTTAACTGGCAAGCGGTATTGACCTGTTATGTTCTTTTACTTCACTTGTTTTCACACATCAAGGAGAAAGGACGTATCCCGCCGCAGTGTCCAGCTTCAACCAAAAGGTAAACTAAAAATAGATATATAATTAATTTTTGTGCACAATCTTTATTTCGAATAAAGATATTATATTTAATTAAAATTCTAATACCAAACTTTTTCTTCTTTTCTACATTAAATCTTGACCGGCACCATCCCTGAGCTGTGGCCCGGCCAAGACACTATAACTTGAGTAAATTTTGAGGTATCTTAATGATATTTGGTATGTAAGCTCCGGCACACTGGACTATTTAAAATGAACGAAATCGGATTATAACCACGCCCACTTTTTCGATATCGAAAATTTCGAAAACCTAAAAAGCGCGATAATTAATTACCAAAGACATATAAAGCGATGAAACTTGGTAGGTGGGTTGACCTTATAGCGCAGAATAGAAAAGTAGTAAAATTTTGGACAATGGGTGTGGTACCACCCACTTTTAAAATAAGGTAATTTAAAAGATTTGCAAGCTGTAATTTGGCAGTCGTTTGAATATATCATGATGAAATTTGGCAGGAACTTTACCCCTATTACTATATGTGTTCTAAATAAACAAAATAATTAAAAAAAAGGACGTGTGGCACTCGGGGACTGCCGCGGTAAAGCTATTGCATATTATCAACTTATGCAATTATAATATTTATGCAACATTTTGTTTTCTTTGATATTAATTCAAGTTAACCTTTTTAAGCGTAGTGACCGATAAGAAAACAAATTTTTTACTTTTACTGAAAGGACATGCTTGAGGCACTAGAAAGCACTTTCAAAGTACCGCAATATTTATTAGAAATTTTAAGGGACTACCTAAGAGAGAGGTATCTAATATATGAAAGTACTCACGGTCAAAAAAAGGTAAAAATAACAGGTGGAGCAGCTCAGGGTTCGGTACTGGGTCCCGATCTCGGGAATATAACTTACGACAGTCTTCTTTTAGACATGCCAGAAAGCACCTTCCTCGTTGCCTTTGCAGACGACGTGGCAGCTGTGATAACAGCACCAAACTGCGAGCTGGCACAGCTAAAATTAAACCATGTCATGCGTAATGTAAATAGGTGGATGGCTGAACACGGTCTCCAGTTAGCAACAGCCAAAACGGAGATCGTCATCCTCACAAAGAGACGTATTCCCACTACCAGGAACATGATGGTTGGGGACCAGCCAATAGAAACACTCGCTTCAACGAAATATCTGGGAGTGCGGTTAGACAGCAAAAGCGAAAAGCTGCTCGCATAATAGCGCAGTTGAGTACATTAATGGCAAACACAGGTGGCCCAAAGCCATGCACAAGGAAGTTGCTTGCATCAGCCTCGGATTCTATACTCTTATATGGTGCAGAAATCTGGGCGAACGCAATGAAATACCGCAAGAACCGAGTCGCCCTCACCTCGGTCCAACGCAGAGGGGCGCTGCGAATATCTTCGGCTTACCGCACGGTATCAGCTGAAGCTGTCCTGGTCGTTGCGGGAACCATACCGATATATCTTCTCGTTGAGGAAAGAAAAACAATATATGACAACGGATCGCAAGCAAGTAGAGCTGCTGTTGCCATGCAGGCGCGAGAAGAATCGATCCGACGCTGGCAAGATTAGTGGAGCAACAGCATCGTAGGAAAGTGGACTAGGGAACTAATCCCTGAACTGAATCCATGGTTGAAGCGACCGCACGGAGAGGTAGACTTTTAACTGACCCAGTTTCTAACGGGACACGGTTACTTCCGCAAATACCTACACAGAATGGGTAAGGTTGATAGCCCGAGCTGCCTGTACTGTAGGAAAATAGATGATGTACGCCACACCTTCTTCGAATGCTGGCACTTCTCCCATCAGCGAAGGAGGGTAGAAGAGGTACTTGGCGACCTATCCCCGGGCAGTGTCATTAATAACATGACCTGTCGAAGAGACAGATGGGATAGGGTCAGCACATATGTGAGGCATATACTTACCAGTAAACGAGAAGACGGATGCCTAGCCCATTAGCGTGAGAGTAGCCATAGAGCTCACGTAGCGCGCACCCGTACCCGAAGTAATGCTAAACGCGGTCCCAGGTACGGGGATTTGCGCGGGCCGTGGGAGGTTAGGTTTTAGTGGGTAGGCCTTCATGGAAGAAGGGAGTCGTACACTCGGAGAGTCTCGCAGTGAGGCTTAAATATCCCGGTCAGTGCATAAAGCATTTCCTCCTTCCACGAAAGACAACAAAAAAAAAAACAAAAAAAAAAAAACTTTAACGTTAACTTTAACTTTAATTTTAACTTTAACTTTGACTTTAACTTTAACTTTAACTTTAACTTTAACTTTAACTTTAACTTTAACTTTAACTTTAACATTTTCTTTAATTTTAACTTCCACTTTAACTTTAACTTTATTTTTAACTCTAACATTAACTTTAACTTTAACATTTACTTTAACTTTAACTGCCACTTTAACTTTAACTTTATTTTTAACTTTAACTTTAACTTTAAGTTTAACTTTAACTTTAACTTTAACTATAACTTTGACTTTAACTTTAACTTTAACTTTAAATTTAACTTTAACTTTAACTTTAACTTTAAATTTAACTTTAACTTTAACTTTAATTTAAAGTTTAACTTTAACTTTATGATCCGGGGTGGAACCGTCGCCCACCCCGGCACCACTTTCGCATTACTTCAGGGTGGCGTTCCATATTTCTCATTTTTTAAGAGCCTACTGTTGTCCCTGCGTCCAGGTTCCCGGTATTTGCTCTGAGTGTCCGTTTAATCGCGACTGCTTCGCATGCGCATTTCTCTGCGCTCCCTCTCAGCATCCATCAGGCTTGTCATTACTATAAATGCCATTTTGCTCACTGCAGTCCAGCACTCTTTCCTGTTGCACATATGTGATACTAAATTTATCGTGGTAGGTTCCTCCCCAAAGACTCCATGCAAGGTGAGGAGACATTTAAATTAGATAACGTTTGTACTGTCTTTCAAGCCGAGGCCTTAGCTATATATTCAGCTCTAGCATGGTCCCAAACCTATCTTGCGTCTACCAGGCTACACATCTTAAGTGATAGCCAGTCATGCCTTGACGCTATTAAAGATCGGAGCAACACGAATTCATTGATTGCATCCATACACGAAAGATTATACCAATTACGTCAAAACTATTCGGTTGAGTTCTCATGGGTGAAAGCTCATATCGGTATCATGGGCAATGAGCTTGCAGAAGCGGCTAAAGAAGCAGCGGCGCTAACAACAACTCCCTCGTATTACGCATGTCCACTTAGCTACGCTAAGCGCCAAGAACATCAAAAGATTGCTGAAACGTGGCATAGTGAGTTTATGAACGAACCAACCGGAAGCGGCACTAAACTATTCTTTCAATCTCCTGCGGAAGCGGAAAGTTATAGTCAAATACTGGGTATATCTTTCGAAATGACTCAAATCCTAACAGGTCGCAGCTATTGCAAGACGTATTTAAAACGTTTTAAAATCATCGAAGAAGATACATGTCCATGTGACTCGACAACATCACAAACAATCAACCATCTTTTGATTGACTGTCCAGCCTATGAAAGAGCCCGAAGACCTCATACAATACTATGTGAAGAGCTCGGCATACGACCATTCAACAATATGGAAGTCGTTAGACACAAGCAACTAATAAAATCACTTAATAAATTCGTTTATACTATTATTAGTACTCTAAAAACTTTTAACGCATAGATTGTTATTTGATAAATTTTCAATCCTTTCTATTAAATTTTAAATTGTAATATATTTTTGCTTGTATCCATTTGCAAGCGGTATTATTTTAATACTATTTATAACTAATCTGGATACATACATACCAATATTATAAAGAGTTATCATACAGTAACATAAGATTGTAATCACAAAGTTAAAATAATACATTCCTCGAAGCGCGGTTAGCGTGTAGAGACAAAGGGGAAAAAAAAGGTGAGTCTTTCTTCGTGGAAACGTCGCAGTGGAACATGACGTGTTCTACATTTTCTAGCGCCGTGGTACACATTGGGCAATGAGGATCTTCCTCTATCCTACGCTTCCATAAATACTCTTTGAAACCGCCATGTCCACTCATTATCTGCGTGAGATGGTAGTTCAGTTCGCCGTGCCTCCGCTCATTCCATTGAGCTACGTTCCAAACTAGTGTGAAAGTCCAACGCCCTTTACTCGAGGCCTCCCACCATTCTTGCCACTTAGCTATTGTTTGTGTCCTTGCTCTTTTCTTGTCTTCTTCAGATGGTCGCTCGATATTAGTGTTATACAAATCGGCCATTTCGCTTGCCAGTAAGTCCACTGGGATTTTCCGGGTTAGAACCAAGATCGCGTCGTCGGACACCGTCCGATAAGCACTTGCTATTCTTAGAGAAGCAAGTCGGTACGCTGCTAATATATATTCTTGATGGGTCTGTTTAGATCCATACCACACTGGTGCTGCGTATAGTATTATTGAGCTGGTTACTGTGGACAATAGCTCACGTGTAGCTTTGCTCGGACCACCAATGTTAGGCACTATTCGCATAAGTGATCCATTAACTTTGGTGGGCGTGAGCTTAGCACCTGCAAACAAGCCAACCTAATATAAACGCACGCAAGTCATTTTCTGTCAAAAACGCCCCACATACAACTTGTATGAGAGCAACTCAAATTGAATTTGCTGCGTGAAAACATAACCCGATTTCCAATTTTTGTTCTGCGTGACAGTTAGATTTGACGTTTGCAAACATGCTTTACATTGTCGCAACGCATGCTTATTTGGGTTAGTGCAAAACACGCCGGTTGTTTGCGTGCGCTAAAAAAACGCAGTGCGGTTTTATTAGGTTGGCTTGTAAGCTACCATATATGTATACGATAAGCGATAGCACAATGGCTACTTCGTGAAAATCAACGACAGCTCTTTTAGTTTGATTTCGATGATCGTACGGTGAGGAGGTGTCGCACGCGCGCTAAAACAGAGTACCAAAGAGTGCGTGTGACACATGTTCACCGTTCAAGCATTGAAATCAAACTAAATAAATAGTTGATTTTGCTTTCGTGCTCGCTACGCGTTCGTGTTTACTAACACATTCTCACCTGCCCACCGCTGATTATGATAGAGATCAAATTGTATGTATTTGGCCTGTTGCTAACACCGAACCTTTACGAAATTTTCGAACCTTTTCGAGCCTTTTCGGATCTTTTTTGACAAATATCCGTTACGGTTTTTTTTATTTAGCCTCCAAGCCCGCGATAAAATCTATGCAATAGCTTAAAAATTTTTAAGTTAAACGGTTTTATTGAAAAAAATACTTACATGAAATAATAATAATAGGAAAAGCTAGAAAATAATTAGGTAGGAGGGCGCAATACACGAAGCAGATTTCGAGGATGATTTTGATTCAGGAAAACCACCCATTACGCAATGACATAATGCGTTGATCGCTAAATATCAAATTGCATGGCTTATGAACTTGCCTAGTCAATCTGTTCGCGTAAGTGACCGTAATGTATTTCGGAGCAATGGTATGGGCCCAACTCGGGCTACCCGCGTTCTAATTGAGTCTGACGTCTTTGAGTTGATATTCACTCCATCAAGGCTTCAACAAATACTTATAGATACGAATGAAAAAGCTCGAAAAGCCTATGAGACTTGGAATGAAAAAAACTACACCACAAACGAAAAACAGCATTTATAGGCCTTTTGTTACTAGCAGGTGTGAATAAATCAAATGGCGAAGATTTGGATGTGCTAAGGAGCCTATACACCATTTGCTATAACCGTGCAACAATGCCCAAGTCACGTTTCAAAGAAATTTTTCGATTTAGCGAGCTTACAAGAGCAGCTAGACTAGAAGGCGATAAGGCTGCTCCAATATCTGCACTGTAGATGCAAATGAACGCAAACCTTACCAACCGTCTGGAGAAATAACTGTGGATGAACAACTATTTGCTTATCGCGGCAGAACTAGGTTTACCCAGTACATACCCTCTAAGCCTGCCAAGTATGGCATGAAGGTATGGGTTGCGTGCGATCCTAAATCGTTCTCCACTCAAAAGTGAGATATATACGGGAAAGGACTCAAATGCTAGTCCAGCAACCAACGTAGGAGAAGGTGTTGTGCAAAGGTTAGTATGCCATTGGGAGAACACCGGAAGGACTATAATTCGTGACAATTTTTTCACATCGCTAAACGTGGACAAGTATTTAATGTCCAAAGGTCTTGCTCTTCTTGGTACTGTTCGCCAAAATAACACTTTTGTACCAAATGAAATGAAGGCTGACCGCAATCGAGCAGAAGATTCTACCCTTTTCGGGTTTCTCGATGGAAAGTTTTCTTTGGTATCTTATGTGCCAAAAAGAGGCAGAGCAGTCATAATACTTGCCATTACACCTTTGACAGATTCAGTTGTAGTTGAAAAGAAAAAGAAGTCACAACAAAGTAGGCGTCGACGCAATGGATAAAATGCTTTCTGCATATTCAACGAAACGCAAAACTGTGCGTTGGCCCTTGGCCATGTTTTATAACATGATAGATATAAGTGCACTTGCATAATTCATCATTTACTCGGAAAACAATCCATATAACCCTCTAGATGGATCCCTTGCTGCCACTTCTAAAGGTTATTCATCCATTTTACCTGATATTTCCAGAGACAAACAACCAGCTTATCCTGTACGTTGTCAGCACTGTGAAATGGGAAATCGTAAAAGTACACGCAAAATCTGTAGTTGGTGTAAAAAAGCTGTGTGCGATGCTCATGCCGAAATATATACTTTGGGAAAATGCTGTTCAATTCCTGAAAACTAATACATTTTTTGACTTAAAATTATTACCTGAACTCAATATTTTTAAATAAAAACGTTAGTACACACGTACATGTCAAATAATCACCATACAAGTATTTTTATCTAAACATTATCGTGGTTTTACATACAGTTACATGCTTGCTACAAATGTAGACTTCCGACCGTGTACATAAGTTTTATATCCCGGGCACATGAAGGTAAAAAATAGCAAAATCGGATGACGAGCACGCCCACTTTTTAAAAAAAAATATTTTTAAGTCAAATTTTAACAAAAAATTGAATATCTTTACAGTATATAAGTAAATTATGTCAACGTTCAACTCCAGTGATGCTATCGTGTAACAAAATACAAAAATAAAAGAAAATTTCAAAATGGGCGTGGCTTCGCCTTTTTCAGTTAATTTGTCTAGAATACTTCTAATGTCATAAGTCGAACAAAAATTTACCAATCCTTGCATAGCTTCTATGATGATAACTGTTTTCTGTGAAAATGGGCGAAATCGGTTGAAGCCACGCCCAGTTTTTATACACAGTCGACTGTCTATCCTTCCGCTCGGCCGTTAACACGATAAGCTGATAAAAAATCGATATATCTTTACTAAACTTGGTTCTCGTACTTATCTAACTTACTTTTTCTTGGTATTAAAAATGGGCGAAATCCGAATATGACAAAGCCCACTTTTTCGATATCGAAAATTTTGCAAAATGAAAAAAATGCCATAATTCTATACCACATATGAAATAAAATAATTTAAAAAAAATGTTTAAGTTAAACGATTTTATTGAAAACAATACTTACATGAAGTAATAATAATACTAAAAGCTACAAAATAATTAGGTAGGTCCTGCTCAACGCTTTTGTTTAATTGTCTGATCAACGCCATAGATTGATGAGGAGTGTGATGACTAGTACCTGGACCAACCTAATTATTTTGTAGCTTTTAGTATTATTATTACTTCATGTAAGTATTGTTTTCAATAAAACCGTTTAACTTAACATTTTTTTTTAATTATTTTATTTTCAAGTTTTTAGTCTTTATTTAATTGCCAATTATCTCTCATTCTATTTAGTTCATTTAGTGATTCATTATTACAATGACTCTTTCCTGACAATTTGTTACAAACTAAGTCCTCAATACATAATCCTTCCAAAGACTTTACTCGACTCTGCGCCACGTATGCTTGTCCCTCCTCGAACTCCAAAATATTTTGATGTCACTTCTACCGGACTGTATGTAATATTTGTTCCAAATATGAGCCGAATCGGACATCATAGGTCGCTTTCTATTCATGTATGTATTATGTGTTCCAAATATGAGCCAAATCGGATAACAAATACGATTTTTGTGAATATCTCGATCCTTGCGCCCCCTAGCGGCGATTTTTTTCATAGGTCGCTTTTTATTATTGTATGTATTATGTTGTTATGTAGCTGGCTTTCAGTGGTAAGACAGAGGTGGCGTGTGGCATGGTGGCAAGCTCTTTTTCAAGAAATTAGAAATAAAATTTTTTTCATTTCCTTTTTGGAGAGATGGAAAATAATAGCTAAAAATTCATTTTTGAAGCCATAAAGAAACATATTTCCTTCACATATCCATTCATCATATAATTTTGTTGTACGTATATGTAGTTAAACAAATACATATATCCATGTCCATTTTGAACACACGTATATTTACATATAAACACATTTTTCATATAAATACATGCATATATATAAAAACTGAAATGTACAAATATTTTGAGTTAAGTGGAAATTTTTTTTTAGGCTGTGGTCAAGGAACTTCGAAATCGATTTAGAAATTTAGTAGTCGCGACTTTCAACAGTGCCTTGGTTGGAACTTTCCCTTGGTTTTTGCTGAATTTTTTTTTGGAATTAAAAATTAATTTCGCGCAGTAACTAACGTTTTATAATTTTTTTGTGAAAGTCAAATTTCATATTTCAGTTCCAGTTTTTTCTTTTTATTTCGGAATTTATCCTAATTTCGAAAATTGTTAGGTTCTCCTATTACTTTGATTTCCAAATTAATTTAGAGAGCGTTGCGTTTAATTTAAACTTAAGGCTATAAATTTGGTGTTGAAATTCTAAGTCCAATTTCGTGAATTGTTTTAGTATTTTTTTTTTTGAATTCAAACATAGTTTTAATTTTGCTGTCTTCAAGTATTAGTTAAATTTTGAAGACTTGATTTTCATTTTTGGTTCTATATATTTAATTTTTCTTTTTGGAATTTAAATTTAATTCCAATCATTTTTGTTTCGTCGAAGCTGCGCCCTTCGAAACCTAATCCCTTGAATTCTAACCCTGAATTGATGTTTAAGTTCTAATTTTAGCCTTTCTTTTTTTCTTCCTTTGAATTTTTTTGTCTCAAAATTTTTAGGTTACTTTACCCTTGAATTTTAATTTAAGTCTTAGTTTGCACTTCTAAGCATTAATCTAACTTTATAAATTATTTTGGTTACTTTTAATCCTTTTTCCAATTATTCGGTTGAAATTTCTTTCTTTGAATTTTAAGTTAAGTTATTACAATCTTGTTGTTTTTTATATATTGGTGGAGGTTTTTCTTTAACTTAGAGTTAAGGTTCTATTTTTATCCTTTTTTTGGTTTGTTTGAAGTTTAAGTTAATTCCAAAAATTTTTCTCTTTACATCTAGGTTATAAATTTTATTTTTGAATTTTTAATTTTATTTTGAAAGTTTTTTTATCCTTCTCAAGTTCTTGGTTCCATTTGCCTTTGAATTTTGATTTAATTTTTATTACATATTCCTGAATTTTTAATTTAACCTTTTTTATTATTTTCTTTAATTTAAATTAAAATTTTGAATCTCATTTAGGATTTTATATTATTTTAAATTTTTTCTTATACCTTTTTTTTATAATTTGGTCGAACCTGTATACAAATCACAGTTGTAATTTTTAACCTTTTTGTTTTTTTGCTGTTTTGAATTTTAATTTAAATTCACAAATTTTTTTTATTCATTTTTATCATTTGTAATCTTTTTTTTTCATTTCATATAAATCCAAGTTTTAATCTTTGCTTTGAATTTTAATTTAATTTCGAAAGTTTTGTTTGCTTTTGTTTGCGGTAACTCTGTTCCAATTATTGGGTTGGAATTTTTTTATTTGAATTAATTGAGTTTGGAATTCCCCGGTTTTGTTTGACTGACTGTGTGTGACATATAGTGAGTTTGGTGCGTGAGTCTGAGTACATGACTGACGACGAAAACTGGGAGGAAAGAGTACTAGGTGGTTTGGGACTGTTTGCCAGAGACAGGCCGTTTACACGTGCTTATACGCGTGCCCTTGAAAAGCAGGTGGTTGGCTCACTGTTCAACCAAATAGATGCAGGGATTGAACACAGGGTGGATTTCCTTCCCTCGGACTATTTCAACCGGTGTACAACCAGGATATTTAGCTCGTTAGAAGAGGAGGCCGGGCGCGAAGTTATTGTGTCCAGGGTTAGCCGGGTAATGGCGGACCAAGCCGAAGCCAGTCTGAGTTTCTCCCACAAGCTCGACGAAATCCTCGCTGATGTCCGTCAACAAACAGGGTGGATCACAAGGGGCGTTGGTCCTTTGGAGCAACAGGCACCGGGAGCCGCGGCAGCTGAGGTTGCGACGGCAGCAGGGAGCACAAAGACCACTGGGACTGACACCGAGCAACTGACACGTCTTATGGCCATGATAGGACAGCAAGGGGAGTTAATGGCCCAGTGGAATAATGAGCTAGGAACTATAAAAACTTGTGTAGTCAAAGTCAGCGGCCGTATCACTGACATGGAAACTTCTGCATCTCAAGGATTGGATCATCGCTCCAATCAAGCGTCCACTCCGCACAACAGGGGGCCAGGTAGAGATAGAGCAGCGATGCAGGCCAAATGAGGAGAGCCACGAAACGACGGAGGACCCCAAAGCGCACAACAGCCACTACGTTGGCAGAAAATGGGCTTTTAGAGAAATGGCATATAAAGTTTGATGGGACGGACAAGGGGATTTCGGTCGAGAGCTTCCTGTTTAGGATAGAGAAATGAGGGAACAACATCAAATCTCTCATCACCAACTGTTTACGGATTTCCATTGCCTCGCGTCAGGAGCGGCCTTGAAATGGTACTGGCAGGTGTTGGAGGATTATGTCGAAGATTTTATGGGGACGTGCACAATTTTAAGTTTAGGCTGAGGAAACGAATATAAGGCAGAGGAAACGAATATAAGGAACTAATTGGGATAATTAAGGGGAACCTCGAACTATACCTGGCTAACCTGACCTTCCCGTCAAAAATGGACACGCTAGCGGAGCTGAAAGCTGAATGTAGGCGAGCTGAAAATGTTATTAAAGAAAATAAGAGTAGATCCAAAGGGGGTGTAAGTGAGCTGGTCTACCCTGACGTTACGTTCCCAGAGGAAGGGGGCAGTTCCAAGCCACTGGAAGCAATAGGGACTCAGTTTAAAAATAGGTCGAACAGTGGCCAACTTCCAGACAACAGAACACAAAATGTGGCACCACGAAATGCACCTGTCACAGCGTCTGCAGCCGGCCCCAAACCAACCATCAACTCTTTCTGCCCCTCACCCATCCACTTGATATTGTGCTTCTCGTGTGGAATGCCGGTTGACCATTTTGCGAAGAATCCATCGGAAGCTAGTAAGGACACGCGATGCAAGTCCAGGTTTCATAATATGTTCTGTTTTTTGTGTGGGGGGACAGCTCTTTTTGCATTTATAAGCGGCCTAAGGGAAACGGCTACCTGGCGGAGATGACCGGTGCACTCAGTCAGGAGAAGGATCACCCGGACAACAACCAGTAAAAATTTTAAAAAGGGAAGGAAGTATAAAAGCTGAGAGTCATTTATATCAGAGAAAGCAACGGGATGTGAAGAGCCTAAACATCAGGAAAATGGAGTATCAGGAAACACGTAAGAGGATATTTTGCGAAGAAATAATAAAGAAATAAAAACGAAAAACTTTAACAAAATACTGAAAATGAGGGAGAAGCGGGAAATGTTTAGGAGAAATCAGCATAAAATAATATTGACGATCGTTACAGTCAAAAGTGGCAATAGATTTTCCGCTCAAGTTAAGATAGGGGGTAAAGAGGCCCTGGCTTTACTTGATTCAGGGGCAGGAGCTTGTTGTCTGGGTAAGGATAGCACACAATTTTTAGAGAGTAATGAGGAAAAGATTCTTCTCATCACCACCCAATCGATTAGAACAGCTAACGGAGAAGAGACCTCAGTGGAAGGAGTTATTACGTTACCAGTGATGTGGAATGAGGTGTGTAGGGACTTAGAATTCTTGATAGTGCCAGGACTTCAACAAACAAGATTTTTGGAGGGTGTTTGAGTTAAATTTAGTAGGCAGAGACCCTGTGGCCCGACCAACCCATACGACAGTAGCAGAACTCGTACCCGCCGAGGGGGATTTGCCTTTTGATGCAGTACAACATGTGTTGACCCCGACCAAACAGTAGCTCTAGAGAGGGTAAAGGCACAATTCCCGTCGTTCGCTGTTTTAAGATTAGGTCGAACAGGATGCAGCATCATATGAGCTATGCCGGAAGTTGGGCTCCATGAAGGATGTTGACTGCGAAGTGGAGACAAACGGCGATAGGTTGCAATTGATTAGAGAAAAAATTAAGAAAGAGCTGAAGTTAGCACACGAGCTTAGTAGAAAGGTATATGATACAAGAGGCAGAGATGTTGGGTTTCAAATTGGGCAAGTGGTATACCGCCGAAATTTTAAGCAGAGTTCTCAGATTGATCATTATAATGCCAAGCTTGCCCCCAAGCAATTCAAATGCATAGTACTAAAGGCAATTGGAAATTCGATGTATGAGTTGTGTGATTTAAGTGGGAAAAAGATCAGGTTATACCATGCTAAAGACATTTTTGCGAAGTAGAGCAGTGAATATATGTTAAATGTTAAGTGTTAAATGTTGTGTCTGAATAACTAACATTTGTTTATTTATACCTATTTATTTGCATGCCTGACGATGTAATTATTTATTGACGTATCTGACAACCATGCTCCTTATTAATTTAGTATATATTTTTTTTTTAACCCAGTGATTTTATTTTATATGGATACGCCTACCGGACCATTTAGTGATTATTATATCCGCTTTGAATTATTGTTGCAATTATTTATTCCCTATTATCTAGTTTTAGTTTTTGATTATATACATAGCCCACTGTGATATTTTTAATTCTTTCTCTGACTTTAACCCTATCTGTGAGATTTACCCTAACTAATCTTGACTAGTTAGCTTTTTTTTAACACTGTGATATTTTAGTAATTAGATGCTTAGGACCAAAAGAGGATCTGTGATATAGTAGGAGGTAGACACTTGCATTATTTACATTATTTAAACGTTTTTACTTACCCGGCATTGAGGCGTGGGTCGAGGCCACACATTGAGCAACTAGAGAAGGCAAAACGGAAAGGTCGCGTATGAAACTTTTTACGCACACGCTCCATGGAGCAGGCCCCAACGGCGGATGCGAGCCTGTTACGCCAGCCTTAAGGGCAAAAACATCACCAGCAGCCAAACCATTTGCCTTCTATGCAAAAGTATCTTCATCCCGGTATCTAGACGTGTTGCGCAGCATTAGTGGAAGGATGCTGCATTGTCCATGCGTGGGTGTGTACAAGTTATGAAACGAAAGCGCATGCGAGGGTGTGTGCGTGTAGAAAAACGAAAGCAAAGTACGTATGTGTGTGTGGTGTGTTTGAGTGAAATGTAGGGAATTCCGTTTAGATACGTGTATGTGAAGATTTAACCGAAACTCAGAAGTCCATTAGAAAAGCTGTTTCAATAGTGCGTGGTCGTGCTGCGGAAAAGTCGCGTGTGAAAGTAGTCAAGTAAAAAAAAAAAGATATATATATATATTTTTTATGTGAAAAAAAAATACCGATACGGTCGTACCGTTTTAGCGGCAATACACTTTATTCAAGAAACCGCAAACCCAGGGAAGAAGAAAAAAAAAACCCTTCAACATCCTGCCACCGGTAAGTGTAATACAGTTTTAAAAATTCTTTTTATTTGAAAATTGTTACATTAATTTTTTTGGTTGATCTCTTTAAATTTAAATAAAACCTTTTTTTGCTTGAATTTAGGACGCTCAAATTTCAATCACGTATAAATATAAATTGAAAATTTCCTTTTTTTGTCTTGGTTTTAAATAGTTTGATAATAAATTTAATTTGCACTAAAATTAGACGCACTTTTATATAAACCTTTTTTTGTCGTCTTTAAATTCCTTTTTTATAAAGTAGATCTTTGTGCATAAAAGAAAGCATGTGTGTAAAACAAAGGTGTTATAAACAAAAAGCAATTTTAAATGGTGAATAAAAATTAATAAAAATTGTGATGAAGTGAAAATGGTGTGAAACGAAATTTTAAATAAAATAATTTTTGATAAAAAAATTTAAATTTTTTAAAATAAAATGTAAAAGCAAATAAAACCTACGTAAGATAAAAATAAAATTAAATAATAAATGAAATAGAAGTATTCAAAATAAAGATAAAATAAACAAAAATAGAAATAAATAAAATAAAAAAAAAACAAAAAAAATTAAAAATTAAAAATAGCATCAAAAATAAGAAAAGAAGAAAAAAATTTAAATTAAAATAAAATTAATACAAAAAGAAAAATATAATTTATATTAAATTAAATTTAGTTAAAGTAAAATCAAAATTAAATTTAAGTTATTTAAAATTAACGCAAAAGTAAATTAAACTACCGTGGCCACCCCCCTAATCCAGGGTGTTATGCGGACCGTGCCTATTGGGCGATTTGCAGCCAGGGGATAAATTCGGCTGTATTCGAACGGATCCTTCCCGATACCGGGCCACCTCGGGAAGTATTAATGGCCTTACCACAGCAGCCAGGGGATAAATTCGTCAAAAATAAGAAAAGAAGAAAAAAATTTAAATTAAAATAAAATTAATACAAAAAGAAAAATACAATTTATATTAAATTAAATTTAGTTAAAGTAAAATCAAAATTAAATTAAAGTTATTTAAAATTAACGCAAAAGTAAATTAAACTACCGTGGCCACCCCCCTAATCCAGGGTGTTATGCGGACCGTGCCTATTGGACGATTTGCAGCCAGGGGATAAATTCGGATAAATACGGATCCTTCCCGATACCGGGCCACCTCGGGAAATATTAATGGCTTACCACAGTAAGGGGCGCTGCTGTGGCGGACGATTCTTTCCCCGTATATAATACTGGACCCCTTAGCCCGCCTTGTCGGGCAGGCGGTCGTACGACCAAGATGAACGACTCATTACCTGACTGTAATAAGGACGATGTAAAGAGGAGGACTGAGTCGCAATCCAAGGACGAAAAATACGAATTAAGCAATGCGTTGGACTCGGGGAGCGAGAGTAGTGCTGATTCAATGAATTCCGTGTTGGAGAAGCACACAAATGAAAACGGAGTAGAAGAGTGGAGAAGGGTACGGGGAAGAGGATGTAAAAGAGCTCTCTCGCAGTACCGTGCAGCACTAAGAATTGTACAACGTTTGGGAGCAGTGGTCGACCCAACAGAAGTGGAGATCGAGCGCTTGGAATGGGCCCATGAAGCGGTAGAAGTAGGTCGAAGGCAGTTCAAAAGGTTTGCTGCGAGAAACCCTCGGTTCTGCGACCGGTACGAGGAGGAAGAAGCGCCGAATGGCAGAATGAAGAGGCAACGTTCGGCGGAAGGAGACAAGCCTGCTTTCAAGAGGCAGAAAGGACCCAGTCCTAGAGCCGCGAGGCAGGACAGTCGCATAGACAAGACAAGTAGGCCCAAAGCTGTAAGACAGATGGGCTCCAATAGCGAGGTAGCAACTACCTCGAAAGCTGCGAGTCAGAGGGTAGTTCCAATTAAGGAAGTAGGAGATAAGCCAAAGGGAGATAACGCTAAGACTCCGGCTTTCTCGGAGACGCTAAAGGGAGTTAACGCTAAGACCGGCTTTCCCGGAGGTGCCAAAGGGAGATAACACTAAGACTCCTGCTTTTTCCGAGAAGATGAGTGATGTGGCAAAACAGTTACTGGCTGTGGCGCTGGTTGATCGCAGCAGTCCTTTCGGACAAATAACTACTGAAAGATGGAGATCTGTGTAAAGGGAGCTTATTAGCTTAATGCTTAAGATGATGCGGGAACTGCCAAGTAAACCCCTTCCAACCTTTGATTCGGGGGATGGTATAAGTGATAGATATGATGGTGAGAATGATAGCGTGCGACAACATCGCGAGCTTGCGGTGGATGCAGGGAGTGGTTCCAAACCTCCAAAGGCAAGGCACGAACGCGCGTTTTGAGGTGGTGGATAAAGCGCAAATCCCCACGGTACCAAAAGTTAAGGTATGGATACCATGCGTGATGAAGTCGGAGGATACACTGCGACTTCTGCAGAATCAGAAGCCGAACATACCGGTACTTACTGTATCTCGGCTTACCGAGGATGGTCAGTTCTACATCTTCCAAATAAACAAGTAGGCGGAGAATATTTTGTACACGCAGCTTGGTAAAATGTCCTTTCGCACTGGCAAAATTTACATGCGACTCAGGAAAAGAAGTCCCGAGGATAAAAACCCTAACACGCTAGAGGTGGGCGAAGTCGAAAAGGACCTCAAAAGCCTAAGGGAAAAAAGATAGGTGGAGGTCCCCGACGTCACCAGGAACGTGCTAGAAGAGGACCAACCGCTAAATGGTGCTGTGACTCGCACAGAGGAACACCCGGCACAACAGTCACGAGAGGCTGAAGTGGGCCTCGAATACTTTAAACCAAAAGGGCAAAGGGGAGGACGACGACGTCTAGACGAAGGTGCTGTAGGGGGACAAACAGCCCAATGGTGCTGCGAGTCCTACAGATAAACCTCCAACACAGTAAAGTGGCGTCGAGCGAACTCCTCCTAACCCTTGAGGAGGGTTCCTTTGACGTGGCGCTGATCCAGGAGCCGTGGCTCTCATCGGGAGCAAAGGTTTCTGGACTTAGCGCGCGCGGGTTTGTCGTTTACTACGCGCAAACGGAAGGACGGGTGCGAGCTGTAGTAATGGTAAGGAAACAGCTGCATTCATATATGCTGCCTAATTACCCACTGAGGATCACGTAGCGGTAGCCGTTGAGCAAAAGAATAAGCAGGCATTTATCCTAGCGTCCTGCTACATGGCCCATGCTGCGGAGGTTCCACCGATGGAGTGCAAAATGCTAGTACAGGAGGAAGGGCGCAAAGGGCGGTTGGTCATAGGCGCAGATGCAAATGCGCACCACAATGCGTGGGGAAGAGCAGATGCGAACGATAGAGGCGAACCTCTGTTTTGTTACATCCTGCAAACCAATTTGCAGACAGCCAACAGGGGAAATGTCCCTACATACATTGGTCCAACATCCAGCAATGTTCTGGATATTACATTGAGCTCCGAGCGTGATATATCAAGGTATGATTGGATGGTTCTTGATAGACCATCCTTCTACGACCATGCGTATGTCAGCTTCAGCATCCCCCTAAAGAGGGTAGAGAAGGGAGGAACCTTTAGAAACCCTAGGTCAACGAACTGGACTAAATTCCAGAAACATGTAGAAACAAAACTGGGACAACCCAAAGAGGTTGCTAATGTAGAAGACCTGGAGGAGTCGAATGAATTCCTAACAAGGACGCTTATGACTGCGTACAACAAAGCTTGCTCTCCAAGAAGATTCAGAGGAAAAGCAAAGCCGCCATGGTGGAGCAATGAGCTGAGTCTTCTAAGAAGACATGTAAAAGAAATGTTTAAGCTCGCAAAGACCGCGGAAAGCGAAGCGTGGCGGGACGAATGCAGGGATCTACTGAGGATCTACAAGCGTGAATTTACCAGGGCGACGAGAAACTCATGGACAAGTTTCTGTACGGTCATAGAGTGCTCCAGCGAAACAGCAGTCCTAGCAAAGGGAAACATAGTCCAGGGACTAATAAAGAAAGAGATCGGGGAATGGTCAAGTAATAGTGAGGAATCAATTGAGGTGCTTCTCGATACAAATTTCCCACGGGGAGACGGTTTAGAAGAGCCAGCAGACATCACTCACAATTCGATCACGGAGCTAGTAGTGCCGGGCTTGGTGACCGATACCAAGATCGAGTGGGCAGTGAAGACGTTTTCTAAGTTTAAATCGCCGGGACCAGGTGGTATATTCCCGGCCATGTTACAAGTCTCAAGTAGGGCGCTCGTGGAATGGCTTAAAATAATATTCGATGGGTGCATAAGACTGAATCATGTACCGCACTCTTGGAGAACTGCTCGTGTAGCTTTTCTACCAAAGGCGGGGAAGATCAGTCACGTGTATCCCAAACTCTATAGACCCATTAGCTTAACATCATTTCTGCTCAAAACCTTTGAGAGGCTGATAGATGTGTACATAAAGTCCAACGTGGATGAAAAGCTGCTCTCCATAACACAGCATGCGTACACCAAAGGCAAGTCGGTAGACACCGCATTGCATAGGGTGGTAATAAGCATAGAGAAATCCCTGGAATATAAGAGGTACGCTCTAGGAGTCTTCTTGGATATTGCCGGGGCTTTCAATAATGTTGCAAAATGGGCGATTATGGATGGTCTTAATTACATTAAAGTACATCCTGCCTTAACCAGATGGATCGGCTGCATGTTAAATTGCAGAAAGGTTACATCACAATGGGGATTGTACGAGGCCACGAAAGCAATGGACAGGAGCACGCGCCAGAGAGGGGTGCTATCACCTCTGCTGTGGACGCTGGTCATCAACCAACTGCTCAGGCAATTCGATGAGGGACCCGTAAAACTTACGGCTTACGCAGATGACGTTGCAATTGTCATAAGTGGAAAGTGCCTTCCAACGATTAGTTCTTTGATGGATCGGGCGCTTCGGGATATTCATACCTGGGCATCTAATGTCGGGTTGAAAGTCAATGCGGAGGAGACGGATATGGTCTTGTTTACACAGAGGAACGAGGTCCCAAAGTGGACCAGGCCTAAGTTAGGAGGGGTGACCTTAGAGGAGAAACCTTGCACAAAATATTTAGGAATCATCCTAGACAGTAAGCTGTCATGGAAACTCAACATGGAGGATAGGGTCAGAAGGCCTCAACGGCACTCTATGCATGTAAAAGAATGCTGGGGTGTACGTGGGGCCTATCGCCCTCTCCTTCTCATTGGGTTTTTACAGCGATTGTAAGCCCTATTATACTATGGAGTTCTTATTTGGTGGAAAGCCACAAAAAAAAACATACCTCAAAAAATTAGAGGGGGTATGCAGACTATCGATGCTTAGCACTACGGGAGCCCTAAAAACAACCCCGACGGCTGCACTGTATGCCATTTTGCACATTCCACCTGTAGACCTGGTAGCAAAGAACAAAGCGTTAACGACCGCAACCAGGCTCGGTGCTTCGGGGCAGCTTGAGCGCCGACCATATTAGTATAGCGTCATCAATCAGAAGACGAACAGACTACACGATTCCCTATCTGCGCTTCGAGGGAGATCTTAAGGCCACAATAGAGGTGGACGGTTGGCGCAAGGATCCGCAAATGGCGGACGAGGCGATACATGTGTACACCGATGGTTCCAAAGTAGTAGAAGGAATAGGGTCTGCGGTATACTGTGCTGATCCGGAAATAAGCAGATCCTACAGGCTGCCGATTACTGTAGCGTTTTCCAAGCGGAAATATTAGCCGTAACCAAAGCAGTAGAAACCCTGGAAGAGAATAGCTTAAGCTGCAACCGTGTTACAGTCAATCAGCAATTAAGGCAATAATCTCGCATAGCACAGCATCTAAATGCGCGTTAGAGTGTAAGCAGTCTCCGGAGAGAATAGGGACAGGGAGAAGCATACATCTATATTGGGTCCCAGGGCATATGGGAATAGATGGGAACGAAAAAGCGGACGAACTAGCTAAAAAGGGCGCATCCTTCGAAGCTTGCTCCATAGATGTCCCAATTAGATTGGGCGAGATTAAACGAAGTCGAGAGGTGCACATGATCGACCAAGCGGGAAAGGCGTGGGTTCAAGCGCGGGGCTGTAAAGTGTCGAAGATTATGTGTAGGTCTTACAACCTTAGACTAACACAGCTGCTTCTATCATTAAAAAGAGAGGACTGTAGACTCATGACGGGTATTCTGACTGTACACTGCCTTCTGGCGTCACATGCCTTTAAATTAGGCTTGGTCAGTGATAGCAGATGTAGGAAGTGCGGGTTGGAGGAGCAAACGATCGAGCACGCTCTGTGCTCGTGCCCTGCACTTACCAGGCTAAGACTCCAGCTATTAGGAGTGATACAGCTGTCAGATCTAGAAGCAGCGAGTGGCTTAAGTCCTAGGAAGCTTCTAGTATTTGCCAAGAGGACGGAGTTGTTTCATAACATAGGTCCTGGTTTTTGATAGGGTTTTTCAGTTTGGTCGTTAAAACAAACTTCTGGTAACACTACGGGCTCAATCAGTCTATGTGAGGTCCTCACATACGGTGGCCACCGTGGTGTGATGGTAGCGTGCTCCGCCTACCACACCGTATGCCCTGGGTTCACACCCTGGAAAAAGCAACATCAAAATTTTAGAAATAAGGTTTTTCAATTAGAAAAAATTATTCTAAGCGGGTTCGCCCCTCGGCAGTATTTGGCAAGCGTTCCGAGTGTATTTCTGCCATGAAAAGCTCCCAGTGAAAACTCATCTGCCTTCCAGATGCAGTTCGGGGTCGGCATAAAAAAATATAGGTCCCGTCCGGCCAATTTGTTGGGAGAACAAGAGAAGCACGACGCAAATTGGAAGAGAAGCTCGGCCTTAGATCTCTTCGGAGGTTATCGCGCCTTACATTTATTTATTTTTTTAAATTAAACTAAATTTACCTGAAATAAAGAAAAATTTAAATAAATCAAATGTGTTGAAAATAAAATCAAAAGTAGCTTAAATTAAATCAGTTCGAAATAAAAGCAATGGTAACCTAACGTTAATTTATTTGAAAAAAAATTCCAAAATTAAATTTAAATAAATTTATTTAAATTAAAAGCAAAATTAAATCGAATAAAAAGTATCTAAATTAAAAATGAAAATTAAATTGAAACAAATTTTCTTAAAATAAAATCGGAAATTAATTAAATTAAATTTACTTTCCAATTTGCTGGCTCGAGGTCTATGTTTTTCTTGCAAAAACTAATAAAATACAAGTTTTTTCGTCCTGCCAATATATTTCGAATTACCGTCGGTAATCGTCTTCAGGACAAACTAATAACAACATAAAACATTATATAATAAATATTTAATATTACAACAAATTATTCAGATATGTACATACATTTATTTACACGTTTGTACTGCTTAAAGTGGAGTATAATATTAACTTGTCCAAGTATTCACACTAATGGGAGGGGGTAGGGGCACTCACCAATGGCAGTCACTTTCCTTGTTAAATAAGCACACGATATATTTTCTAATTTCATATAATAATAATTAGTTTTATTTCTTTATTTCACGATTTTAGTTCACAAACTTTATTTCACTTCACAAGATATTTGTTTTTCTTATGCACAATAGGTTTTGGTTGAGTATAGGATTTTACTAATAAACTTTAATCTTAACAACTGATAGGTAATTCAACCGCGCGCTCTAAAAGACAACTGTCTGCGCGGCCATCGATGACCGCTCGTTGAGCTGTGCAGTGAGCATACAAATCAACATATACAAAGGTAAGTAAATAGAAAAGAAGCGGTAGCTTTCCAACCTCTTCTTAAGAGTTTTACATTAGGATTTTAGTGTAAATGTGGATATAAAGGGTAAGTATAAAATTCAAATTTTAGTGTAACTTCAGCAATGCAATTTAAGGTAAGTATTTAACAGGTCAGTATTTTTACAGGTAAGTTAATCAAATTGGATCAAATTTTCATCCATGTCTTCAACATGGCGGCCGGCCTGCGGAGTCGACAAATTTAGAAGCTCTTGCAGTTTCTGTAAAGTAACCTTTGCTTGATTAACCAGCTTCCTTATGTTACGTTGGCTACCACTGCGGCTCTGCAAACGAGCGGCTGGACGTTCAATTGTACGGTGTCGCGTTCTTCGTTGTTCCTCGCGCCTATGACGCGCGGGTGGCGGAGACCTCGAATGTCGGTTGCGTGTTGACGTTGGAACGGACGGACGGTGCAACAAAGTATGATGAGCTCGGCCGCAGTGGCGGCAGCTGCCGGCGGAATTGCACTCGCCGGTGGTATGTGACGTGGCCAAGCAGTTGACACAGTAGCGATGGGCGCGTGCTGACTCATATCGCTCTGCAGGAGTCATTATTAGAAATGCGTGGCATTGGCGCATAGCGTGCTGGCGGCAACATAGGCGGCATTTTCCCAACTCCATGATTAGATCTGTGGAGAAAAACGTTAGAAGAAAAAAGAGAAAAGAAACTCAGCATTAGGGTAAATTGAGGTTGAACTGAGGATAGGATAATTCTAGCTGGGAAGAAAAGGGGCAAGAGAATTAGGATGGGGTCAATAAACAGATTTTGGTGATGTTCCGCGGTATTACTCCATTTTGAGTACGAATATCGAGGACGCGAACATTTCCATCGGGACCTGCATGCAGTTTTGAAATGCGTCCGAGGCGCCACTCATTGGGTGGCAACAGATCATCTTTAACAACGACTAGGTCGCCTTCTTTCAGGTTCGCCTGAGATATTTTCCATTTCTGTCGTTTATGCAGTTGTTGAAGATACTCATTCTTCCAGCGGTTGCTGAATTGATGGTGTAAGACTTTAAGTAATTGCCATTTACGAGTTGGATTTAGATTTTCTGCATTGGCTTCCGGCAGGGCCAGCAGGGGGGCACCACGGAGAAAGTGTCCTGGCGTTAGCGCGAGTAGGTCTGTAGGGTCCTCCGACATGGGAGAAATAGGTCTGGAGTTTAGGACTCCTTCAATGCGAACGATGAGGGTCGTGAATTCTTCAAAGGAGAACTTATGATTACCGGCTACTTTTGTTAGATGGGTTTTAAAACTTTTAACTGCTGCTTCCCATAGCCCACCCATGTGAGGAGCGTATGGTGGTATGAATTGCCAAGAAAGGCCTTGAGGAGCATATTTTTCGGCGATGTCTTGACCTGCTTCTTGGAGAAAAAGAGGGATTTCCTTTTGCATCGCTCGATGAGCGCCGATAAAGTTCTTTCCGTTGTCGGACATGATTTTGTGCGGCATTCCGCGGCGGCCCACAAAACGCGCAAAGGCTGCTCTAAACGCTTCGGTGGTCAAGTTTAAACAGACCTCAAGATGTATGGCTTTAGTTGAAAAGCAAACAAAGATGCAGACGTAGGCTTTGGAGTAGGAGGCGCGTCGTAGAGTAGAGGTATTGACGAGGAATGGTCCAGCAAAATCGACTCCTGTCGTGTGGAACGGGACAGTATACGTTGATCGTTCGGCTAGCAATGCTGCCATGATCTGGGAATTCATCTTCTGCTTGCGGATCGTGCAAGTCTTGCAGTGGAAAATATATGACTTTATCTTTTGTTTCAAGCGCGGGATATAATATTCTTGCTGTACCATCCGAAGCATGAGTTGCTTTCCTGCGTGAAATAGACGATTGTGAGTAAAGTCGAGGAAGAGGGTACACAATTTTGAGGACTCGGGAATGATGATCGGATGACGTTCATTATCACTGAGTGGGGCATAACTTAGACGTCCATTCACGCGCAATATTTCCTTCTGGTCTAACATCGGGTTCAATGGCAGTAGCGGACTCTTCCTACCTATCGGCTTAGAGGCTTTTAATAAAGAGATTGCTTCCGCATAGTACATCTGTTGAGTTACGATGATAAGGCGTTCCTTTGCATGGCAAATCTCTTCTGGAGAGAGAGAATGTGTTGAAGGGACTTGTTGTTTTCTCGCTTTGTGGATGAACCGATACATGTACGCGGTAACGCGGAGGGCCCTAGCGAACGAAGAGAAACGTTCTAAGGGATCCAGGGCCTCTCCGGTGTGTAATGCTTCGACCCGTTTTTGTTCTGGTGGACTGGAGTTTTGAGGAACCGCTTTGGGCCAGAAATCGGGAGACTTGGATAGCCACTCCGGGCCTTTCCACCATAGGGAGGATTCAGCTAGCTCTTGGGGTTTGCATCCGCGTGTTCCAAGGTCTGCTGGATTGTCGCCGCTTGACACATGGCACCAAGTAACATTGCCGACATTTTTGAGAATTTCCGCAGTGCGGTTTGCTACGTATGTCTTCCAGGTGGAAGGTGGTTTTTCCAACCATGCTAACACGATTGAGGAGTCTGACCAGAGACTTAGCTCATGTGGGGGCAGTTTTAAATGAGAGCATATTTGTTTGACTAATTTTGAGAGTAGTACTGCCCCACACAATTCGAGGCGAGGGAGGCTTACAGTTTTTAAAGGGGCTACTTTGCTCTTTGCTACTAACAAATTTGTAGTGAAATCATTATCGCTATTCTGCACTCTGAGGTGAACGCATGCGCAGAATGCTTTTTCTGAGGCATCAGAGAATCCGTGTATTTGAAATGGTTTGTCGGGAGAAAAGTCGACCCATCGGGGGATTTTTATGTCACTTATCGCTGCGAGATTTCCCCGAAAGGTGTTCCATTTGTGTAAGGCCAGAGGTTTGATCTCTTCGTCCCAGTCCGTTCCTTCCAACCAGAGTTGTTGAAGGAGAGCCTTGGCTAATATCATAATTGGCGCTAGCCATCCTGCCGGGTCAAACAATTTCGCTATTGCTGATAATATTTGTCGCTTTGTCCTTGAGTCGGCGGCTGGTAGAGGGTCATACGAGTACGAGAATGAGTCGTTGATAGCGTTCCATTTTATTCCAAGGGTCTTTGTGGAGCTGACATCATGGAATTTTAGAAAATCTGCATCGAGGAGATCAGATTTTGGGATGGATTTGAGCATTTCGGGGTGATTAGCCGTTATTTTCTTCAGAGGGAAACCGCCTGATCTCAGAGCTTCGATAACTTGGGTCATGGAGTTTATTGTGGACTGTAGGTTATATCCGCCAGAGAGGATGTCATCTACATAAGTCTCGTTTAGAAGAACATTTCTGGCGAGGGGGAATTCATCTTTGGTGTCTGCTGCTAGCTGATGGAGGGTGCGGATTGCTAGGTAGGGGGCACAGTTCACACCAAAGGTAACTGTTTTCAGTTTAAAATCTTCGAGCTGTGATTTTGGAGATCTGCGTACTATGATTCGCTGATAGTCCTGATCTTCTGGGTGTATGAGTATTTGGCGGTACATCTTTTCGATGTCGCCATTAAAAACGAACTTGTAGAGGCGCCATTGTAGGATTACCAGCATCAAGTCGTTCTGCAGGGTCGGACCAGTGTGTAGTACGTCGTTCAACGAACTTCCGGAATGCGAGAGTTTTGAGGCATTAAAAACGATCCGTACCTTTGTTGTTTTGCTGTCGGGCTTTATGACAGCATGATGGGGCAAATAAAATGAGTAGTATTTTCCTTCCTTGATGATTTCGAGGGGTGAAGTGGGTTCCATGTGGTTCATGGTTAAATATTCTTCCAGTACTTCAGAATATTTTTCTTTTAGCTCTGGCTTCTTTTCCAATGATCTTTCTATGCTAATATACTGCTGTTGAGCAGCGGGTCGTGAGTGACCGAGGGCTAATGTTTCCGGGAAATTTTGTTTGAATGGGAGTTTTACCATGTAGCGACCATCTTCTTTTCTGGTGGTGCTCCTTTTGTAGAGATCTTCACAAAAGGTGTCTTCATCTGCGAGCGGTGTGGTGGATTGAACTTCTTCCTGCTCCCAAAATTTTTTGAGGAGTTGATTTAGAGAGTCGTCGGGGGTTTCAATTATGCGGGTTGAAAACGTTGAAATTTGTTCAGTTATTGGGCCACTCAATATCCAGCCGAATATGGTGTTTTGAGCTATGAGGCTTCCTGCGACGTTGGTTTCGAGGCCTTGCAGGAGGATTTGTGGGAGTATGTCGCTACCTATTACCATGTCTATTCTCCCTGGAGAACAGTAATGGGGGTCAGCTAGTGCTAAAGAGGAGAACTGTTCAAGATTTTCGATCACCACTTTGGAAGAAGGGAGGAAGTGTGTCAACTGTGGTAAAATTATGGCTTGGGTAATGATTCGTGTCGTTAAATCCCGAGAGCATATTGTTATAGAACAAATTTTATTGGAGTTTTGGACTATTTGTCCGCCCATCCCTAATATCTGGTAATTAGCCTTCTCGGTTGGTAGACCTAGCAATTTTTGTATTCGAGAGGTTATAAATGACTTTTGGGAGCCTTGGTCCACCAAAGCCCGTACCTTGAAAGTTTCTCCTCGATGGAGTATCGGGACCACTGCCGTGGGAAATAACGTTCTTTCTTTGTTACTGGAGAAGTGAGATAGAACTTTGTTGCCTGAATCTTGCGTTTTTGTAGAGTTTTGGGCTTGTGATTCTTGGAGCTGCATTGCCTGTTTTGATGTACAGGGATTTTCTTGATCATTGGTTTGGGTCTTGGACTGATTTCTTCTCTGATACTGTCGGGAAGTGTTAGGGTTCGCTGGCCGAGATGTTTGATAGTGTAGCAGAGAGTGATGTCGCTTTTGACAATATACACATTTGAAGTTGCTACAACATTCGGCTTCTAAATGGGAGAATGCTAGACAATTTTTACAATAATTATTGTCTTTTACAAACTTGTTGCGCTCTGACACACTGAGTTGCTTGAATTTAACGCAGTTCATCATGGAGTGGTTTGAATTACACAACTTGCATGAGACTTGTCGGAGCTGTTCGCTATGAAAGGAGTGAGATTTATTTTTAAAGTTGGATTGACTTCGAGGTGTCGATGATCGAGGGGTGAAGCTCGAGTTTGAGTTTCGAGGTTTGCTTGGCCTGTATGTACCTAGTCGCTCTACCACTTCGTATCTGGTCGTGAGGAATTTATCCATTTCCGACCAAAGTGGTAGTTCCTTTCTGGACTCCAGAGATTGTTCCCATAAAGCCAGAGTTTCATTGGGGAGTTTTCAAGAGCATAAATAAATAAGCATAGGGTCCCAATTACTAGTGGGTACGTTATTAGTGTTAAGGGTAGAGAGGCAATTGTTTATTGTGGTTTGAATTTCTTGAATTCTTTCCCCACTTTCATAGAATACGGGTTGCATATTAAAGAGAGTTTTAAGTTGACTGTCTACAAAAATTCTTCGATTCTCGTATCTAGAATTGAGTGCACCCCAGGCTAGCTCGAAATTTTGGTCATTGAGGGCGTATTTTTGAATTATGAGGGCTGCTTTTCCTCTGGTTTTTTGTCTCAGATGGTAAAGTTTTTGGGCTTGGGACAATTTAGGGTGATTTATGTATACTGCCGTAAACATATCCCTAAAGGACGGCCATGTCTCATAACCACCGTGAAACACTTCTGTATCACACGCGGGGACTTTGAGGTAGGGTTCCCGGTTATTCAGGGCTACTACAGGTGGGGACTGGATTTGAATGCTGGATGTTGGTTCCAACGTTGCGAGAAGCTCATTTATTCGAGCTTTCGTGCTGATGTTTGTTCCCATCGCTGTGTCATATTTTTCTTCCAGAGATGCAATGGATCGTTCATCCGTGAGGTTCAGGTATGCTACTTCATATGCTCGTTCTATAAGGGATACGTGCCTGTTGAGTTCCTCCATGTAAGTTAGCAGACTAGGTTTTGTGTGATCTGCCTCATTGCAGTTCCAATATTTCCCGCAAAACTTTTCGAATTTTGCTATCTCGAATAGGCATTTCCTCACAGATTGAGTCGCTTCTTCTTCTTCTGCCAGTGATTTTGATCGTGTTTTAGGTCCTTCGGTGCCAAAAAGTGAACCAGCGAAAAAACCTATTATTTGTGTGAAAAAAAGCGCAACATTTTAAATTAAAACTTGTGAAAGAATTTACGAAAAAAATTTAAGCAAAGTGAACAAGCGATCAAGTGTACAGTTCACAACCAGCTTCACTAGGGTGCTCATGAAAACAAAGAAACCAATTTGAAAGTGACATAAAAAAAAAAAACTGGCAAGTGTGCTAAATAAGAAAAATAAGTGAAAATAAGCGGAAAGCTGGAAAGAGAAAAAAGGTTTAAAAATATTGGAGAAATAAAAATCCTGAAAAGAAAGGTGGAAAACAAAAAACCTGAAAATAGAAAATATATATAAAATTAAACAAAGGAAAAAAGCGATATAGGTGCTCCAAAAAACCTGTAAGTAAAAAGCCAGAAAATCAGTAAAATACAAAGCTATTTCGAAATCTGGTGCAAAAAGCAAAAGCGGTTGCTACATTAGGGTACCCAAAAACCTAGAGAAAAAAAATTAATTAAACAGTTGAAAATTTTTTTTTAAAAAACATAAAAATAATAACAATTGGAGTATTGAAAAACCTGCAAAGAAAAAAAAAGAAGGTCGTTAAAAAAGAAATTAAAAAAGGCAATTATTCGGAATATTATTTATAAACTTTAAAAATTATTAAGGGAAACTTACCTAAACTGAAGCATAAACTGGTGAAATTATAACCGCTTGTTAAAGTGCAAAATTTTCGCAAAACCCAAAACAAAAAAAAAAAAACCCCAACAACAAAGTACAAAGTCCACCGAGGAAAGTGAGGTACAGTCAACCCAAAACAGCAGCAGGAACAACCACAACAGCAAAAAAACCAACAGCCGTCACCAGAAACCCCCGTTGTCGAGAAAAGCAACAAACGCTCCATAGGACAAAAACAGGTAGTCAGTTACCAGGGCAAAGTAAGTTCCGGTTAAAAACTGGTTCCTCATACACATACATAATACATACAGATTCAGATTTATATAGCTTAGCGGAGTTTTAAGGCAGTAGATGAGAAACCTCTCAAGTTCTCGATCTATACTGTCATAAAAAAGCTCTTATTTATATACTCAATCCCTCTAGTCCGCGAAGACATATAAATCAAATTTCATATTTATATACATATTGATAAACTCAATATTTATATATACACACATCGCCTTTTCACCTTACCCACGTACCACAGACGATCCGCTATTAGTTCACAAACCTCACAGCCATATAAAAACCCCGCTATAAGACAACGCCGTTAAATATTTTACCCTATAAGCACATATGCACATATCCCTGTGTAGAAAGATTTGCATAGCTTAACGGATCAATATAATAAAGGAGAAACCTCATGTCCTCATTTGTTGCATTTTAAATAATATATTCACACAAATCTCCAATTTGTATATACTCTTTCCAAAATCCGCTAAGACATATAAGTCATACAAATTTTTAAATACATGCATATCACCCGTTTTATATACCAAACCTTTTCAATTCGCTTTATATATGTAATTTGCTTACCCGCTGCTAATTACCGTACCACGTAAATCTCCCCCCAAATGATTGCGGGGGGAATGTGGCACCCGTGTCGTGGGGCGCGATCGCACGCAAATAAAAGAAATAGAAAAGAGAAGGATTATTACCGATTCGTTACAATTTATTTATAAACGATAAATATTTTACAATAATGGTTTATACAAGTGAAGCACTCACAAACTTCCTGGACGTCAGGAAGTTTTATTAATTTCACAATATAAATAGCAATTCCGAGTGAATATGCCGTAGTGCAGTTAGGAAGAAAGTAATCGAATTACCAAATGCACTTAACACGTTCAAATGTATGCCAGTGATTAATTCCAAATAGCAAGTTAAAAATTAAAATTTAAGTGACAATGGCAAGAAGTTTAATTATACGAAATAAGTTCACTTGGCAGTTCACAATTTAGAACACAGTTTAAATTTTACGATGTACACTCGAAAAAAAGGTTAGGAAACTCACCTGGGGCTGGCTGCTGGCTCGTTGACGTTCCAAAATAGAAAGAAAGATCAAAACCGCGAACAAGTCCGCGGCACCTGCCGATAGCTAACTTTCGTTGAGTTCTTCCCCTTCAAGGTTAGCTTTCGGCTGGTGTTAGCTGGTGTTATTTTTTTGGTAACAAAAATCTGTATGCCTGTGCTACGTTCTCTACATCAGTAGCCCGTTTCTGTAACCTTGCGTTATAACAACGAACGATTTGCTATCGCAAGGCACGTATCGCTTTCGATATGAAAAGTGTTTCTGTAACGCACTCAATTCACCTTGCGATATAATAGTGGTGAGTTTTTATCATATCGATGGAACAATCGAAATGGAACATAGGATCTGTCACCAATAGCGAAAAAGTTATAATAACAAACACAAATTCTTTTTAATCGCAAGAGAAGAAAATTCAAGATTCATTATAAATTGTGAACTTTTGCTTAAACTGGAATTATAAGTGATTTATAATCATCCCTTGACTATAATAATAAAAGAAAAATATTGTGCTACAGGTATTTACTTTGCGACGTGTTAGCTGCTTAGGCACGTCTGAATGTTGCAAGTATATTACCATTATACGTTTGTTAACCTTGCGATTTAAGAGGCAATCTAAGCGTCCTCTTGCCATCTATTGGAATTGGAATATTCAATTCCCAAAACCGGAAAAAAATACAGTTTTTTATCTCGATCAGGCAATTCCTCGATATATTGCAACTACTTCCAAAATGTCCATAAATTCAACAACGACAACCTTCCGAACTAAAAGCATACACCACGGAGTATCCAAGTAAGTAATGTAACATTCTAAAATTCAAAACAAGTAAGGAAGGCTAAGTTCGGGTGTAACCGAACATTACATACTCAGTTGAGAGCTATGGAGACAAAATAAGGAAAATCACCATGTAGGAAAATGAACCTAGGGTAACCCTGGAATGTGGTTGTATGACATGTGTATCAAATGGAAGGCATTAAAGAGTATTTTAAGAGAGAGTAGGCCATAGTTCTATGGATGGACGCCATTTAGGGATATCGCCATAAAGGTGGACCAGGGCTGACTCTAGAATGTGTTTGTACGATATGGGTATCAAATGAAAGGTGATAATGAGTATTTTAAAAGGGAATGGGCTTTAGTTCTATAGGTGAACGCCTTTTCGAGAAATCCCCATAAAGGTGGACCAGGGGTGACTCTAGAATATGTTTGTACGATATGTGTATCAAATGAAAGCTGTTAATGAGTATTTTGAAAAGGAGTGATCCTTAGTTCCCTAGGTGGACGCCGTTTCGAGATATCGCCATAAAGGTGGACCAGGGGTGTCTCTAGTTGTACGATATGGGAATCAAATGAAAGGTGTTACTGAGCGTTTTAAGAGGGAGTGGGCATTAGGTCTATAGGTGGACGCCTTTTCGAAATGTCGCCATTAGGGTGGGCCAGCGGGGACTCTAGAATGTGTTTGTACGATATGGGTATCAAACGAAAGGTGTTACTGAGCATTTTGAGAGGGAGTGGGCATTAGGTCCATAGGTGGACGCCTTTTCGAGATATCGTCATTAGGGTGGGCCAGGGGTGACTCTGGAATGTGTTTGTACGATATGGGTATCAAATGAAAGGTGGTAATGAGTATTTTAAAAGGGAGCAATCCTTAGTTCTATAGGTGGACGCCTTTTCGAGATATCGCCATAAAGGTGGACCAAGGGTGACTCTAGAATGTTTTTACGATATGGGTATCAAACGAAAGGTGTTACTGAGCATTTTAAGAGGGAGTGGGCACTAGGTCTATAGGTGGACGGCTTTTAGAGATATCGCCATTAGGGTGGGCCAGGGGTGGCTCTAGAATGTTTGTACGATATGGGTATCAAACGAAAGGTGTTACTGAGCATTTTAAGAGGGAGTGGGCATTAGGTCTATAGGTGGACGCCTTTTCGAGATATCGCCATTAGGGTGGGCCAGGGGTGACTCTAGAATGTTTGTACGATATGGGTATCAAACGAAAGGTGTTACTGAGCATTTTAAGAGGGAGTGGGCATTAGGTCTATAGGTGGACACCTTTTCGAGATATCGCCATTAGGGTGGGCCAGGGGTGACTCTAGAATGTTTGTACGATATGGGTATCAAAGGAAAGGTGTTACTAAGCATTTTAAGCGGGAGTGGACATTAGGTCTATAGGTGGACGCCTTTTCGAGATATCGCCATTAGGGTGGGCCAGGGGTGACTCTAGAATGTTTTTACGATATGGGTATCAAACGAAAGGTGTTACTGAGCATTTTAAGAGGGAGTGGGCATTAGGTCTATAGGTGGACGCCTTTTCGAGATATCGCCATTAGGGTGGGCCAGGGGTGACTCTAGAATGTTTGTACGATATGGGTATCAAACGAAAGGTGTTACTGAGCATTTTAAGAGGGAGTGGGCATTAGGTCTATAGGTGGACGCCTTTTCGAGATATCGCCATTAGGGTGGGCCAGGGGTGACTCTAGAATGTTTGTACGATATGGGTATCAAAGGAAAGGTGTTACTGAGCATTTTAAGAGGGAGTGGACATTAGGTCTATAGGTGGACGCGTTTTCGAGATATCGCCATTAGGGTGGGCCAGGGGTGACTCTAGAATGTTTTTACGATATGGGTATCAAATGAAAGGTGGTAATGAGTATTTTAAAAGGGGTAATCCTCAGTTCTATAGGTGGACGCCTTTTCGAGATATCGCCATAAAGGTTGACCAAGGGTGACTCTAGAATGTTTGTACGATATGGGTATCAAACGAAAGGTGTTACTGAGCATTTTAAGAGGGAGTGGGCATTAGGTCTATAGGTGGACGCCTTTTCGAGATATCGCCATTAGGGTGGGCCAGGGGTGACTCTAGAATGTTTGTACGATATGGGTATCAAACGAAAGGTGTTACTGAGCATTTTAAGAGGGAGTGGGCATTAAGTCTATAGGTGGACGCCTTTTCGAGATATCGCCATTAGGGTGGGCCAGGGGTGACTCTAGAATGTTTGTACGATATGGGTATCAAAGGAAAGGTGTTACTGAGCATTTTAAGAGGGAGTGGACATTAGGTCTATAGGTGGACGCCTTTTCGAGATATCGCCATTAGGGTGGGCCAGGGGTGACTCTAGAATGTTTTTACGATATGGGTATCAAACGAAAGGTGTTACTGAGCATTTTAAGAGGGAGTGGGCATTAGGTCTATAGGTGCACGCCTTTTCGAGATATCGCCATTAGGGTGGATCAGGGTTGACTCTAGAATGTGTTTGTACGATATGGATATCAAATTAAAGGTATTGATGAGGGTTTTAAAAGCGAGTGGCCCTTAGATTTATATGTGAAGGCGTTCTCGCGATATCGACCAAATGTGGATCAGGTGATCCAGAAAATCATCTGTCGGGTACTGCTAATTTATTTATATATTCAATAACACTAACAGTATTCCTGCCAAGATTCCAAGGGCTGTTGATTTCGCCTTGTAGGACTTTTTCATTTTCTTCTACTTAATATGGTAGGTGTCACACCCATTTTACAAAGTTTTTTCCAAAGTTATATTTTGCGTCAATAAACCAATCCAGTTACCATGTTTCATCCCTTTTTTCGTATTTAGTATAGAATTATGGAATTTTTTTAATTTTTCGTAATTTTCGATATCGATAAAGTGGGCGTGGTTATGGTCGGATTTCGGCCATTTTTTATACCAAGATAAAGTGAGTTCAGATAAGTACGTGGGCTAAGTTTAGTAAAGATATATCGGTTTTTGCTCAAGTTATTGTGTTAACGGCCGAGCGGAAGGACAGACGGTGGACTGTGTATAAAAACTGGGCGTGGCTTCCACCGATTTCGCCCATTTTCACAGAGAACAGTTAACGTCATAGAATCTATGCTCCTACCAAATTTCAAAAGGATTGGTTAATTTTTGTTCGACTTATGGCATTAAAAGTATTCTAGACACACTAAATGAAAATGGGCGGAGCCACGCCCATTTTGAAATTTTCTTTTATTTTTGTATTTTGTTGCATCATATCATTACTGGAGTTGAATTTTGACTTAATTTACTTATATACAGTAAAGATATTAAATTTTTTGTTAAAATTTGAATTTAAAAAAATTTTTTTTTAAAAAGTGGGCGTGTTCTTCATCCAATTTTGCTAATTTTTATTTAGCACATATATAGTAATAGTAGTAACGTTCCTGCCAAATTTCATCATGATATCTTCAACGACTGCCAAATTACAGCTTGCAAAACTTTTAAATTACCTTCTTGTAAAAGTGGGAGGTGCCACGCCCATTGTCCAAAATCTTACTAATTTTCTATTCTGCGTCATAACGTCAACCCATCTACCAAGTTTTATCGCTTTAACCGCCTTTGGCAATGAATTATCGCATTTTTTCGGTTTTTCGAAATTTTCGATATCGAAAAAGTGGGCGTGGTTATAGTCCGATATCGTTCATTTTAAATAGCGATCTGAGATGAGTGCTCAGGAACCTACATACCAAATTTCATCAAGATACCTCAAAATTTACTCAAGTTATCGTGTTAACGGACGGACGGACGGACGGACGGACGGACGGACATGGCTCAATCAAATTTTTTCTGGATCCTGATTATTTTGATATATGGAAGTCTATATCTATCTCGATTCCTTTATATATGTACAACCAACCGTTATCCAATCAAACTTAATATACTCTGTGAGCTCTGCTCAACTGAGTATAATTACAAACAAAACTATACTTCCTCACGCAATAGCAATGGCAGCATGTAACATCACACGGCAACGCCTCAGATGGAGCCAAGAACTTTATTGAAAACCTTTTGTTTCAAATATATGAACTCTTTGAAGACCAGAATTTAGTTGATGTGACATTCAAATTAACAAATCCATCTTCCTTGTAAGTAAACTTTCATTTGAATTAACGCTATTGCAGCTTGTATGTCACATACATTAACTACGCTTGTTATATATGTATTTACAGAATTACGGCTCATCGTCTAATTCTATCGGCGGCAAGCCCTTATTAGCTCCCTTTATAGAAACCACTAATATCGACAGCGACACTTTCGAGCGCTTAATCGCCTTTTACTATACCGGCAAAACGCTCATAACCAATGACAATGTGGATCGGATGTTAAAAGCGGCTTTAATACACAATTGAAAGGCGCTGTTGCAAACTGTGCTGATTTTATAATAGAGAATATAACCGATTTCACATTGCAGCCAGCATATAGTCTGAAGAAGTAGATTCAGTGTGAGATACTAAATGAAAAAATTCTGGCTTACGAAACACAAAACCTTATGCATGAAAATTAACGTGTGCGATTATTTGAGCATTAAATTTATTGTTTTATTATCTCGCAGGTAACCCAGAGCAGTGAATTTTTAGATTTTGACGCCAAACAGTTGCAACCTATCATAGAAAGAGACAATTTGCATGTACGATGCGAGAAAGGTGTTTTTAATGCTGCAAAACGTTGGTATGATTATGATGCTTCTGCGCGCAAACATCATCTGTCAGAATTAATTGCTTGTCTGCGGTTAACCCAATGTAATATGGTCTTTAGTATGGCTAATATTCATCCGTTACCGGGTTGTGAAAACTTGGCATTAAAGGTTTTAACTTGGCATAGATACCCCTTGGCTCGTTCTAAGCTGACATTGAAGTATACAGAGAAACGTGGTGGCCAGATTCCTGACGAAGAATCACTTTTGGCTCTTAACCGATGGATAAATAATACTAGGATATGACTCTTTACAAATGGTTTATGATATTATTTGTAAAATGTTAAAGTGAATCAACACTCGGTGTTAAAGACCAGTATAACAATAGGTTCCCGCACAAGATCACGGATCGAAAACTATTTTCACTCTAGCGATAAGGAGACTCCTTGAAGATTTTCGGGAGTTTAGCTGTTGTCGATGTGGACAGCATATTGATTCGGTACATTCCGGAAAATACCACCATTAAGGTACTTGCCCGACCATCTCGGGAAACCACATTAACCCTTCTACCTTTTTCCGAAAGGAACTTGGGGTGGCTTTATCCTGGCCTGCGAAATAAATAGGATTCGTTGGCTTGTCTACTTGTATCTACCTTTGTATCTTCCGCAATATCCAAATAGCATTAATTTACTATCATTCCCTTCCAGACCGTAAAAAAGATTTGGTTGAGCTGCAGGCCGGCGAATACGTTTCCCTGGGATTGTAGAAAAGAGTATACTGGCCGTTGATTGGCTACGGATAATTTTACAATTTAGAATAGGAAGAACGAAATTAGCGGCCAAGGAGAAAAAGGCAAACAAGTTGCATAAAATTATACAGAGCAGACAGAACCATATATGTAATACTCCTATATTGCTAATAGAAAATGCTCGCAATGTGTTTTGAATTCGGAATCAAAACAAGACAACTTATAAAATTTTTGTGATTGTAGCAGCATAAGTGTGACAAGAAAAAAATTTAAATTTAGGTACATTCGATTGTTGAATACAAAAACAAAAACGTTTAAACATCAATATATCGGCACTCTGATGTTTGGGAATGTACCTAGCCTTTTGTAGCAACATAGGAGTATTACATATATGCACAGAACACCCCCAGCGGGTTAGGGGATCAGAATATACCCGCGGTAGGTATGCCTGTCGTAAGAGGCGACTAGAATACCAGATTCAAGGGGCTGTGTAGCGCAACCCTTCAGGTTGCCAGCGGAATATATAGCTTCTCCAAACCCAATTGTCACCTATCCGCGGCGAATGCTGTTTCACCAACAGACGAGGCTCTGGCGCCCCAAGCTCCTCATGGAACTTGGGAGTGGGGAGGGAGGGAATGGCCTGAAGGTTTAATGTGGCCACATAAATCGTTCCCGAGATGGTCGGGCTAGCGCCTTAATTGTGCTATGATACCGGAGCGTACCGAATCTGTATCCGGCAAAGGACCATCACATCGATAACACCCCCAAAGCCTTCGGGGAGCAACCTTATCGCCACAACAACACGAACAACAATTTTTTAACTATAATTATTAGTATATATAAATGATATTTTTTTTTTTTTTTTTGTAAATATAATTATTAAATATAATGGAAGTTGTAATGTGTTTTTAGGTGAGTTATTATGTTTATATTTATATTGTGTAATGAGTTAGAGAAAAAAGAAAACGTTATCTATTTGAATGCTGATTAATATGTATGCACTACTATATAAACTACTTTGCGACTATTATTTCAATATTCAATATTTCTTCATTAAATTTATTTCATAAGTAGTTTTGTATGAAATAGATACTTTGTATGTATGTACAAAGCATTGTAATTAATTTGAAACACTTTATTCAAAATTCAAGAAAAAACCAGAATTCCATCAATACTAGCTAAACAAAATTCAACTTTAATCCTAAAATTTCTGCTTATTTTTGACAATTTTTTTTTCTGAAGTGTTTAGCATATTCTCCCAAACAAAAGAAATAAGTTTAAATAGAGAAATGGGGCTAAAAAATGCATATTCAGACAGTTTTTAAGATTTCTAAGAAAACAATTTTAAAGCTTGGGGTGACTTAAAAAGTTTCTCGAATTTGGAGTGTTCAAAATTAATTACTATGCTTGTTGATATAAAATTATGAAAAAAAATATAGAAATTGAGAAAACAACGTAAAATAGATAGAATTTACATATATTTGTGTTTAAATTTTGCTCCTATATTTTTGACTACGGCCACGGTTTTTTGTCAGTCGCTAGAGATATATTCGTTCAACCAGTTTATAGAAAAACGCTGATGCTGGGGATTTTTAAGTTGTAATGGCTTTTGAGAATGTGTATAATGGTAATTTAATCATTAAAAGACTGTGGTTTTAACGACATTTCTATTGACTTGAGGGTTTCGTGCATACATGTTAAATTCCAATTAGAATTAGCAATTGATGCAATTGGTTTATATTCTCTAATTCATTAAACAATTAGAAAGGTTCACCTAATTCCCATTAGATAATTGAAATTTTTATTCTAATGGTAAATCTAATTGCAATTAGTTGCCATTAGCAAAAAAATTGGTTTACCTTTACAATTAAAAATCTAATTGACTTCTGCTAATGCAATTAGATATTCAATTAGCTTGAATTAGAATCAATTATTTTGATAAAAATAAATTTTTTTCAAAGAATTATTGAAGTGAACGAATAATGATCTAAATAAATATAAATAATTGATTCTAATTCGAGCTAATTGAATATCTAATTGCATTAGCAGAAGTCAATTAGATTTCTAATTGTAAAGGTAAACCAATTTTTTTTTTTTGCTAATGGCTACTAATTGCAATAGATTTACCATTAGAATAAAAATTTCAATTATCTAATGGGAATTAGGTGAACCTTTCTAATTGTTTAATGAATTAGAGAATTTCGCAAATGAAGGTTAATTAGCAATCATTAGCATTATCTAATAATTACTTAACATCTATGGTTTCGTGTATGGCTTTCAGCGTATTTAAAATTTCGCAAGTTAATTTTTGTTTCCATTATTAAATTCTCTTTGCCTTTCGTCTTGGTCTTCCATATGTTTTTTTTTCGGCGTAAGCACCGCCGAAAGTATTATAACCACATGGGGTCGATTGAGATGTAGCTGGGTCGAGTACGGTAGAGTTTGTCTTTGGTTTTGGAGTCGCCCTTGAAGTCACTTTTGGAGTTTGGTTAGTAAGATCCAAAAATTCTAGGTCATCTTTTATTTCATTTGTCTGCAAATAAAAACATAAAATGTTAGTATATATAAACAAGCAGCAATAAATTTGGATTCACGACACAATCCAAAAAAACATTCGCCTTGCCGAACTTATTCTGAACCTTTGGGTTGCGACGTTTTTACCGAGAATATTTATGTACATTTCCCTCAGAAAGTCCCCCTTCCTATAGTTTTTTTGGATATTTTTTAGAAAATCCTTTACGTTTTTGTTCACGCTGTATTAGTGCAGCATATTTACAGAACAAGAAAAGGTCTTCATCATTTCGTATAAGTGCCGGAAAAGCTTTTCTGTGAAATCCTCCATTTAATATCGACTTCGTTGTCCAAATAAACGGCGTATACGAAAATTGGTTCATCAAGTCGTATGAGCGAAGTTTTGTGCAATACTTTCTTTAAAACTAAAAGCTTGGCATCCAACTCCATTGCTGATATATGTATGGACAGTTCTTAGATGTATATAATAAATTGATCAATATTTCTTCCTCCAAAGTCACACTTCTTCAGAGACAATTCCTCGCTTTTCTGCTCAGTCTCGCCCAAAAAACAAATTTCTGCTCTCTATTAAGTATTCACACGTTCACCGTGAAATATTTTTGCTGTTTCGGCTTTTTTAAATGCTAAAATTGACAAACTCAAGAATGGAAAAATGAAAAGCTGCTTAGCACACAAAAAATTCAAATTAAAGAAAATGTATGCTATCACCACCTTCGGAGCTAGTGATATGAATATCGAAAGAAATAACGAAAATACATATTCACCACTCATACGGAAACACTACCTTGCGATAACAATGCATCAGGGTTGCTTTTTGCGATATAATTCGTATCGCAAGGATACAGAAACGGGCTACAGATTTGTAATTTATTCTCTTGTCTGTCGGTGTGTTGATTATGTGCAGCATTTCTAATGTGAATCTCTTCTTGTATTGTTTTTCTTGTTGGAGCACAGAAGCTTCATCAAAGTTTGGTGAGTGTTCGTTGCTTGTAAAATGGGCCATTATGGCCGTTTTGTGGTTCTGTGTTTGTTTACAATATTTAAAGTCAGATTTATGTTGCGCTAATCTGCTTTTTAATTTCGATTTTGTAGTTCCTACATAAAACTTGTTACAAGATTCATTGCTATTACGTTTGCAAGGTATTTTATATATAATATTGCTTTATTCCGCGGTTGGTATTTTTGCCTTTGTTCTATTAAAAATGTGCTTTAGTGTGTTTACTGGTTTATGGGCTATTTTTATTTCGTTTTTGTTGTAGCAATCTGATTTCGTAAGCCGCTCTGATAATTGTGGTACATATACTACTGACTTGATTATCTTTGGCTCGTCTACTACTTGATTTTGGGTTTCTGATGCCGCTCTTTTTATTAAAGAATTTATAATATTATCCGGAAAGTCATTATTTTTTAATGTCATTCTAATTTCAGTCTTAATTTCTCTGTGGTACCTGTCGTCAGATATTTGTAACATTCGTCGAATACAGCCTCTCGCTGTATTAATTATCATCGTTTTTGGATGTTTAGAATTATAATTGATAATTCGTCCTGATGCCATAGGTTTCTTATACCACTTTAGCTTTATTTCATTACCATGTCTTATTATGATTGAGTCCAGGTACGGTAATTTTCCTTCGTTTTCGAGCTCAGTAGTAAATTTAATATATCTATTGAAAGAATTTAATGCATCAAGTGTGTTCTGTACCTCGTTTTCGTTAATAATTGCAAATACGTCATCGACATACTTTGTAAGTAGTCTCGGCTTTTGTTCAACTTTTCCATCGAACTTTGAAGCAACTTTTCCATAACAATATCTGCGATAACTAGTGACGTTGGTGATCCCATTGGTAATCCCCTTATTTGTGTGTATATTTGATCTTCGTATTTAAAATAACGGGTTTCCTCAATAGAAAATTTCAATATTTCCATGAATAGTTTTTTCAGTATTTTAGTGTACTTTTCTATTATTTTCCATTTCTCTTGAATATCCTCAAGAGCTAGTGGCGTGTATGTACATATTTGAATAATTTGTTGCAATGTTAAATATTTATTATATAATGTTTTATGTTGTTATTAGTTTGTCCTGAAGACGATTACCGACGGTAATTCGAAATATATTGGCAGAACGAAAAAACTTGTGTTTTATTAGTTTTTGCATGAAAAACATAGACCTCGAGCCAGCAAATTGGTAAGTTAAGAAGAAAAAGTCGATAAATCAGTACCTAAATTAAATTTATTTAAAGTAAAATCAAAATTAAATAAAATTAAAATAAAATTAATAGTAATTTAACGTAAAATTGCTAAAAGTAAAGTCGAAAGTAAATTACAAAACACCGTTTGGAAATAAATTGGAAAATTGAAATGCATAAAAGCTTTTTTTTAATGAAATTGGATTTAAACTAAATTAAATTAATTTAAAATAAAACGAAAAGTTAAGCCTAAATAAACTTTTTCTAAAATACACATTAAATAAAATTCAGTTAAAACTAATATGAACAAGAGGTTTAGCCAATATGAAAGTAAAATTTTTTGCATTTGATATACATACATATTTATGTACATATCGACATATAGACATATAAGCCAAAGTTCGGTATCGAAGATACTCAACCGAACTTGGGAAAATATGGCTATGTGAGGTATATACATATGTACAAAGACACCAGCTGTAAATTTTGATTTTTATCATTTTGGTTTTTATCTTTTGCAGAATTCTCTGGCGGGACGAAGGAAACGGGCCAGAATACTTACCCGCATATATCATTACCCAGAGCGACAGTAGGAACGGCGGAATATTGGGACCGCTGATCAGTAAATTTCGGAGAAGGTAGAGAGAGAGCGCAAGAGAGAGAGGATCGGCCAAAGTCACCGAAAGTGGCCGGTAGACAGCACCAGCGACAACAGCGACGCCGCCAGCACCCACGCAACGTCAAGAAGTGACAGCGGCAGCAGCAACACAGCGACGTCACCATCGCCGACGCCATCAACATCGAACGCCCAAGGAGGGCATAAAAGGGAATTTGATTGCACATGTTTTTTTTATTGGAATTTTCTTTTTTCTATGAATATTAGCACTAATTTGTCCCACCTTATTATAATCAGTTGAGCAGAGCTCACAGAGTATATTAAGTTTGATTGGATAACGGTTGGTTGTAGAGGTATAAAGGAATCGAGACAGATATAGACTTCCATATATCAAAATCATCAAGATCGAAAAAAAAATAGATTGAGCCATATCCGTCCGTCCGTCCGTCCGTTAACACAATAACTTGAGTAAATTATGAGGTATATTGATGAAATTTGGTATGCAGGTTCCTGAGCACTCATATCAGATCGCTATTTAAAATGAACGATATCGGACTCGCCCACTTTTTCGATATCGAATATTTCGAAAAACCGAAAAAGTGCGATAATTCATTTCCAAAGACAGAAAAGCGATGAAACTTGGTAGGTGGGTTGAACTTATGACGCAGAATAGAAATTAGTAAAATTTTGGACAATGGGCGTGGCACCGCCCACTTTTAAGAAAAGGTAATTTAAAATTTTGCAAGCTGTAATTTGGCAGTCGTTGAAGATATCATGATGAAATTTGGCAGGAACGTTACTCCTATTACTATATGGACGCTCAATAAAAACTAGCAAAATCGGAGAAGGACCACGCCCACTTTAAAAAAAAATTTTTTTTTAAGTAAAATTTTAACAAAAAATGTAATATCTTTACAGTATATAAGTAAATTATGTCAACATACAACTCCAGTAATGATATGGTTCAACAAAATACAAAAATAAAGAAAATTTCAAAATGGGCGTGGCTCCGCCCTTTTTCATTTAATTTGTCTAGGATACTTTTAATGCCATAAGTCGAACAAAAATTTACCAATCCTTTTGAAATTTGGTAGGGGCATAGATTTTATAACGTTAACCGTTTTTTGTGAAAATGGGCGAAATCGGTTGAAGCCACGCCTTGTTTTTATACACAGTCGTCCGTCTGTCCTTCCGCATGGCGGTTAACACGATAACTTGAGCAAAAATCGACATATCTTTACTGAACTTAGTTCACGTACTTATCTGAACTCACTTTATCTTGGTAAAAAAATGAACGAAATCCGACTATGACCACGCCCACTTTTTCGATATCGAAAATTACGAAAAATGAAAAAAATGCCATAATTCTATACCAAATACGAAAAAAGGGATAAAACATGGTAATTGGATTGGCTTTTTGAGGCAAAATATAACTTTAGAAAAAACACTACCATATTAAGTAGAAGAAAATGAAAAAGTTTTGTAGTGCGAAATAAAAAACCCTTGAAATCTTGGCAGGTATTGCATATATAAATAAATTAGCGGTATCCAACAGATGATGTTCTGGGTCACCCTGGTCCACATTTTGGTCGATATCTGGAAAACGCCTTCACATATACAACTACCACCACTCCCTTTTAAAACTCTCATTAATACCTTTAATTTGATACCAATATCGTACAAACCCATTCTAGAGTCACCCCTGGTCCACCTTTATGGCGATATCTCGAAAAGGCGTCCACCTACAGAACTAAGCCCCACGCCCTTTTAAAATACTAATTAACACCTTTCATTTGATACCCATATCGTACAAAGTCTAAGTTGCGATACCTCGAAAAGGCGTCCACCTATAGAACTAAGGCCCACTCCCTTTTAAAATACTCATTAACACCTTTCTTTTGATACCCATATTGTACAAACGCATTCTAGAGTCACCCCTGGTCCACCTTTATGGCGATATCTCGAAAAGGCGACCACCTATACAACTACCACCACTCCCCTTAAAAACCCTCATTAATACATTTAGTTTTATACCCATATCGTACAAACACATTCTAGAGTCACCCCTGGTCCACCTTTATGGCGATATTTTGAAACGGCTTCCACCTAGAGAACTAAGGCCCACTCCCTTTTAAAATACTCATTAAAACCTTTCGTTTGATACCCATATTGTACAAACGCATTCTAGAGTCACCCCTGGTCCGCCTTTATGGCCATATCTCTGAAACGGCGCCCACCTATACAACTACCACCACTCCCTTTTAGAACCCTCATTAATACCTTTAATTTGATACCCATATCGTACAAACAAATTCTACGGTCACACCTGGTCCACCTTTATGGAGATATCTCGAAACGGTGTCCACCTATGGAACTAAGGATCACTCCTTTAAAATACTCATTAACACCTTTCTTTTGATACCCATATTGTACAAACAAATTCTAGGGTCACCCCTGGTCCACCTTTATGGCGATATCTCAAAACGGCGTCCACCTATGGAAGTAAGGATTACTCCCTTTTAAAATACTCATTAACACTTTTCATTTGATACCCATATCGTGCAAACAAATTCTAGAGTCAACCCTGATCCACCTTTATGGCGATATCCCTAAATGGCGTCCACCTATAGAACTATGGCCCACTCCCTCAATACACTTTAGTGCCTTTCATTTGATAGACTTGTCATACAAACACATTCCAGGGTTTCCCTCGGTTCATTTTCCTACATGGTTATTTTCCCTTATGTTGTCACCATAGCTCTCAACTGAGTATGTAATGTTCGGTTACACCCGAACTTAACCTTCCTTACTTGTTTTTTGATTATTATTATTAATATTAACGTTCGAATTTTCTTGTAATTTTTTTATTAATTTTTGTTAATAGTTTTTTTTATTTTGTTCACTTCATCATTTCTTTTTACATTTAGTTCGTAGCAATTTTACTTAAATTCTCCTTTTATATAGGTGTACATACAACATTTATTAGCACTCGCATTTAATTTCCGATCTCGTTTTTAAATTTGCTATTTTTTTCGGTTCTTTTTATACTCAGTTGAGCAGGGCTCACAGAGTATATTAATTTTGATTGGATAACGGTTGGTTGTACAGGTATAAAGGAATCGAGATAGATATAGACTTCCATATATCAAAATCATCAGTATAGAAAAAAAATTCGATTGAGCCATGTCCGTCCGTCCGTCCGTCCGTCTGTCCGTTAACACGATAACTTGAGTAAATTTTGAGGTATCTTGATGAAATTTGGTATGTAGATTCCTGGGCACTCATCTCAGATCGCTATTTGAAATGAACGATATCGGACAATAACCACGCCCACTTTTTCGATATCGAAAATTTCGAAAAACCGAAAAAGTGCGATATTTCCTTACCAAATACGGATAAAGCGATGAAACTTGGTAGGTAAGTTGAACTTATGACGCAGAATAGAAAACTAGTAAAGTTTTGGACAATGGGCGTGGCACCGCCCACTTTTAAAAGAAGGTAATTTAGAAGTTTCGAAAGCTGTAATTTGGCATTCGTTGAAGATATCATGATGAAATTTGGCAGGAACGTTACACTTATTACTATATGCCTGCTTAATAAAAATTAGCAAAATCGGAGAACGACCCACTTTTTAAAAATTTTTTTTTTTTAATTCAAATTTTAAAAGAAAAGTTAATATCTTTACAGTATATAAGTAAATTAAGTCAACATTCAACTCCAGTAATGATATGGTTCAACAAAATACAAAAATAAAAGAAAATTTCAAAATGGGCTTGGCTCCGCCCTTTTTCATTTAATTTGTCTAGGATACTTTTAATGCCATAAGTCGAACAAAAATTTACCAATCCTTGTGAAATTTGGTAGAGGCTTAGATTCTAGGACGATAACTGTTTTCTGTGAAAAAGGGCGAAATCGGTTGAAGCTACGACCAGTTTTTATACACAGTCGACCGTCTGTTCTTCCGCTCGGCCGTTAACACGATAACTTGAGCAAAAATCGATATATCTTTACTAAACTCAGTTTACGTACTTATCTGAACTCACTTTGTATTGGTGTAAAAAATGGCCGAAATCCGACTATGACCACGCCCACTTTTTCGATATCGAAAATTACGAAAAATGCCATAATTATATACCAAATACGAAAAAAGGGATGATACATGGTAATTGTATTGGTCTATTGACGCAAAATATAACTTTAGAAAAAAACTTGGTAAAATGGGTGTGACACCTACCATATTAAGTAGAAGAAAATGAAAAAGTTTTGCAGGGCGAAATCAATAGCCCTTGGAATCTTGGAAGGAATACTGTTCGTGGTATTACATATATAAATAAATTAGCGGTACCCGACAGATGATGTTCTGGATCACCCTTGTCCACATTTAGGTCGATATCTCGAAAACGCCTTTACATATACAACTAAGGGCCACTCCCTTTTAAAACCCTCATTAATACCTTTAATTTGATACCCATATCGTACAAACACATTCTAGAGTCACCCCTGGTCCACGTTTATGGCGATATCTCGAAAAGGCGTCCACATGTAAAACTAAGGCCCACTCCTTTTTAAAATACTCATTAACACCTTTCATTTGATACCCATATCGTACAAACAAATTCTAGAGTCGCCCCTGGTCCACCTTTATGGCGATATTTCGAAAAGGCGTCCACCTTAAGAACTAAGTCCCACTCCCTTTTAAAATACTCATTAACACCTTTCATTTGATACCCATATCGTACAAACAAATTCTAGATTTACCCCTGGTCCACGTTTATGGCGATATCTCGAAAAGGCGCCCACATATAGAACTAAGGCCCACTCCTTTTTAAAATACTCATTAACACCTTTCATTTGATACCCATATTATACAAACGCATTCTAGAGTCACCCCTGGTCCACTTTTATAACGATATTCCGAAAAAGCGTCCACCTATAGAACTAAGGCCCACTCCCTTTTAAAACACTTATTAACACCTTTCGTTTGATACCCATATTGTACAAACGCATTCTAGAGTCAACCCTGGTCCACTTTTATAACGATATTCCGAAAAGGCGTCCACCTATAGAACTAAAGCCCACTCCGTTTTAAAACACTTATTAACACCTTTCGTTTGATACCCATATTGTTCAAACGCATTCTAAAGTCAACCCTGGTCCACTTTTATAACGATATTCCGAAAAGGCGCCCACCTATAGAACTAAGGCCCACTCCCTTTTAAAACACTTATTAACACCTTTCGTTTGATACCCATATTGTACAAACGCATTCTAGAGTCAACCCTGGTCCACTTTTATAACGATATTCCGAAAAGGCGTCCACCTATAGAACTAAGGCCCACTCCGTTTTAAAACACTTATTAACACCTTTCGTTTGATACCCATATTGTACAAACGCATTCTAAAGTCACCCCTGGTCCACTTTTATAACGATATTCCGAAAAGGCGTCCACCTATAGAACTAAGGCCCACTCCCTTTCAAAATACTCATTAACACCTTTCATTTGATACCCATATAGTACAAACAAATTCTAGAGTCACCCCTGGTCCACCTTTATGGCGATATCTCGAAAAGGCGTCCACATATAGAACTAAGGCCCACGCCCTCTTAAAATACTCATTAACACCTTTCATTTGATACTCATATCGTACAAACAAATTCTAGAGTCACCCCTGATCCATCTTTATGGCGATATCTCGAAACGGCGTCCATCTATAGAACTTAGGCCCACGCCCTTTTAAAATACTCATTAATACCTTTCATTTGATACCCATATCGTACAAAATAAATTCTACGATCACCCCTGGTCCACCTTTATGGCGATATCTCGAAACGGCGTCCATCTATAGAACTTAGGCACACGCCCTTTTAAAATACTCATTAATACCTTTCATTTGATACCCATATCGTACAAAATAAATTCTAGAGTCACCCCTGGTCCACCTTTATGGCGATATCTCGAAAAGGCGTCCACCTATAGAACTTAGGCCCACTCCCTTTTAAAATTATCATCAACACATTTCATTTGATACCCATATCGTACAAACAAATTCTAGAGTCAGGCCTGGTCCACCTTTATGGCGATATCCCTAAATGGCGTCCATTTATAGAACTATGGTCCACTTCCTCTTAAAATACTCTTTAATACCTTCCATTTGATACACATGTCATACAAACACATTCCAGGGTTACCCTAGGTTCTTTTTACAATATGGTGATTTTCCCTTACTTTGTCTCCACAGCTTTCAACTGAGTATGTAATGTTCGGTTACACCCGAACATAGCTTTCCTTACTTGTTTTTTTATATATTTTTTTATTGGTCACATACATCTTTTTGCGTTTTCCCCTCGGTTTGTAATTTTGTTATATTTGCGTAATTTACCCACTCACCGCCCGCTATCGCGAGTGAGTTATCGCGGTGACATTTAAAAACTTCATTGAACCTTTGCTCAGGCAGTAAATGGTATTTTTTTATGAGTATGCAAAGACATATGTATGTAAATTTCCCTTCCTCACAGGTCCCCGCAGCTTGAAGGCGCCTACAATGCCGATGTGTTGAGATCAGGTGAGTGAGAAAAATGACCATATTATTCGTGTTACATTTATGTACATATATGTCAATGACCGATATACCCAATTCCTTAGCCTAGGTCAGGAATTTACTTTTAATTTTTGCTTAACGTTTGAATGTTTGCCATATATATATATATTTGTTTTTTTCTTGTAATTTTAAAGATATTAAAAGACATAGATAGATACGGCAACCATTAGGGTGTGTCTGTTCGCATACGTCAGATTATTTTTCTCGTTAACTTCTTCTTTATCAAATATATTTTTATTGTCTTTTTGGTATCAAATACCAAGTTTAAATAATATACGGGTTTTTGGTTGTATATCGGTTGTTAAAGCTATAGGTAACGTTGGATTTTTGATTAGCATATTGTTATTTCGACTAATTTTTAAATTTTTTTTATCTTGTTTTTTTTTCAATAATTCATATTTTTGAAATTTTTATATTAAGGAATTGTTAGAATTTAAGCTTTTTATAGATTTCCTTTTATTGTGAAAATACCTGAGGAATCACACTTAATAGGAGATAGGTTTAACTTTAAAAATTATAATTAAAGGTATGTTTATAACGAGTTGGAATTTTACGAGTTGAGTTTTTTGTTGATCACTGCAATGGAGGACTAATTTTAGGATCTTTGGTGTGGGTGTTGCTCTGGGCTTAAGAGGGGAAGTGGGGGTGATGGCCTAATAGACTAGTAGACGGACAGGCTTGAGTCAGGTTTGGGGGCACCGTAAAAATAGAGGAGTCAGTACGGCGCCCATGGCTTCGTGTAAGATACGCGAAGAGGGTGGGTAGACTCCACCTGAATTGACAGGCCTCCACTTTTTCCCCCTTTTTTTTGATTTCCTCCTCCTTTCTCTCACTGTTCCCCATACGTCTATTGTATCTCTTTCAGCTTTCCCCTTTTTTTTTAGCACTTAGGCATGAACTCTACTTTTTTGTTAGTGTAGTTGTTGGTAAGGCTGGTGCGCAAAACTCCACCCCATCCGACGAGCTAGCAAGAGCTTGCCACCATGCCACACGCCACCTCTGTCTTACCAGCTACATAACAATGTTTTCCAAATATGAGCCAAATCGGACCACAAATACGATTTTTGTGAATATCTCGATCCTCGCGCCACTTAGCGCGATTTTTTTTTCATAGGTCGCTTTCTATTCTTGTATGTATTATGTGTTCCAAATATGAGCCAAATCGGACCACAAATACGATTTTTATTAATATCTAGATCCTTGCGCCACCTAGCGGCGATTTTTTTCTTATTATTGCATTGTCATCGGGTTCTGAACTATATTCCAAGTTTCAAGCTTGTAGCTTATCGGGAAGTTACTTAATTTCAATTACAAAATTCGTTCACAACGACCGTGCATGCGGCCGTACGCCCTGCCTGTCAATTCAAGCTAAATAAAACCGTTTAAAAAGGGATGAAACATGGCAATTGGATTGGTTTTTTGACGCAAAATATAACTTTAGGAAAAACCTTGTAAATTTTGTGTGACACCTACTATATTAAGTAGAAGAAAATGAAAAAGTTCTGCAGGACAAAATCCAAAGCCCTTGGAATTATGGCAGGAATACTGTTCGTGGTATTACATATATAAATAAATTACCGGTAATCGACAGATGATGTTCTGGGTCACCTTGGTCCACAGTTTTATCGATATCTCGAAAACGCCATCACATATACAACTAGGGGCCACTCCCTTTTAAAACCATCTTTAATACCTTTAGATTGAGACCCATATCGTACAAATACATTCTAGAGTCGCCCCTGGTCCACATTTATGGCGATATCTCGAAAAGGCGTCCACCTATAGAACTAAGGCCTACTCACTTTTAAAATACTCATTAACACCTTTCATTTGATACCCATATCGTATAAACACATTCTAGACTCACCCCTGTTCCACCTTTATGCCAATATCTCCAATAGGCGTCAACCTATAGAACTAAGGCCCACTACCTTTTAAAATAATCTTTAAAATCCTTCATTTGATACCCATGTTATACAAACACAATCCAGGATTACCCTAAGTTCATTTTCCTACATGGTGATTTTCCCTTATTTGACAAAGGATGAAGGAAAATCCTTCCAAAAAACCTCACCTTGGTCTCCAATTTCGGACTCTTATCGGACTCATAATTAAGAGCGCATCGAAAATTTTTCAGGGGAGATTTAAAAAAAAATATGATAAAGAAATGCGTTCAAATTTAACCATATTTTCATATTTAAAAAAAAATATTCAAATAAAACGAATTGATAGCTGAAGAAAGATAGCAAAGGCAAGTTGCTCCACTTTTTTGTATTACCATTTGTAAGTAACCATTAAAGAGGCACTTTTGTCTCCAAAGCTCTCAGCTGAGTATGTGATGTTCGGTTACACCCGAACTTAACCTTCCTTACTTGTTGTTATTGGTATTTTACAACTCCTCTTCACTGCAGAAAATTGTTTGTTTACTATATTTTAAACTCGTGCTCAGTTTATATAGTTATATGTTTGTATGTTTAATGGTGCGATCAATTTTATTTAAGATTTTTAAGAATTAATGAGCTCAACACCGGTAAATAATAATTATTATACAATTATTATTTTGGTTTTATTGGGAAAAACTGAAATGAAGGAAGCATTTACTGGCATACTGCGATGGAACCATTTCGAAAACCGCCACATCATCATCGTGAGGCAATTTCGTAATGTCTACTTATTCCAACAGGTTTCACCGGGGATCGAACCGCGATCAAACTGCTGAAATCGCAATCGCCTAACCATTGGGCTATTGTGTTGTATTTGCTTTCTTGGCTAGTTTCAGTTTTATCCAATTTTCACGCTCTCGCACAATGTGAGATATTCTGTCTTTACTTTAATTTGTACTAGGCATACTTTTTATAGTCAGCTGAGCAGAGTTCACAGAGTATATTAGCTTTGTTCGCATAACGGTAATCCGTAACGACATAAACTGATCGAGATAGATATAGACTTCTATATATCAAAATGATCTTGGCGAAAAAAGAAATTTATTTAGCCGTCCGTCCGTCCGACCTTAAACACGATAACTTAAGTAAATTTTGAGGTATCTTGATGAAATTTAGTGTATAGGTTCCTGGGCACTCATCTTAGATCGCTATTTAAAATGAACGAAATCGGACTATAACCACACCCACTTTTTGGATATCGAAAATTTCGAAAAACCGAAAAAGTGTGATAATTCAATACCAAAGACCGATAAAGCGATGAAACTTGGTAGGTGGGTTGACCTTACGACGTAGAATAGACAATTAGTAACGTTTTGGACAATTTTAAAGTTTTGCAAGCTGTAATTTGGCAGTCGTTGAAGATATCATGATGAAATTTGGCATGAGCGTTACTCTTGTCCCTTAGCAAAATCGGAGACGTACACGCCCACTTGAAAACAAATTTTTTTTAAGTCAAATTTTAACAAAAAATAGAAAATCTTCTTTCATTTAATTTGTCTAGGATAATTTTAATGCCATAACTCGATCAAAAATTTACTAATCCAGTTCACGTACTTATCTGAACTCACTTTGTATTGGTATAAAATATGGCCGAAATCCGACTATGACCACTCCCACTTTTTCGATGTCGAAAATTACGAAAAATGAAAAAAAAAATGCCATAATTCTATACCAAATACGGAAAAAGGGATGAAACATGCTAATTGGATTGGTTTATTGACGCAAAATATAACTTTAGAAAAAAACTTTGTAAAATGGGTGTGACACCTACCATATTAAGTAGAAGAAAATGAAAAAGTTCTGCAGGTCGAAATCAAAAGCCCTTGGAATCTTGGCGGGAATACTGTTCGTGGTATTACATATATAAATAAATTAGCGGTACCCGACAGATAAAGTCCTGGGTCACCCTGGTCCTCAATTTGGTCGATATCCCGAAAATGCCTTCACATATACAACTACCACCACTCTCTTTTAAAACACTCATTTATACCTTTAATTTGATACCCATATACACATTATAGAGTCACCCCTGGTCCACCTTTATGGCGATATCTCGAAAAGGACTCCACCCATAGAACTAAGGCCCACTCCCTTTTAAAATACTCATTAAAACCTTTCGTTTGATAACCATATTTTACAAACGCATTCTAGAGTCACCCCTGGCCCACCTTTATGGCGGTATCTCGAAAAGGCGTCCACCTATAGAACTAAGGCCCACTCCCTTTTAAAATACTCATTAACTCCTTTCATTTGATACCCATATCGTACAAACAAATTCTAAAGTCACCCCTGGTCCACCTTTATGACGATATCTATAAAAGGCCTCCACCTATAGAACTAAGGCCCACTCCCTTTTAACATACTCATTAACACCTTTCAATTGATACCCATATCGTACAAACAAATTCTAGAATCACCCCTGATCCACCTTTATGGCGATATCTCGAAAAGCCGTCCACCTATAGAACTAAGCCCACGCCTTTTTAAAATACTCATTAACACCTTTAATTTGATACCCATAACTTTTCAAATTGATTTTTGTTGGTTGTTGCTTGGAAATAATTCCTTGGTTTGTGTTTGCGATTGCGTTTGATTATATGCGTATGCGTTCGATTCTTTGCTTTCAAAGTATACCCCATAGCCCAGCGGGTTAGGGGGTCAGAATATTACCGCGGTAGGTATGCCTGTCGTAAGAGGCGACTAAAAACCAGATTCAAGGGGCTGTGTCGCGCAACGCTTCATGTTGCCAGCGCAATATATAGCTTCTCCAAACCCAATTGTCAACCTCATCTATCCGCGGCGAATCCTGTTCCACTAACAGACGAGGCTCTGGCGACCCCAAGTTCCTCATGGAACCTGTGGGTGGGGGAGAAGGGGATGGCCTGAAGGTTTAATGTGGCTACATAAATCGTTCCCGAGATGGTCGGGTTAGCACCTTAATGGGGCTGTGGTACCGGAGCGTACCGGATCTGTATCCGGCAAAGGACCATTACATCGATAACACTCCCCAAAGCCTTCGGGGAGCAACCTTATCGCTACAACAACAACAACAACAATATTTGATACCCATTTCGTACAAACAAATTCTAGAATCAGCCCTCTTCCACCTTTATGGCGATATCTCGAAAGGGCGTCCACCTATAGAACTAAGCCCACGCCATTTTAAAATACTCATTAACACCTTTCATTTGATACCCATATCGTACAAACAAATTCCAGAGTCAGCCCTGTTCCACCTTTATGGCGATATCTCGAAAAGACGTCCACCTATAGAAATAAGGCCCACGACCTTTTAAAATACTCATTAAAACATTTCATTTGATACCCATATCGTACAAACAAATTCTATAGTCACCTCTGGTCCACCTTTATGGCGATATCTCGAAATGGCGTCCACCTATAGACCTAAGGCCCACGCCCTTTTAAAATACTCATTAACACATTTCATTTGATACCCATATCGTACAAACAAATTCTAGAGTCACCTCTGGTCCACCTTTATGGCGATATCTCGAAAAGGCGTCCACCTATAGAACTAAGCCCACGCCATTTTAAAATACTCATTAACACCTTTCATTTGATACCCATATCATACAAACAAATTCTAGATTCAACCCTGTTCCACCTTTATGGCGATATCTCGAAAGGGCGTCCACATATAGAACTAAGCCCACGCCATTTTAAAATACTCATTAACACCTTTCAATTGATACCCATATCGTACAAACAAATTCTAGAGTCACTCCTGGTCCACCTTTATGGCGATATCTCGAAAAGGCGTCCACCTATAGAACTAAGCCCACGCCATTTTAAAATCTATATATTAATACGCTAACAAAATTTCCATACAATCAATTGACAGGCTGTTTCGCATACTTAGCATACGTAAAATCATATAAAAACTATATGAATCGATTCGTATTGATCAGCCGAAGTGCATAGGCCTATTTTTGTTAACAAATATTACTCTATTTGTTTATAATTAATAGAAAATTTTTTTTGTAAATTCGAACAATTCATACAAATAACGTAATTCATTTTCGTGTAGAAGCGCGCCATTTTTGGAACTATTATCTAAGTGTTCTAATGCGAATTTCAAAGACCTAAACCTTTACGCACAAGCGCGGAGTCTTTGGGAACAATTATCTAAGTGTTCTAATGTGAATTTCAAATTTTATGTATCCCCGCTAAATTCGAAAGCACAAATGTTTCACCGACATACAAATATGGTTGTTGCCACTTATCTATAATAGCCTCTACCAAAATCCTAAAAATTTTTCCAAAATAATTTGTAGCGTACCAAAAAATCTTAAATATAATTAATTTTTGACCGGCCCATTTTTTGTGGCAAATTTCACTTACACGTAAATACATAAGTCTTTATTTAACAGATTCTTTGTTTTTTATTTTAGTTGTTTTAAAAAAAACATGAAATAACAAATAGTGAGTTAACTTTTGTTGAAACTAACTAATTTATTTATAACAATTAATGACAAATTTGTCCGAAAATGTTTTTGCATTTGCAGAATTAATTGATGCTCATTTTAGATAAAGTACGTCGTATACTGAACAAAAAAAAGAATTTACAAAAATATAACATTACATTTTTATACTCAGTTGAGCAGAGCTCACAGAGTATATTAAGTTTGATTGGATAACGGTTGGTTGTACATATATAAAGGAATCGAGATAGATATAGACTTCCATATATCAAATTAATCAGGATCGAAAAAAAATTTGATTGAGCCATGTCCGTCCGTCCGTCCGTCTGTCCGTCCGTCCGTTAACACGATAACTTGAGTAAATTTCGAGGTATCTTGATGAAATTTGGTATGTAGATTCCTGAGCACTCATCTCAGATCGCTATTTAAAATGAACGATATCGGACTATAACCACGCCCACTTTTTCGATATCGAAAATTTCGAAAAACAGAAAAAGTGCGATAATTCATTACAAAAGACAGATAAAGCGACGAAACTTGGTAAATGAGTTGAACATATGACGCAGAATAGAAAATTAGTAAAATTTTGGACAATGGGCGTGGCACCACCCACTTTTAAAAGAAGGTAATTTAGAAGTTTTGCAAGCTGTAATTTGGCAGTCGTTGAAGATATCATGATGAACTTTGGCAGGAACGTTACGGCTATTACTATATGTACGCTTAATAAAAATTAGCAAAATCGGAGAAGGACCACGCCAACTTTAAAAAAAAATGTTTTTAAAGTAAAATTTTAACAAAAAATTTTATATCTTTACAGTATATAAGTAAATTATGTCAACATTCAACTCCAGTAATGATATGGTGCAACAAAATACAAAAATAAAAGAAAATTTCAAAATGGGCATGGCTCCGCCCTTTTTCATTTAATTTGTCTAGGATACTTTTAACGCCATAATTCGAACAAAAATTAACCAATCCTTTTGAAATTTGGTAAGGGCATAGATTTTATGACGTTAACTGTTTTCTGTGAAAATGGGCGAAATCCGTTGATGCCACGCCCAGTTTTTATACACAGTCGTCCGTCTGTCCTTCCGCATGGCCGTTAACACGATAACTTGAGCAAAAATCGGCATATCTTTACTGAACTTAGTTCACGTGCTTACTTGAACTCACTCTATCTTGGTATGAAAAATGAACGAAATCCGACTATGACCACGCCCACTTTTTCGATATCGAAAATTACGAAAAATGAAAAAAATGCCATAATTCTATACCAAATACGAAAAAAGGGATGAAACATGGTAAGGTAATTGGATTGTTTTATTGACGCGAAATATAACTTTAGAAAAAACTTTATAAAATGGTTGTGATACCTACCATATTTAGTAGAAGAAAATGAAAAAGTTCTGCAGGGAGAAATAAAAAACCCTTAAAATCTTGGCAGGTACTACATATATAAATAAATTAGCGGTATCCAACAGATGATGTTCTGGGTCACCCTGGTCCACATTTTGGTCGATATCTGGAAAATGCCTTCACATATACAACTACCACCACTCCCTTTTAAAACTCTCATTAATACCTTTAATTTGACACCCATATCGTACGAACTTATTCTAGAGTCACCCCTGGTCCACCTTTATGGCGATATCTCGAAAAGGCGTCCACCTATAGAACTAAGTCCCACGCCCTTTTAAAATACTCATTAACACCTTTCATTTGATACCCATATTGTACAAACAAATTCTAGTGTCACCCCTGGTCCACCTTTATGGCGATATCTCGAAACGGCGTCCACCTATGGAACTAAGGATTACTCCCTTTTAAAATACTCATTAACACCTTTCATTTGATACCCATATCGTACAAACGCATTCTAGAGTCACCCCTGGTCCACCTTTATGACGATATCTCGAAAAGGCGACCACCTATACAACAACCATCACTCCCTTTTAAAACCCTCATTAATACCTTTAATTTGATACCCATATCGTACAAACACATTCTAGAGTCACCCGTGGTCCACCTTTATGGCGATATTTCGAAACGGCATCCACCTATAGAACTAAGGCCCACTCCCTTTTAAAATACTCATTAACACCATTCGTTTGATGCCCATATTGAACAAACAAATTCTAGGGTCACCCCTGGTCCACCTTTATGGCGATATCTCGAAACGGCGTCCACCTATGGAACTAAGGATTACTCCCTTTTAAAATACTCATTAACACCTTTCATTTGATACCCATATCGTACAAACGCATTCTAGAGTCACCCCTGGTCCACCTTTATGGCGATATCTCGAAAAGGCGACCACCTATACAACAACCACCACTCCCTTTTAAAACCCTCATTAATACCTATAATTTGATACCCATATCGTACAAACACATTCTAGAGTCACCCCTGGCCCACCTTTGTGGCGATATCTCGAAACGGCGTCCGCCTATGGAACTAAGGATTACTCCCTTTTAAAATACTCATTAACACCTTTCATTTGATACCCATATCATACAAACGCATTCTAGAGTCAACCCTGATCCACCTTTATGGCTATATCCCTAAATGGCGTCCACCTATAGAACTATGGCCCACTCCCTCATAAAATACTCTTTAATGCCTTTCATTTGATACACATGTCATACAAACATATTCCAGGGTTTCCCTCGGTTCATTTTCCTACATGGTTATTTTCCCTTATGTTGTCACCATAGCTCTCAACTGAGTATGTAATGTTCGGTTACACCCGAACTTAACCTTCCTTACTTGTTTATATTGCTTTTATGCTAATTACGAAACAAAAAAACGTCCCAAAAATGTATTTGATTTTAGGTCAAAGCGGCAACTGGCATCATAGCGGCCGTCTTGCATAGGCATAGTCTGCATACCCCCTCTAAGTTTTTTGAGGTATGTTGTTTTTTGTGTGGCTTTCCACCAAACAAGAACTCCATAGTATAGAATAGGGCTTACAATCGCTGTAAAAACCCAATGAGAAAGAGAGGGCGATAGGCCCCACGTACACCCCAGCATTG